>NW_024080987.1:375439-835760 GCF_003009895.1 Hyaena hyaena | reverse complement strand
ACTCTAGCTTGTTTCTTGAGGTAGCCCTGGAAAAGAAAACAGACAGACAAACACACAGGGAGCAGGAGCACACAAACGCAGAGGCTAATTCAAGTAACATGTAAAGCGAGAGGGAAAACGAAAAAGTTAAGAGAAAAGACGGAGGAGGGAGGGCGAATAATAGGGAGTATAAAATACATAAAAAGGTCAAAAAGGGGAAAAGAAAGGAAAAAAGAAGAAAACCGATGGACAAAGAACGGTTTAAAGCATATACCTGGATTTCCCAGCTACAGTTAAGTAGCCGTGTGTATGCAGTGCTGGTTGAGGAGCAGAGAGAAAGAGAGAGAAGGCAGGGCGGGATGAGGCACAATTGGAAATAGAATGAACAGGCAGAAGGGATAAGAAGCTTTTTTCAAAGAGGTAAAGGGTAGAATATGGTTGGATAGGTGAGAGAAGGGTGCTGGAATTATCCAGAGAAACTATGTAGTCTAATTACTCCTGAGAGAAAGAGATGAAAATGTCGGTAGGTGTAGAATTTACATCTACAGAATGGACTCGTTGTGATTATTTAAGCAAGCCAGCGACCAGAGTTAATCAGGTCAGTGTTCTGGGGAAAAAAGAGAGAAAAGAGAAAGAAGAAAAAAAAAAAGGGAGGAGAGCACCTCTCAGGCAGGGATGGGTGGTGCGTGATCCAATGCCTCAGGCGGGAGCTCTGCCTTGGCGGTTGTCGGGCGGAGAGTGACTGTGCTCCAGTCCCTTCTTGAACCAAGCGCTGCACCTCGCTTTTTTGGGCGTGTAAACTCCCCGTATGGGGGGCGCAGCCAAAGTTGGTTGCACTTTTCAACCCAGGCCAGTCCCAATCTCCAAATCCCACTCGACGGGCCCTGCTGAAATGTCCTTAGACACAGCTTCCCAGGCAACCCCCTTGGGGCAATTCCAGGCCCCCTGCCGAGCTCTGGGGGTGGAGTCAGAATCACTGCTTCCTTCTCTGGGTCGGGCTGGGGAGCATGCGCGGGGGCTTGCCTGCCGGGTGTGCCGAGCCCGTTGGAGTGAGGAAACCAGGTCCCTCTATGGCTCGTCACCCGAAACATAAACTCACAGGCAAATTCCACAGTTTTTAGTTCCTTGCCTTCCCTCTCGAGTTCCAGCCAGCCAGGAGTGCGGACTCCCGGTGTCCGCGCGGCTCTTTCAGGGGCCCCAGCTGCCCGGGAGCTACAATGGCGGCAGGCGCTCCACCACTCTGAAGTCCAGCCGCCAGGAACTAGCACAAAGAAGCAGTCTGTGCATTCAGGCCCCCCTACCCCCTGGACCAGTTGGTGCGAGGGGACCTGGTGTGCAGGTATTTGGCAAGTATGGTCTTTCTATGCACTGAGTGGAGGTTTTCCCCCCTGAGCGGAGGTTTTTCTGTTTCGGACTCTCTCTTTTTCCCCTCTCACTCCCCGTAGAGGGTAGAGGGGGATCGCCTCCCACCCTGGAGTCTCCGATCCTGGCCCGATTTTATCTTCCCCTGTTCGCACTCACGTTAGAAGCCTCTCTCAGTGGATTCTGCGTCCTTTTTCTCCCAATCTCTCAGGTTTTGTAAGGTTTCCAATGGCTTCAGATCTTTTCTGTGTGATGTATGGGCTCTAGTGCAAGTACGGAGCTCCTTACTTCTCTGCCATCTTGTCCCCCTCCAATTTTACTTATATTTTCTAAAATTGGGGGCAACCAAGACATCCTTTGGTAGGTAAATAGATAAATAAACCAGGGCCCATGTAGACAATAGAATAGTATGTAGTACTAAAAGGAAATGAGCTATTCAGTCATGAAAAGACATGGGGGATCTTTAAATGCTTATTTCTAAGTGAATTAAGCCAGTCTACAAAGGCCATATGCTGTAAGTTTCCAAGTATATGACATTCTAGAAATGGCAAAACTATGGAGAAAATAAAAGATCAGTGGTTGCTAGATTGCCAGGGGTTGGGGGAGGGGATGAGGGGTAAATAGATGGAGTGCAGAGGATCCCTAGGGCAGCGAAAATTCCATTATGATGGATATATGGCGTTATACATTTTGGCAAACCCATAGAATGTACAACACCAAGAGTGAACCCTGCTGTAAATTAACTGGGTAATTTTAATGTGTCGTTGTAGGTTTGTCAAACGTACCACTTTGGTGTGGAATGTTGATACTGGGTGAGGCTGGGCATGTTTGGGAATAGAGTAGATATGGGAAGTCTCTGCACCTTCCTTTCAGTTTTGCTGTGGACCTACAACTACTCTAAAAAAAAAAAAAAAAAGGTTTTTAAAAGTTTTAAAATTTTATTTTAAGTAAGACCCATACTTAACATGGGGCTTGAGCTCACGACCCTGAGATCATGGCTTGCATGCTATACAGACAAAGGCAGCCAGGTGCACACCCTCCTTTGTTTTATAAAGCTATCTTTTACGTTTTTGTACAAAGAAAGGAGAAGACACAGGAAAAGGCCATGTAGAGATAGAGGCAGCCATTGGAGTCTTGTAGCCCCAACCAAGGAATGCCAGAAGCCACTGGAAACTGGAGAAAGCAAAGAATGGATTCTTCTCAGACCCCACGGAGGGAGCATTGCCCTGCTGAGACTTTGATTTTAGACTCGTGGACTTGCAACACTGTGAGAGACTAGATTTTTGTTGTTTTAAGCCAGCCAGTTTGTAGCAATATGCTATAGCACCCCTGGGAAACGAATACCATATCTATTTTCCTACACTCTGCTGTCTACTATGGTCTGTCTGCCAGAAGCGGTCATCTGTTGACTTTGCTAACTAGAATCTTCACCACTTTTTCCATTAATAGCTGTCATGTTTTCCTTGGAATGGCATCTCTTTCTCATTCTGCCCATATGGTATGCATGGGTATGGTAGATGGTTCGCTTTAGTGGTCTCAGTCCTTCATCCTTCTTTGTATTACACCCATTAGTATGTAACTTTGGGTTTCTCCTATACAGTTGAAATTTATTTCCCCAACCTGTGTGATTTTCTTTGGCTAATAGAATTATGGGAAAGTGAATCAAAGCCTCAAGAAGCTTTGCATGTTTCTGATTCCTCTTTTGCACTCCTGCTGTGCCATTGAAGTTCACGAGAAGAACCCAGCCGCCCCCAGGCATGTGAGCAATAATGCTTATCATTGTAGGTTTTTGAAGCTGTGTAGTTGTTTGTTACACAGCATTACTACTGTAATAAGTAATAGATATATTGGGTTTTAATGGGGCTCAGGGCAGGCTTTCCCCAAATATGCCTCTTTGGCATATTGATTATTTTGAGCTAAAGTTACTTAAATAGCTGGTACCACAAGGACACCCTGGTCGCCTTTTGTCCCCCTGGAAGCAGGAAATAAATTCCTCATGTAAAGACTATTCTCCCTGTAACTCAGAAGTTGCTTTCTATCAGGAAAGCATCCTTATTGGCAAAGGTAGGGAACTCAGGTCCCACAAGGCTATATAAACAAGGCTTGTTACTGCTTCATTAATGTGCTGGCCAAACCCCAACTTCCTTATCTTGTCGATTCTTCACAAGTTTATTTTTTCTTTGTCTAAAAGGTATAAGGTATCTGCTTTGGTTACTTCTTTGAGTCTCATTTTTATGAGCTCCTATAGGTATGAAATTAAATTTGTTTTTCCTCCCTTTGATCTGTCTTATGTCAATTTAATTATTAGATCAGCCAAAGAACATAGAAGGGGAAAAAAGGAAAAACATTTCCTCCTCAACAATTTCTATTCTCAGGCAGCCAAGAGCCTGTGACCTGGACCTGAGCACAGTGATTATTTTGAGCTGTACATGTTAATCACGGTCTCTAAAAATAAACTCATTTCTGAGTTAGGAAAGAGGACATGATGTTGGACTGGTGGACTTGTTGCCAATAGAAAATAAGATTGGAGTTACTGGGCAACATCATGACTTGCAAATAAAACTGTTACAGGGGAAAGCTGAGTAATCAATCCAGGGAGAGACTGAGTTCAGAGTCCTGTTGAACCCTTTAATCCAACTATGCCTGACTTTTTAGATATGGGAGTCAGTAAATTATCTTTTCTGATAATCTAACTTGAGTTGTGATTTTATCCCATCAAAAGAACTAAAAGTTTTATCCAGATCATACTGCTGCCAAGCTAGATTCCTTAAAATACTATTTTGATTGTGCCACTTTCAGAAAATCACTGCTCTTCATTTTCTTTCAGATTAGTTCATCAATCAAAGCCCTCCTGGCCTCTGATTCTCAGTGTTTCATTAGTGCTGATTTCTTCTGACTCTTTTGTTTTTTATACTTTACAACCATTTGATGTTATTTTCCTGCCTTTTTGTTTTTGTTCCTGTGGCTCCCTTTGCCTGGAAAGCCATCCTTTTCTGTTTTAGGTAGAACATAACTACTGTAATAAACAATCCCAACACTTCAAGAGCACAATATAATAAAAATTTAATGTTTGCTTATATCACAGTCTTCATGAAAGTAGGGTAGAAGGAGGTGGTTGATGACATGCAGACATTTATGTACCCAGATCTTTCCATTTTATAACACTGTGTCTTTGATTTATGACCTCTAAGGTTTACAAGAAAGAAGAAAAAAATAAGGGAGCAGAAAATCTAACTAGGATTTGAGCCTGAAAGTAGTCTACATGCTTTAGACCTATGTCCTGGGCCATAACTAATCACATGATCCCATATGGCCTCATTTGACCCCATCAAGACTGAGTAGGATGGAAAATATTATCTTCCTGGGGCGCCTGGGGGGTTTAGTCGGTTAAGCGTCTGTCTTCTGCTCAGGTAATGATCTCACAGTCCATGGGTTCGAGCCCCGCATCGGGCTCTGTGCTGACATCTTAGAGCCTGGAGCCTGCTTCGAATTCTGTGTCTCCCTCTCTCTCTGTCCCTCCTCCACTCATGCTCTGTCGCTCTCAAAAATAAATAAACATTAAAAAAATTTAATAAAAAAATATTGTGTTCCTTTGTGTTCAGGTGGGGGAGGAAAAAAGTTTGTGACCGTATAGCTTTGACTGTCATATTTGCCATCTCCATGTGTAGAATCCTCCCAGTAGAATGTGACTTTCCATATTCTCTTTGATTTGTCGAGGTGATTTTCTGTGTGTGTTTACCTTAGCCCCTTTTAAGTTAATTCATTCAATCAGGAACATATGTAAGTACATGTTTACTGAATTCCACAGATAGAAAGATGAATATGACCTACTACCTGTCCACAAGAGTTCATTGTCTTGGAAGAGACATAGACCTAAACAGTTGTAATGTGATATAAGAGGCACAGTTATAAAGGTATTTACAAATTGCTAATAAACCATAGAGGAAATAAGTTTCTTGATGGTAAGGACTATATCTTGTTTGTCTGTTTATCTTCACAAGTACAAAGAATGTGTAGAGGGGAGTCTTGTACATGCTAAACACTCAATGATTTCACTAAGTATGAGTAAGTGAGCTAATAAAGGAAGAATGAATGAATGAATTCGTAAGTACTTTGAGGTATACAGAGGCAGAGTAGAAAGGGACCTGTTCAGATGGGAGTTTTGTTTTTTGTAATTAAATATCAAAAAATATATACAAGAAGATTAAATAAGAGTTTTAGACATGTACAAAAGGTAAAATGTAATAAAGTCTTAAAGAATAAAGGTTTCCCCTGCTATTCCAAAATAGCATATTCCTTTGAACAAAATAGAAACAATAACCATTAATTTATATGTTAAAAATTTGGAGCATTCTCCCCACCCCAAAAATAACCTCTCTTAGGCTTTACTGATACTTAAGACACATTTTGCTAACAATGCACACAATAAACTGTGATAAAGCACAGATGCTCACAGACACAGTTCAACTCTACAGTGGCTTGGTGGTGAGCTGCTGTGAGGTCCCTGGGGGAGGAACTTGGAACTTGGAGGGGCCCTCCAGCCCCACTGGGTATATACCAGCTCAATAACAACTCACTGCAAAACCTACAAAGCTATTTTCGCTTTTCACCTGTCATCATGAAAGTGAAAATCCTTCAAATTTCTTTGTTAGTAAAAACAAGTTCTAATGTAGGTCTTTCATAAAAGCCAAGTGGCCTCACACAAACTCAAAAAGTGGGGAAACCTGTATTGGCAAAATGCCTCCATCTGTGATCTGCGAAGAGGTAAACCTACAAAGAAGTAAAAACCTCTTCATAAAATTGTACGTTTTATGATTTTGACCTTATCTTCAATATACTTAGTTCCAATGCCTAATTTCAGTTGGTAGAAGGATATAACAACTTAGGAAAGTTCTAGATAATCACCAAATGCAATGAATTGTAGTTTTTACCTAGAATTCTACATCCTGCATGAAATTTTAAGAGAGAGTGCCAATCTCTCATATACCTATCAAAAGCTTTTATGCAAGTGTGAGTCAATATTGGAGGCACTTCAGGAACATTTTCAGAATAACTTGCTCACATAAAAGATTTCATGAATCAATCACTGGAAGGCAGAGAATAGTGGTTTATCACACCTACCTCCTAAAAGTTCTGTCTCCCTGTATTAGTTTCTTTTTGCTGGTATAACAAATTGCCACTAAGTTAGTGGCTTAAAAGAACACAAATTTATTACCTTACCCTCCTGGAGGTCAGAAGACAAATAAGTTTCACTGGCCTAAAATCAAGGGTGGTGACAGGCATGTGTTCTCTTAGAGCCTCTAAGGAGGGCTCTGTTCCCTTGCCTGTTTATCCTCTTAAAGGTTGCCTCCATTTCTTGGTTCACAGCTTCTTCAACCACTCTACTCTGCTTCTGTCTACACATCTACTAATGAGTTGGATCCTCCTTCCTCCCTCCTATAAGGAAGGACCTTTGTGATTACATCAGGTTCACCTGGAATCCAGAATCTACCAATCTTAGTCATTTCTGTGAGGTCCCATCTTATCATGTAAATTAATTTATTCATAGGTTCTATGGATTAGGACATGGACATTTTTGGGAAGCCATGATTCAGCCTACTACATTTCCTTCATATGCAATTTTTAAAAAGATATTTGTTTTGAGAGAGAGAGTGCAGGCGCATCCAAGTGAGGAAGGGGCAGAGAGAGAGAGAGAAAGAGAGAGAGAGAGAGAGAGAGAATGAATCCAAGCAGTCTCTGCCTTGTCAGCACAGAGCCCAACTTGGGTCACTACCTCATGAACTGTGAGATCATAACCTGAGCTGACATAGAGTCTGACACTTAACTGACTGAGCCATCCAGACATCTCCCTTTCATATGTAATTTTTTAAATATGAGGATTAATTTACGTTTGTGAGTAAATGAGAAATGCATGTGAATAAAATGCTTATCATAGGGTGTGCTGTGTAATCTGTAGCAAAGAAATGTTATTATACTTTTAAAATATCTTTTTAAATAGAATTCTGATAAGTGCAGCATTGTCTTGTCTTATTCATGGCCACATTTGTGTTGTATAGGGTGAGTGTTCAATGAATACTTACTACATGAGTGAATAAATGCTGAATATCTACAGCAGGTGCATATTAACTTTTCCTTATATTCTGTTGTTTCTTTATATTTCATAATCACATGAATGAATTCCTTGTGTTTATATAATATATATATATTTCCATCCTACTGTTCCTGGTACTCTGGAGAACCTGCTTAAAATATACTGAAAATTTGAAAATTTAGAATTCAGGTGGAGCTGGTGGTAGTTGCTTCATTCATTTTCAGTGGGTACTCAAATAATGAGCTGCCCAGGCTAGGAGTGTGTCGTCTTATTTCATGCTCCCCACTTGTATGATCTTTCTTTTGACTTGAATCCAGAGAAAAGTAGCAATTATGGCTGTAGAAAGTAAATAATGTAGATTTTGTTTCTGAATATGAAGCTACAGAATTCTTTTGAAAGCTCTCAGAATTGTAAAGATCCAATAATTAGGATTAAGTAATGCAATTCTCTGAAACATATTTCATGGAAGGCAGATGCCTTTAATAAACCCATTCATACCTAATTCAGTTTCCTGGTCCATCTAGAATCATTGCAATTAGATCAGTGATCTAATTCTTGATTTTAGCAGAAAAATTATATTAAATATGACAGCTTTAAAATGTCTATATTTCTAAATGAGGGAGCACACTCATGTATTGGCTAGCATTTTAACCTGAAGAACAATTCTATGTTTATGGCTTTTAAGTCTCTCTCAAGTGGGAAAAATAGGAGGCATAGGGGGGAGGAGTTTGTTTTCTTATTCCTTATCTCACCCATTCAATACCAAGTACATGCTCATTAGCATGCTGGGATATAGAACTGTCTCCATTACTCCTCTCTCACCTCCCATTTTTTTTTTCTAACCTACTCCATTAGCTTTGAGGAGTGGATTCCCAATGTATGCACTACTTCTCAGTTAAAGTAAAAAGATATATGAGACCACAAAATAGAGTAGCAGATGGTTTTTCAATTTGTGGATCATTTCTACCTTCTAGGTAGAGAGAAGAGCACATACAAAGCCTGGAGGAGGAACAGCTTGAGGGTTTAGCCTGTTTGTAATATAATGTGGTGAATGAGTAGGAGACTGGTGTGTGACATGGGGAGGAGGCAGCTAATCTGAGAACCAAGTCATACAAAGCATTGGAACCCAGGAGAAGGGTTTAAGATTTCATTTTAGCATCAAAAAGAGGGCTAAGTGTCCATCAATGGACAAATGGATCAAGAAGATGTGGTTTATCTAAACCATGGAATACTACATGGCAATGAGAAACAATGAAATCTGACCATGTGTAGCAACATGGATGGACCTTGAGGGTGTTATGCTGAGCGAAATAAGTCAGGCAGAGAAGGACAAATATCATATGTTTGCACATATAGGAGGATTAGGAGGAACTTAACTGAGGACCATGGGGGAGAANATGTAGTGGAGATGGAAAGAAATGAATGGATTCTCAATATATAGTTTTTGGACAGAATGGGCATGGAGGAGGACACTTGTGGGGATGAGCACTGGGTGTTATGTGGAATCTAATTTGACAATAAACTATTTGTGTAAAAAAAAAAAAAAAAAAAGAGGCCAGGGATGGATTTTAAGTGGGGGAGTGGAATGATTGTTTACATTTGTGGGGAGGGGATTGGTGGGTGGTTCTCTGGGTCCCAGTAAAGTAGCTCTTTTGGTGAGAAATGATGGTCACCTGGAAATAGATGTAGTGGAGATGGAAAGAAATGAATGGATTCTCAATATATAGTTTTTGGACAGAATGGACAGGGTTTGACAATAGTCTTCATCTGTTCAGGCTGCCATAACAAAATATCATGCATTGGGTAGCTTATAAACAACAGAAGTTTATTTCTTACAGTTCTAGTGGTTCAGAGCCCAAGAGTGAGGTGCCAGTAATAGTCAGGTTTTGGTTTGTCTTCCAGGTTACTGACTTCTCACTGTATCCTTACCTGGTGGCAGGGACAAGAGATCCTTCTGGAACCTCTTTTATAAAGGCACAAATCCCATTTCTGAGATCTCTACCTCTATGACCAAAGCACTCCCCAAAAGTCCCATCTCCTCATATTATCCCATTGGGGGTTGGGATTTCCACATATGAATTTTGTGGAGAAAGAAGGCCACAAACATTCAGACTACAGCATTGACAGATTAGATGTGGAAGTAACATTTCACCTGAACTTGATAGACGATATAGCTCAGTAAGTGGTTGGAAATAGGGTCACTTTACAGTCATGAAATAGTTTATGGAAAAATCTGTCATTTCTTGTCACTTCTACTTTGAACTGTTAAGATTTCTCTGGTGTGGATTCTAAGTCTGGAAGACTGGTTTAATGAACCATTCTACTCTTAAATAACATGTGACACTATTTAAACAACAGTTACTGAGATTTGTGTTCTCTTCATGTAGAAAGGACGTCATTCTCTTGTGTTATAAAGTCCCCCGTGATTTAATGCAGGACTGGAAGAATAGAAAGGGTAAAGTAAGGAGGGAGGAAAGGTGAGGAGAGAATGGATGAGCTGGAAGCCAGTGAGTAAGGTCTACAGAAGTGGATCTTTTTCATTAAGTATCAGTCTTTAGCTGAAGAGTGGGCTACTTCTGTGGGCCTAGAGGATTCAGGAGGGTTTGGGATTCAGTATTTTTGAGTGCATTAAACCAAAGTTCTTATTCCATGTTTCAGGGTCTCAGTCCTTTCTAATCCAGGAATAGTTTGATTTAGCAGGACTGAGAATTTAATCTCCTCTGTATCTCTGACATCATTATAATTGAGTCCTGGGCCTCATTCTCAGTCTTTACTCTCTCTGTCCCAAGAATGCTTTGCATTTTCCTTCTTATTTCCTTTGTGTATACTGAAAAGTCTTTTACAAAATCAACAAACATGAGTGAAAAAAAAATTTCTTAGTAAACTAGGGATTGATGGATATTTCCTCAAACTATAGACTATTCTGTGTTGGCCCCCAAACCAGTATCATGATGACTGGAAGCACTAGAAGGTCTTCATTTCATGTCAAAAAATAAACAAAACAAAACAAAAAAACAAAGACAAAACTTTCAGATAGGGTATGTGAGAGCGAGGCTCTTGTTTCATCTCTAATGAGGAGACTTGGATAAACAAATAAAAAGAAAAGCAATCTCATTTGTGTTTAGAGCTTTTGAAGAATATAATGAAGACTGAGTAAAGTGAACTTCAGAAAGGATCAAGCATAGAAGATCGGGGTGGCACATCAGAGGGACATCTTCAGTCATTTCCTCCTCTTGGGAGACAGTGGACAGAGGAAGTCTACTAAGACAAGGAGAAGCCAGCTGAATTTTTAGTTTAGTGGGTGTGCATAAGCTGGTACACAGCAATGGGATTTCCAGGAGCCCAAACTCAGAGCTAATCATTCCTGTCCAGTTTTCCACTCTGGACTTCCGCTCTTCAGTAAACCTCAGTACCACTAAGAGCATTATACATTATTGGTGGGAAGTGTAAATTGTTACAACCTGTGAGGAAGACAACTTAGTAATAACTGTCCAAATCTCAAGTGCTTAAACGTTTTTACCCAGTAATACAATTTGGGGGAATTTATCCTATAGCTATGCTTGCATGCCTAGCAAATGATCTATATGTAAATTATTCTTTACGATGTAGTTTGTAATAGGGGAAAATGTAAATATTACAAATGTAGGGAACTGATCAGCTAAATTATGATCCGTCATGCAATATAATATAACATGTCTGTATAAAAATGAGAAAGTACTATATGTATAAATGTGGAAAGATTTCCCAAGATATATTGCTAAGTAAGAAAAAAAGCAATGTACAGGATATTGTGTATGGTACGGTGCCTTTTGATTAAAAAGGGGGATATAATTAGAATATATTTTGTATTTGATTGTACAAGTATCAAGAAAATCTGGAGACATATACAAGAAGCAGTAGTGGTTATTTGTGGGGTTATTTGTGGGGAGAGGTAGTGGTGGGAATATAAGCCAAATCATGATAAAATTGTGCTGTAGAGAGAATTTGCATAACTTCTTTAAAATTTGTTATCCCATATCAATATAACACTTTGAAATAAACCACAAGAAAAAAATGGGAAAGACAAGAAATACTTGGAGACTAAAGAACATCCTACTAAACAATGAATGGGTGGGGCGCCTACGTGGCTCAGTAGGTTAAACCTTTGACTTCATCTCAAGTCATGACCTCAGCTGTGCTGACAGCTCAGAGCCTGGAGCCTGCTTCCGATTCTGTGTCTCCCTGTCTCTCTGCCCCTCCCACACTTGTGTGTGTGCATGCGCACACACACTCTCTATCTCTCTCAAAAATAAATAAACATTAAAAAGTAATAATTAAAAACAGAATTAATGGGCTAAGAAGTTAAAGAGGAGATTTAAGAAGTATGTGGAAACCAATGAAAATGATAACACCACAGCCCAAAACCTCTAGGATGCAGCAAAGGCTGTCAGAAGAGGGAAGTATATAGCAACCCAAGACTTTCTAAAAAAGGAATAAAGGTCTCAGATATACAACCTAACCTTACACCTTAAAGAGTTGGAAAAAGAACAGCAAATAAAACCCCAAAACAGCAGAAGATAGGAAATATTAAGATTAGAGCAGTAATCAAAGCTATCAAAGCCAAAAAAAAAAAAACCAAAAAAAAAACCACCAAAAAACAAAAAACAAAACAAAACAAAAAACCCCACCAAAAAATAAAAGAAAACAGTAAACTAGGAGCTTGTTCTTTGAAAGAATTAATAAAATTGGTAAACCCCTAGCCAGTTTGATCAAAAAGGAAAAGGAAAGGACCCTAGTAAATAGACTAAGGAATGAAAGAGAAGAGATCACAACCAACATTGCAGAAATACAAACAATAATAATAGAATATTATGATCAATTATATGCCAATAAATTAGAAAATCTGGAAGAAATGGACAAATTCCTAGAAACATATAAACTACCAAAACTGAAACAAGAAGACAGAGAAAATTTGAACAGACCCATAACCAGTAAAGAAATCAGTAATAAAAATCTCCCCAAAAACAAAAGTCTAGGGCCAGTGGCTTTCCAGGGGAATTCTACCAAACATATAAAGAAGAGTTGCTACCTATTCTTTTGAAGCTGTTTCAAAAAATAGAAATGGAAGGAACACTTCCAAATTCGTTCTATGAAGCCAGCATTACCTTGATTCCAAAACCAGATAAAGACCTCACTAAAAAGGAGAATTACAGACCAATTTCCTGATGAACATGAATGAAAAATCCCTCAAGAAGATACTAGCCAACCAGATCCAACAATACATTAAAAGAATTATTCACCATAACCAAGTGGGATTTCTACTTGGGATGCAGGGCTGGCTCAATATCCACAAAACAATTGATGTGATACATCACATTAATAAAAGAAAGGACAAGAACCTCAATAGATAGAGAGAAAGCATTTGACAAAATACAGCATCCTTTCTTGGTAAAAACCCTCAAGAAAGTAGAAGGATCATATCTCAAAATCTTAAAAGCTGTATATGAAAGCCCCACCACTAATATCATCCTCAATAGGGAAAAACTGAGAGCTTTCCCCCTAAGGTCAGGAACACAACAGGGATGTCCACTCTTGCCACTGTTATTCAGCAATAGTATTGGAAGTCCTAGCCTCAGCAGTTAGACAATTCAAAGGAATAAAAGGCATCCAAACTGACAAGGAGGAAGTCAAACTTTCACTCTTTGAAGATGACATGATACTCTATCTGAAAAACCCAAATGATTCCACCCCAAAACTGCTAGAACTGATTCATGAATTCAGCAAAGTCTCAGGATACAAAATCAATGCATACTTATAAAATTTAAATTAAAATTCATAGTTGAATTACAAGAAAGTCAAGGAAAGGCCAGCTATCGAAAATGAAGAGGGAAACAAATAGCACAGTGAGTGGGAATTGGAAATGTAGTTGTGGTTAGAGGCAGGAAGGGATCTTCCCTGATCTTGGTAGTTAAGGGCTTGAGTTAAATTTTTAATCTAAAAGGTGAGAAGTAGATACTGAGATCCTGCAATTCTCAAAGGGCTACATGCTAAGTGAAAAGGCAAAGAAAATGTCTGCTGTTGCTAAAATAGTAGATCTTAAAAGTTCTCATCATCACAAGAAAGAAAAATAATCGTACCTATGTGGTGATGGTTGTTAACTAGACTTATTGTGGTGATCATTTTGCAATATATAACATAGAAAATCATTATGCAGTATACCTGGAACTAATATATGTTATTTGGCAATTATATCTCAAAAAAAAAAGTAAAAGAAAAAAAGGAAAATTAATCTATGCATAAATGCAAGCATGTAATTGACAAGGAAGTTTATACACCTCAACCTGGCTCTGGGTATGAGAAAAATACTTTCTAAAGGATTTATAACTATTAGTCTGACTTCACTTAGGTTTAGGTTTCAAATATGTACCCACAAGAATGGCTAAAATTTAAAAGAATAACATAAAGTTGTCCATTATTGCCATTATTATTTAACATTTTATTGCAGTCAAGAGGAAAATATATACATAAAAAATAAAAAGGAAAATTAATTGCAGATATTATTATATATCTAGAAACCCAAGAAATCAACTAAAGAAACTATTTTGTGCCATAATTTTTGTCAGGTAGCTGGGTGAAAAATAGTGAAAAGAAATGCATAATTTTCCTATATATGAACAAGTAATGTTTTTTGTGCAAATATATGAAGCAGTTTGAAGAAGCAATAGAAAAATATGAAAATAAAAATAAATGAAAATAAAATGAAAAATAGATGAAAATTAAAAATAAATGAAAAACATCCTAGTGAATGTAAATGAATTAAGCTTGCCAGTTGAAAGACAGATCATCTGGTTGGATTAAAACCATTAAAACAACAAACTCCTAAAATTAAAAAAAGAATGGTAAAATTGGGGTCTCCTGGCTGGCTCAATTGGTAGAGTGTGTGACTCTTCACCTCAGACTTGTGAGTTCGAGCCTCACGTTGGGTGTAGTGATTATTTAAAAATAATAAAATCTTAAAAAAAAAGAATTGTGAAATTTTGAAAAGAAAGAAAAGTTATAAAGATTGAATAGGAAGTACAAAAGTTGTTATTATTAGCAGATAAAGATTTCCTATATGGAAAAATCCAAAGGAATGCTGGGACAAATTATTAGAAATAGGATCTCAAAGTTTACGGTATATGAGATTGGTGTTAAAAATTCAATTGCTTTCCTATACACATCAGCAACAGAAAATGTGAAAGTGGCAGAGCTGACTGTGTACCAGACCAACCTCCTGGTGTTCATTGTCAAGACTCTTTATTAAGTAATCTGCAGTAGATGAGTAATCAGTGTGGATGAAATGCAGCTTCACTGAAGAATGGGCACCAGTCACGTAGCCCTCAGAGGACTTCGTGACTAAAAGGTGGAAAGCCTGGAGGCCCTCTCAGTGCTGAGCTGTTCTTGCACATTCAATTTTGTGTTTCATGACCACAAATGACCATATGGTGATTTTTAGAAATTAAGAAGCCAGGCCTGGGCATCACCAGACTTTGTGTCATCATGTATGCTGTATGGCTGGCTGTTATATTTTCTTCCTTCACGTTAAGTAAACGTAGTACTGGATGAAGTCAGTTATTTCTTGTGAATTTAATTGCCAGTCTATATTCAAGACTACTACTGTTCATAGAGAAGAGTGAGTGTTTCTTCTCCTGAAATTATTTTATAAATTTAATAAAATTACCATCAAAGCAAAATCTTATATATATAATATGCTTATTATATATAAACATATACAAATATTATATTATATATATAAAGGATCAAGAAATATATAAAGGAACAAGAAAAACACATTTCTGAAGAAAGACAATTTGGGGAGGGAGCTTACAAAGTTGTATTGTTCTATAAATTGTGCCGGGACAATTCCTTACCTATATGTAAAGATAATATACATTCTTAGTTTATAGTTTATCCCAAAATCAATTTTAGATGTAAAGAAAAGCTATAAAACATTTAGAAGAGAAAATAGGAGATTATCTTTATTGTCTCAAAGTAGATTCTTTTAAAATGTTTTACAAAATTTTAAAGGAAAGGATTGGTAAATTTGATTATGGGAGAATTGAAATATTCTGTGCATTACAGACATGTCTGATTATTATTCAAAATATAGGGGCCCTGGGTGGGTCAGTCCATTGAGCATCCAACTTCAGCTCAGGTCATGATCACAGGGTTCATGAGTTCAAACCCTGCATTGGACTCTATGCTAACAGCGTGGAGACTGCTTCAAATCTTCTGTCTCCCTCTCTCTCTGCCCTACTCATGCATGTGCTCTCTCTTTCTTTCAAAAAACCTCCACAAAATACAGAAAATACTTCTATAAAACAGTGAGAAAATGATCAAAACTCCTCCCCAAAATAAACAATGGGAAGAATAGGCAAAAGAGAGAAAAATCAACTGACAAATACATGAAAAGATGATCAACCAGATTAGTAATCAGAAAACTAATTAAATCTGTAATGGTAGAGCATTTCAAACCTGGCAAGTTGACAAATATAAATATGAAAATTTACAAAACTGACAACAGAATTATCAGTACTTATACTGCCTTTGGAAGTGCAATGTGGCAGTACTTCAGTAAGTTCAAGGTGTATTTATCTTGAATGGGAGCCAGTGATTCCATTCTTCAGTGTATATCCTAATGGAGTGGTTCTCAAAGTGTATCCCTAGACCAGCAGCATCAGCGTCATGTGGGTACTTGTTAGAACTGATCATTTTAGATTCCCACCCCTGACCTTCTGGAAAACTGGAAAACTGGAACTGGAAAAATGCTGGAAATGGGGCCCATCAACAGTGTTTTAACCAGCTCTCCACGTGATTCTGATGAACACTAAAGTTTGAAATCCACTCCCCTAGACAAAAATGACATATGACCATAAAGTAACATCTACAAGAATGTTTATTGCAAAATTTTTTATAACAGTGGAAAAATGAGAAGGATCTTAAGTATTCATTAGTGTAGAATAATGTATGAATAATATAAAAAATGATGTAAGAATGTTTAAATAAATTCAATTGTAGTCCTATAATAGAATACTATAAGTTAAAATGGATGAAATAGAATTATATGTATTAAATGTATTTGAATGATTTAATATATTAAAGAGAGAATAATTTTACATATAAAATGGATCCTATGGGGAGAGGTGGTCAGGATTAAGGCAAACTAGGAATCATGCCCCATCCAAAGGGAACACCCTCCACTTGGGACTAGCCCATTGTTAGCATGTAAGAATGCTCATGCAGTTGCAGATCTTCCAATTTTCCAAGCACAGTCAAAATTTAGAATTTTATATAAAACAGACAAATATTTGAATATTTGTAAGTAATTAAAAAAGAAACCCACTATGCAGAGCTAACAAAGTGGGACTATATATCACTTCAGTTAGCAGGTTATTAATTTGCTTCTTCTATAGTACAGATAATGTCAACTCTAAGGTATTAAAAGTGTGAGACAATTCCATTTAATTTTTGATTTGTCTTGTCCTATAGATACATTTGAGTTTATTGGGTCGCATTAGCTATGGTGTTTTAAGTATGGTAATGGACAACATTCTCCAGCTTGTGTGCAGCTGACTGCAATGTGTTAATAACCCTGGGCATTAAGTTCAAAGGGAAGAATGGTGGGGCATAAGAGTGGAATGGTGTAGACAAGGGCTAGATATTGTTTTCTGTAATTGCTTTAGCTGTCTATTCAAATAGTGCTAATTAAGTGCTTCATATAACACTAAAGAATACATGTAACTGAGTGATGATAAACTCAGGCTGCCATATGTCTCTGGAACACCTGGGTGGCTTTGAATAAGTCTTTTCCTTTACTTAGGGCTCTAGCTTTTCCTGATGGAATGACCATGTCTTGGCTGTTCTATCACAGGCGTTCAGCTCAGTCCCAGATCCATTAAAATTTGTTTAATTAATAAATGTGTTGGGGTGCACGGGTGGCTCAGGCAGCTGAGCGTCCATCTCTTGATTTTGGTTGGGGTCAGGATCCCAGAGTTGTGGGGCTGGGCCCCATGCTGAGCATGGAGCCTGCTTAAGATTCACTTTCTCTCTTCTTCTTTCCTCTCCCCCTCTCACATGGGTGTACTCTCTCTCTCTCTCAAATTAAAAGACAAAACAAAAAACAAACCCTAAAGGATACCCACCTTAAAAAAATAAAATAAATGTGTTAACAAATAAGTAAACTCATATATAAAGTGAAGAGCTTAGTGTAAGGCCATGCGGTGTTGCAACCTCCAGAATTCACATTCTGAAATACATCGTGCTGTGATGGTATTTCTCACCTAAGCTGTGCAACCAGATTAACATTTATAAAGTGCATTTTAGAATAAAACCAGAAGATGGCAATAGAGTAACATAAATCTAAACAGTAGAGGCATTTATGTAGTTTCTTGGAGCCCTTGTCCTTCAATATGCTTGTATCGACTACTCCAACCTTTGTCTCCAAATTCTTGCAAATAGCTTATCATGCAAGTGGACTGAAATTCATACTTAAACAAAAAAAAAAACAAAAGAAAGTCAGTGACAACAAAATCTTACTTGGTATCAGCATTCTCTTGTTCTGTGCAAAAGAATCCTCAGGACTCTTTCTTAGCCAGGAAAGTTTTTATTTCAAGAAGTTTGTAAGAACACAAGGGTAAAGGTTATCTGGAGAAAGCCACACTGGAGAGTAATAGACTTGCGTGTAATTGTTTTCACTTTAATTTCTGACGTGTAGTACGACATCATCGTTATGCCCTTGTGCTTGCCGAAAGATTTGGGTTCTATCTATCCTGATTTTTATCATCTACAGGCTGTGTGATCATGGGCAAGGTTTTCTTCCTGAAATTTTATTTTATTTTCTGTAAAATAGGTAATAATAGCTGTTATCTTGTGGTGATACTGTAAGGCTTAGATGAAATGATACATTTAGCTCAGTGCCTTACATGTAATATGAAAGTAAAAAATGTTAGCTATTCTTCTTCCCACTAAATTAGTGTGGAAGAAACTTGGGTTGTGCAGTTGACCCTTGAACAACACAGGTTTTAATTGAGTAGGTCCTCTTATATGTAGATTTTTTTCCAATAAATACAATACAGTACTGTAAAATGTATTTTCTCTTCCTTACGATTTTCTTAATATTTTCCTTTCTTTAGCTTACTTTATTGTAAAAATACAGTAGATAACACCTATAACATAAAATATGTGTGAATCAACTGTTTGTTATCAGTAAGGCTTCCTGTCAATAGAAAGCTATTGGTAGTTAAGTTTTTGGAAGGTCAAAAGTTATGCAGAATTTAAGTTGCCCCTAACCCCCACATTGTTCAAGGTCGACTGTAGTTTTGAAAAAAACACTAACCATTAGGTTGCCTCAAAACATTTTTTGTTGCTTCTTAAGTATATAATTGAAAAAAATAAAATAAATAAAAATGTCCAAGAACAGGTTGCATGTTTTTATTTATGGTAGACACTAACTACTCCCATTATGTCAGAGATAGGTAGTCTAGTGTTTTATTTAGAGTGTTTTCCTTTCTTTGCTACAGATATATTATCCTTAATACGGTGCATTCAATCCCCTCTAATCAGTTTGTCAAGTAAATGCAGGCTCATTTCCACTTATTGATGATGTGATTATAGCTTTGTAGAGCAGGACTTGTGAAGTGATCTTATTTGTGTTAGTAAAGGTAGTAAAAATATCAATACACTGAGAACTTTCCATTGCTGGACCTGAGCTGTCTGGTACTCTATAGGAATATGTTAAGTTTTGCATTTTTGTTTGCATAAAATAACAAACTCGATTCAGATTAGCAGAGGGGCTCCACTCTATAACTTAGAAGAGAGAGAGAGGCAGAGACATAGACACACAAAGAAAAATACCCTTAAGAATGACTTGGCTTCATAGAGGTCTGTGAGTCTGTAGAGAGAAATCACCATTATTGATCATTTCTTTCATAACAGTTAAAACAGTCAGTGAGCTGTGGTACACAGAATTATCCCATTCGCTGTTGTTATAGACATGATGTTACCTGTATCCTGTCATTTTTTTCTCTTTATGAAATCTAGACAGTACTATTAATTGATGTTAAGTAATTTCCATTTTTTTCCATTTAAATACTGAAGTCCTACGAAGCCAGAGGTTTGTATCTTTGGCTGCACATTAGTGACATTTGAGTGTTTGAAAAATGCCACAGTCTCATCCAGATTTCTTAAATTAGAATTTCTGTGGGCAAGAATATAAATTATTTCTTTTCTTTTTTTTTTTTTTAATATTTTTATTTATTTCTAGGAGAGAGAGAGAGAGAGCGTGAGCAGGGGAGGGTCAGAGAGAGAGGGAGACACAGACTCTGAAACAGTCTCCAGGCTCTGAGCTGGCAGTCAGCACAGAGCCCAATGAGGGGCTCGAACTCACAAACCGCGAGATCATGACCTAAGCGAAAGCCGGACGCCCAACCGACTAAGCCACCCAGGCGCCCCATAAATTATTTCTTAAAAAGCATTTCCAGGTGATTCTAATATGCATCTAAGACTGAGAACAACTGAGCTAAGTGTTTTTAGTATTAGTGAGACTAGCACTTCTAGCTTGGCCTTGAACAAACTTTTATGAAGTCTCATCCCATTTTCTCCCACTTTTGTGCAAAAGTGTTCCATTCTCTTCAGCTTTCCCTCCTATCCCTTTCTCCAGATCTATCCTACTTAACCAGATATAGTTCATCTGATAGGATTTCCTCAGTTTCCCTCCTCTCTATTCTCCACTGTGCCTCTACTTCATAGAGTCAGTTCTCTCCCTTTGTCGCAAAGGCAGACATGTCCTTTTTTCCTCCGACTAGGCTTTCTCCTCCACTTCAAACTCTCCCACTTCCTTCAAAACCATGCTCCTTCAATGATCCTCTTGTGTCTTGAATTTTCAGTTCAAGCTCTACAAAGTTTTGAGTGTCTTCTATGTGCCAGGAGCTAGGGCTACAAGGGAGAATGAGACAGTCAAGGAGTGCAGTGAAGCAGGGGAGACAAAAATATAGACCTAATTATATTGTCATGTGATTTGGACAAGGGAAATATGCAAAATGTACAGGTGTAGCAAAACCGAAGGTGATTGCCAATTTTTCTGTACCTAATCGCTTCTATGCTGGAAAAAAAGTCAGTTTTTCGGGATTCTAAATGACAATTACTCTCCCTTGATTTTGAAATTAATTGTCTTTTTCTTCCATGTTTTTTTCTTTCTTTGCCAAGTTTCTTAAAAGGATAGCTTACATTCTGTGTCTTTAGTTTTTTAGCTATCTTCTTCTAGCATCTGTTTTTACTGCTATCATTTCTTGGCTCATGTAGCCTTGCTTTTCAATAACCCACCTTCTCAACAGTATCACACACATTGAAACTTTCACTTTTGCTGGCTTCTGTGATATTTCAGTCCCTTCATTCTTCTCCTGACTTCCCTGAAAAGTCTTGGTCTATTTCTTTTTTAGGTTCTTCTTCTTCCTACCCATTAAATATGTGCTCTTAAATATTCTGATCTAAGGCTTCTGTCTTTTTTCTGCACATTCCTTTCCTTTAAGATCTCATCAAATGATTATTTCTGTCTAGAAAAAAAACAATCCAAAATTTGGATTTCTAGTCTAATAAACAATTAAAACATTGAAGTTGGAAAGAGCAAAGTATATTCAAAACATCTGATAAGTTTTAGATCAATTCAGTTTGACAAACTCCTAAGGTTCAGCTCTTTATTTCTAATTGGTGGTTATCTCTAAATGCTCTCAAAAATTTATTTTGTCCTAAACTGATTTTTTAATTTATGTCCTAAACTAATCTATTCATCTTTTTTTAATGTTTATTTATTTTTGAGAGAGAGAGACAGAGGACGAGCAGGGGAGGGGCAGAGAGAGAGGAAGACAGAATCAGAAGTAGGCTCCAGGTTCCGAGCTGTCAGCACAGAGCCTGACAAGGGACTCAAACTCATGAACCATGAGATCATGACCTGAGCCGAAGTTGGATGCTTACCTGACTGAGCTACCCAGGTGCCCTCTTTCTTTCTTTCTTTCTTTTTTTTTAAGTAGGCTGTACACCCAACATGGGGCTCAAACTCATGACCCCGAGATCAAGAATTGCATGGTCTACCAACTGAACCAGCCAGGCACCCCCAGTGGTTTCCATTTCACTTCTCTGCTCACTTTCAGTTGGTTCAGAACCCATAGGCCAATATTCAGGATCTTCTTCAGTGAGGCCCCACCTCCCTCACCAGCATTTTCTTGTGTTGCTGTCTCTTGTGTTTTCAATACACACCTGTTCTAATCCAACTGGTCTCTTTGTTGCTTCCTGAGCACACATTTCACTTTTTTAAAATTTTTTTACTTCTGGGCCCTCACTTTTGCCATGTGTTCTATAAGATGTGGTCTTTCCTTTTCTTATTTATTGGAATCCAAGCCACTCTTAACTGTTCAGTTCAAATACTTCCTTCTTTCTGATCCCCTTTGCCTCTGCACAACATAAACTCCTGTACTTAGAAATTGCTATAAGGACTGCAGTTATCATTGTTTTCTTTTTCCCCCTGGAACTTTGTGGTTATGCCCTATTGCATCCTTAATATACTATCTGCATTTATTTCTCTAGTAGCAATATGAATACATAAGACCAACAGCTCCAATTCAGGTTTTTTTCTTTAGGACATGTCCTTTCATTGCTCAAGCTGACCAAGTTATTTCATATTAGGTATTTCTGTACTTTTTTAATAAGATGATTAAAATAAAGAATGTACATTATCCACCAAAAAACTGAGTCACAATAACACAGTATATGAGTTATTTTACTTATCTGAATTCAAAAGTTAGAAAGAATTGCATGTGGGTTTATAATTTTCCATGTTAGTCAATTAGTGGTATTTTTGGTTTACTTATTATTACCATTTTAAATTAGTGGATATTGATAAGCCAGCATGTACACTGAAGTGCTTAGGAATAAAAGAGTATCATATCTGTAACTTAGTCCCTTGTGTGCATGCATGAGAGAAAATGATAAAGCAAATGTGGAAAAATGTTAATGATTACAAATACAGTGAGGTATACATGGGAGTTCTTTGTACTATTCTTGCAACTTTCCTATAAGCTTGAGATTGCCTTACATTAAATTAAAAAAATTAATCTGGGATATAAATATCTTTCCTCTAGTTCTTTGGTTTGAAGATAATACCCAAATAAATTATGTTGAATGTCAATAAATAAAATTTTAAAATCTTATAACTTTTAAAACCTTAAAATTTCTTTTAAAATTCTTTAAAACAAAAAATTTTAACTCAAAAAAACAATAAAACTTTTGTTTTACATTTAAAGATTACCTGGATAGCTATTATATTTTTGTATCATGAATAATCAAATATTTTTCAGTAAATAGTGACCATCTACTTTGTGCTAGGCACTGTGCAGGGTGCTGTACACAGTCCCTGCCCTTATGAAGCTTAAATTCTGCTGGTGGAGGGAGGTGGTGATAAATGAACAAATGATGGTATATCTGACGATGATAAGATCTAGCAGGATAAATGAAGCAAAACAAGAAAGATAGGTGGTCAAGGTCAGTGATAGGGTTCATCAGAGCAGAGATTCAAAGGAAGTAATGTAGTGAGCCAAGAGTGTAACCAGTGAAGAGTTGTCTAGGTGGGAGAATAAGAGATGTAAAGATCCTATGTGCTTACTATGTTCAGAAAACAGCAAGGGGACTGGAGTAGCAAGAAAAGAATGTGCTAAGGGGAAAATGATTAAGGGATGAAGTGAGAGATGTAGTGGGAGCCAGACAATATAAGACCTTAGAAGACATTGTAAGGTCATTGGCTTTTACTCCAAGTGAGCTGGAAATGAGTTGGAGAGTTTTAAGCAGGGAGTGAGATAATTTCATTTATATTTTAGAAAGGATAATTGTGGCTGTGTTGTAGAGAATAGATGGTAAGATGGACAAGAATGGAAGTCAGTAGATGAATTCAGAGGCTATTGATATAATCCAGTTGAGTTATAGGAGCTTGAAAACCAGCATCCTAGCATTGATGGTGGAGTGAGGAGAGGTCAGAATTTGACTCATTTCTAAAGATAGAGTTGACAACATTTGTTAAAAGATTGGGTGTGGCAAGTGAGAGAAAAAGACCGATCAAGGATGATTTCAAGGTTTTTCACTGAGATGGGAATACTGTATGAGGAGGAGAATTTGGAGGAGAAAATCAGAATGTTACTTTTGAATATGCTATGTTTAAAGTAACTGAGACATTCACATGAAGAGGTTGACCAGAACTTAGATACATGAGCCTGGAGTTCAGGGGAGAGAACTGGTCTGGAGAATCAATTTGGGAGTTATTAGCATATGGATGGTATTTAAAGTTATGAGACCGGATGGGATCCCCTAGGAAGTGAATGAAGAAAAAAACCAAAGATTGAAGTTGTGAAAACAAGTGAACTTTCAGAAGGTAGAAGGAATACCATGAGAGTAGCAGAGTCCTGAAGTAAGCATTTCAAGGAAGAAGAATGATTGATTTTCTCAAATGCAACTGAAACATCAATTAAATTGGGGACAGAGAATTCACTAATGAAATGAAATGCTTTGATCAGAGCAGTTTTGGTGGAGTGGCTGGAGAGAAAGCCCAGTGGGTTCAAAAGAGAGAATTAGAGGGGAGAAATTAAAAACAATGTGTGGAGACAATGCTTTACGAGCTTCTCTGTAAAGGGTAGCAGAAAATTAGGGAAGAGTTGGAGGAGACAGTGAGATCAAGAGGGTTTTTGAAAACATGGAAGGTATTACAATTGTGTATATCGATGGAAATGATCAAGTAGAGAGTGAATATTAATAATGCTGGTGTTAGAGGGATTGTAGAAGCTATGTCCTTGAAGAGCCATGAGGGGATGGAATCCACACACAAGTGAACAAAGTGGCTACAGCTGGCTTTTCTATAAAGAGAAGGCAGAGTGTATGGGCACAGATGCATACAGGCTGATAGAAAGGTTGGGGGGGTCCTGTGGAATCTCTGTTCTGGTTTATTCTATTCTGTCAGTGATGTAGGGAGTAAGGGCATTCTCTGAGAATGAGATGAGGTAGGAAGTGTTAGGGATTTGAGAGGGAAGGAAAAAGTGAGAAATAGTCATCCAGAAGGGTGAGAAAGTAAATGTCTGAGAAAAATGTAATAGTTTTTTTTTTTAATATTTTTTTATTTATTTCTAGGAGAGAGAGAGAGAGCATGAGCAGGGGAGGGTCAGAGAGAGAGGGAGATACAGACTCTGAAACTGGCTCCAGGCTCTGAGCTGGCAGTCAGCACAGAGCCCGACGCAGGGCTCGAACCCACGAACCGCGAAATCATGACCTAAGCGAAAGTCTGACGACTAAGCCACCCAGGCTCCCCGAAAAATGTAATAGTTTTACTAAACCATGGTGTACATTTAAATTGAGACCAGTCACCAACGCTGTTTTTCTAGTCACTCTCAACTGTGATGGATTTCACCGAGGTTGAGGTTTGGCATGTGAGTACTACAGACAACAAAAGGGGTGAGGAAATTGAAGAGGTGTACAGGGGTGTAATTATAATTATGGACCATGGAAGCTAAACTAGATAAAGTGTGAAGTGAAGGCGTGAAGGGTGAGAGACAATGGAAAATTAAATGGAAATAAGATCTGTGGTTTGCTGAGTTTTTGGGGTCAAGTTACCAAAGAGGGTGAGGCAGAAAATTAGGGAGTGCTATGAAGTTGAAATTTGAGACTTTGGAGGGTGTGTAGTGATCAGTGATGGCAGTCTCAGGGCATGACCATGTGAGTAGGTGGCTGAGACAGGGTTAGAGGACAAGATCATTGGAGTGGAAAGGGCCATGATACTGTGAGGTCAGTGTTAGAAGGATCATTCGAATGATTTGAATCCTCAGTACTTGTGAGAGGGAATGACCTAGGGATTTGTAGATGACTATAGTAAGAAGGGACAGCAGCTGACATGGCTTGATAGCAGGAACTTCAAAGCTAGAGTGTTCTAGGGTGAAGGAAGAATGTTCTGGAAGCAGCTCACTTCATCTCCATATATAATATATAATATCATAGGTATGATATATATGTATATATGATTCAGTGTGGAAAGAAAACAGGTACTACTTGCAGGGCAAACTGAATTCTTGACCTTTGGGGAAGGTCAAATATTGGTTAGAGTCAGAAGATGAAGGGAACTTAAATATATTGAGGCTATACTTTCTTTCCCACTCCCTCTCTAAACTGTTCAATTCATTTTCTTTTAAGAGATTAACAGCTGTTCATCCTACCACAAACTGTTTTAAGAATGTTTCTGTCAATCATTGCTACATTAACTTGAAATAAAATATTTATGAAGTAACCTATATTTTCCTTATGAAACACAGATTATTGGCAATAGCCAGTTCAGTTGACTTCTCTAATGATCTGTACCGTAAGACATTGAACTAGTTAATCTAGAAGGCTTATGTAAGAATAAGATTTTTTTTTTGTAGCTAGTCAGATGTTCTGAGTATAATTATCTGAATAGATAAAGAATAGTAACACTTAAAATAAGACAGGAATAATAGGATCATGTCTGATAAATAGTTGCCTCATCTATTTATTATAGAAAAAATTTTTTTTCTACCAAATGGGGATAAACATTTATAATTACATGGACAGACTTTCAAAGGAGACATCTGAAGAATGACGACTTCATTGGGATTTTGAATTCACTTTGGTAAACGTAACAACTTGGATGGACCTCAAGGAAATTATTCTGAGTGAAAAAAGCTAATCTTGTATGATGCCATTTTTATGACATTCTTGAAATAACACAATTATAGAGATGGGGAATAGAGGGTTAGAGATTTGGGAGGAAGACTGAGGTTTTTTTTAAATGTTAATTTAGTTTGAGAGAGAGACACAGAATCTAAAGAAGGCTTCAGGCTCTGAGTTGTCAGTACAGAGCCCAACTTGGGGCTCAAACCCATGAACCACAAGATCATGACCTGAGCTAAAGTCAGATGCTTAACTGACTAAGCCACCCAGGCGCCCCAAGAGTGAGTGTATTTATAAAGGTATAGCAAGAGAAAGTTTTGTGGTTATGACGAAGTTTTGTATTTTAATTATGGTAGTAGTTACATAAAGCTATACATGTGATAAAATTGCATAAAACCATACCCACCCCCAACTCATCCCCCCTCACACAAATGAACGCGTGTATAACTGGTAATGTCTGATTAAGCTCTGTGGAATGTACTCATGTCAATTTACTGATCTTGTTATTGCGTAATAAGTATGCAAGATGTCAGTATTGGTGGAGGAAGAATGAAAGATTCATGGCACTTGTATGTATGTTTATTTGCAACCTCAGGTGAATCTACAAAAATAAAAAGCATAAAAATCTTGCTAGATCTCCCAAGAAACATACACACAAACACAAAAATATCATAAGAATCAGTAGATGCGTGATTTAGAAATGAGTAGTGAGTTGTGGGAGAAGAATGGAATCCAATTTAAAAGTAACACAAAGAGGAGTGCGTGGGTGGCTTAGTTGGTTGAGCATCAGACCCTTGGTTTTTGCTCAGGTCATGATCTCATGATTCATGGGTTCGAGCCCCACATTGGCCTTCTTGCTGACAGCGTGGATCCTACTTGGGATTCTTTCTCTCTGCCCCTTCCCAGCTTGCTCTCTCTCTCAAAATAAATAAATAAAAACTTAGAAAAAAAGTAATACAAAGAATACTTTCCTATTTTCATGCCTTGTTTAACATGAACAATTAACTGGTATTCCAGTTGACTTTCTAACATTTAATGATGAGGAAAGTATTCTATTTTTTAAATTTTTTAATGTTTTATTTATTTTTGAGAGCAAGAGAGACAGAGAGAGTGAGGGAGTGAGAGACAACATCAGCAGTGGAGGGACAGAAAGAGAGTGAGACACAATCTGGAGACAGGCTCTAGTCCCTGAGCTAGCTGTCAGCACAGAGCCTGACATGGGGCTCGAACCCACAAACCTTATTATTATGACCTGATCTGAAGTCAGACACTTAACCAACTGAGCCACCCAGTTGCACCTAGGAAAGTATTCTTAATACTTTCCACATATTTGTCTTATTAGCTCATCATTATCTAGGCTTTCCCCCTCTACATTCTTGACATAATTTTCCTTAGACACGGGATCCATAAACTCTGTTGTGCTTATACGAAGAATTGTTAATGTTTTCTTTCAGTAGGTGATGATAGCACTGCAATCCACTGTTTCCATTTGCCTTGACTCTACAGAAGTTCAGAGCTAATATACAAGAAATACAAAAAGATTTACATATAAGAGCAAAAGGAATTACTTTCATACATAAGTAAATTAATAAGAAAAATATCTTTAAGATGTAATTGGAAGTAAATGAGGAGTACTCTTCCACTTACCCTGACTTTGGTTTTTCTGTGGCCCTCTCTGTTTTAGTTTTTCAGTAATTAACCTTACTCTGGTAGCCCCCTGCCTCTGCTCGATCCCCTTTCAACTACTAGAGTACTGCTCTTCTAGAATAATTTCTGTCTCTTTAGTTTCACTAGTCACTTATAGGAGAAGTAAGAAAGATATCTACAGCAGATCCTACGAAAGAACCCAGATTTTCTTAAGGCAATGTATTCCTCTATCTGTTGGCCAATATGTTCAAGTGTTTGATTCTGTTTATTTAAATGAGCACACTCATGGCACCCTGCTCAAAGTCATAGAGCCAGTTAGACATGGACCCAGGGTTCAGCACTCTCCCTTCAGTGCTCTATCACGTGTATCATGATACATGCACATTGCTGACATTAGCAAATTGTGTAATAATTTTTAAATGAAAGGACTAATTATCTTTTTTAAAAATATTTTTTAATGTTTTATTTATTTCTAGGAGAGAGAGAGAGAGAGAGAGACAGCGTGAGCAGGGGAGGGTCAGAGAGAGAGGGAGTCACAGACTCTGAAACAGGCTCCAGGCTCTGAGCTGGCAGTCAGCACAGAGCCCGACGCGGGGCTCGAACCCACGAACCATGAGATCATGACCTAAGCGAAAGTCGGACGCTTAACCGACTAAGCCACCCAGGCGCCCCAGGAATAATTATCTTTTGAAATTTAATTGTAGTAAAAGTACTTCTTGAAAAGGTACTGCAGTAATGGGATATATATATATCCCTATAAACGTATATATATATTTTTTCTATTTGTGTATTTAAACAATATTCCCTTTTTGTAAGCATCATTATGTGAAGAGACTTTCATTATAAAATGTTTTCTAGGCCCTTGTGGATAGCAGGTGATAACGATTTACATTTATCGGTGCTTTTATAGCTTCTCAAAAATTTTCATTGGGGATTCACAGCAACCACGTGAAATAAGCAGAACTGATTTTGCCGTAATTTTGTGGCTTAGAGAACTGGCCATGGGCAGAACCAGAGGCAATGCTAGGATTAGAACCCAAGCCCTTTGCTGTTGAATCCTGTGCTCTTCTCACCAAATCAGTCAGCAAATGTTGCTTAAAGACTCATGGAGGATCAGGCTGTTTGTCTACACTTGCTGCCGCCCCTCTGTGGAGGAATGACACATGAAGGGCAGGACAGTGCACCTGAAGGTGAACGTGGACCCTGCAAGTATAGTTAATGTCTGGCCATATATAAATACTTATTCTTTAATTTATGGATTAAGGTATTATTCAAACTAGAAAATACTATTTCCCAAATGATTTCATGAAAAATTATATCAGCATTAAGGGCTATTTCATGATAGTAGTATTATAGCTTCTGTCTAAGGGATACTACTCCACATCTGATCGTGTCTGGTAAATTAGGTGAGAGGGCTTTCTAGAAGCTCCTTTGGACAAGGACCCAGGGGCCTTCTGGGATCACTCATTGAAGAAAAATGGAATGGTGCACAATGCACTTGATTAAGGAAAAGAGCCATGATTCTTGATTCTGAGAAGAGGGAGGGAATGGTGTTCTGAAACTGCACGGGTGGGTCTCTTGGTTTGGTTCCTTGATCCAGCCTCGCTAGATACATGTGCCGTGGGCTGCGGCAGCCCTGTGGCGCTGTTGTGCAAAGTAGGACAAGGCACCGCTTTTGGTCAGCTGCAGTCCGAGGAGCACCAGGCTCAGTGGCTCAGCAAGACAATGCAGCCTTTGTGGGGAGAAAAAGACTTCTCATCCTCCAAGGAGATGTAGCTCCTAGAAGTGTCAGCACTAACAGTCCCCACTCAACTCTTCTGGGCACAAATTGTATACTCTTATGCAGTCCCCCAAACATGCCCTATTTAGGGAGGTTATAAAATCATACCTTAACGAAAACTAATTTCATTTAGACTATAAAATATTGACCATATCAGCAGCAGTAGGTAGGGACTTTTAAATAGAACTTCGTGTAAGCGGTGGGGGCGGGGGGGGGGGAATGACATTGTCTCCTACTTTTAAATAGAAAACTATTTGCTTTGACAACTTAAGAGACTTCAGTCACTCAATAGGGGCAAGAGAGTAGTGGTGGCCCGCTACGTGGCCGTATGCAGCAGACACACAGTGGCAAACGGTAGGTGTCCAACAGACATACTGGAGTCCAGCGGGTACCTATGGAAAATGGCGTGTACACAGCAGATTTGGTAGTATTTAGCAAGTGCCACCAAGCTAAGGTGCATGGTGGTTTGTACTAGATGTACTTACTCAGTAAGGCAGCAGTGAGGCTCAGCATGGAGGATTTGCATGCACATCTGTGATAAAGACCTGGGGGCTTCCAGAAACAATTGCTGGGAACAGGTTGTACCCTGTGTAGGAGCTTAGAGGTATTGCCTTAACAAGGTGAGGGTTGGGGGGAAGAAACATGAGTGAAATTTGGGTTTTTGCTGTTATCATCTGCCCATCTGTTCCCACAATCTGGTGGGAAGCCTGGAGTAGCTCAGGTTACACAAATAAAACATTAGAGATAGGCTCCTTAATGTAGCTCATCCTTACTATTTTGCTCGAGGCCAAACATTAAAAGGATTTTAGAAAAAAGTATGTGTGACCCAGTGTCATTCCTATAGGAATATTATATTTTTCTTTTCTGGGAAAGAAAATTTTATAGGCTTGGTACTTTTGTTCAAGCCACATCCAAATAATCCTATAATTAATTCTTAACATAAGAAGGAATGATCCTCCACACCCCATAAATAGCTTTAATAAAAGTGAGCTAGCTGAACAGGTGCAAATTGACAAGGAGGTGATGGGGGGGGTTCATTGCATAAATGATGCACAAATAATAGGTTTTAGAATTTAACTGACTGGCCAAATTCAATGAAGAGGAAAATGACTTTTGGGGAGGTGAGAAAATCCTTAGAAAAGTTCTTTTGGTATTTGGTTTAATAGTTAATTTTGCAGAGAGATGGCAATGACACAGTACAAAGGCGGTGGCATAGCTACACAGCCATCATCATCTTTTTTCAGTGAAAGAGGTAGGATCACAAGGAATTAGAGTCCCAAAATAGCCTTGCTTTTGAGTGGGTGACCTTGATTGGATATAATCGGGAAACAGATTCATTTAGCCTCATTGCTCTTCTTGAGGCTCTCTGTTGAATCTCTTTCCTCCTGGATCAAATTTTCCATTTGTGATATATCTCCCAGTCACTTGTATGCAATAAAAACATTCCTGCTACTTTCAGACAGTGTATTAAAGCATTTCTTAAAAGCATATCTAAGATTCTTCCCAAGAAAAATCCTACTAAATATTGTTTTCTCCATCTAGTTCCATAAAACATGACTGGTATAGTTAAATGGACAAGGAAAGTGGAAGTTGTGAAAAATGAGCCTTTCATTTGTTGACTCTGTCCCCTGTCTGATGGAATATGTATTGGGCTACAGGAGTCTTCCTAACAAACCATCTCCAGCTATAAATTATTTAATGGTTGTCCTGTTCCAAAATAACGCTATTCAAAGAGAGCCACCAGTGCATCTGCTTTACATAATTCGAGCTTGCAAGGTGAGGTAATAAGTGTCAGTAATTAAGTAAATTGGGACTTTTTCCTTGGAGGAGGAGAGCTTTAATCCTAGTTTTTGAAACATGCTAATCCCCCTTCCTCTGTCCTCCACTTCAAAGGCTTGGGTCATTGCAGTGACTTTCTCAGAGAGCTGCCTGCTGCTCTTTCCACAAACTCAGCTTGGCTGTAATGCTGTATACCACATGGAGTCACTAGATACCAACTCGAATTTTTCCTCTTTTCAGATAGGTCGTTGTGATTCCTTTATAGGTATTTGTTAAGAGGCCGATTCATATATTTTCCTTCCCAAAATTATTTTATCCCTGTCAGTATAGTAACATGTATCTTCAGGATGACAACTTAGGTGACTCCCTAAATGCTGTGAATAATTAAGGGAAAAGCCACAATAGTTCATACCCTATTTATATTCAATTCCAATGGGAACTTTTGGAGAGAATTCAGCACAAATATTGAAAGAAAAGTTACCCAGAGATATCAGTCATATTTATATGATTTATATGCAATTTAATTTAGTCATGTTTATATGATATGGTATGTTATATTATCTATATAATATATATATTACCTGCAGCAAAACTTACAACACAGAGCCATAACATTCACATGGGTCATCAGAAAAGTAGCTTACACTTGGAGGGCAATTATTATATTATATATGCCAAATGCAGGCAGGATCACCCACTCCTCATCAGGCCTGGGAAGGTAGTTTTATGCTTGTTTTTATTGAAAAGGAAACAGAAATTCAGCAAGATTAAGTGACTTGCTTATGATTTCATATCTAAATCTTTCTGGCTTTTTAGCCCATAACCTTCTAACATTAACACAACAGCCTGCCCAAAGAGCAAAACAAATGCAAATAACTTAGTACTTTATAAAACGGTGATCAAGCCATCATTTATTCAATAAATATTTAATTTATAATTGTATATTCTACCTCACTCCAGAAAGGATGAACAAATATAGTAAACTGAATAGGCTATCAAAGGGGAAGGAAAACTACGTACAGGGAATATAAAAGCAAAATAGGTAAATCAAGAAAGATAAAGTTAGTATAAAGTGTTATGCCCAGATCACGATCTCCCCAAAATCCCAAGACCACCAAGGAGTCCCAGTCACGTATGCAAAGGGAAAGGGCTTTATTACGGACCTCACCAACGCAATGAATCCATGCTGAGAGCCTCGAACAAGGGCAGAGTAGGGTTTTTATGGGGTTTGAGACAAGGGAGTTACAGAAGTTGTGACATGGGAACAGTGATCCAATCATAATTATTCAACTTCATTGACAGAGGGTTTGACCATACACATTGTCTAGAGTATTCGTTACTTTTGGCGGGATCCAATTACAACGTTTAGAGTACCTTTAAATTCAACCAATCACAGAGCGAGCCTAGGATCTTGTTCAGCGACTAACAGGTTAACTTTAACATTAGGTAACAGGGTCCTATCTATAGTTTCTATCTCCAGGCCTCTCCCTTAACAATGTGGAGGGTGGTCGCTGGCCTTTCTTGATTGGTTGTTGCAAGGGTGGTTTCTCCTGCCTTGGGCAATGTGTAACTGCCTGATAGTTTCCGGGAAGCTGAAACTCAGGCCTTCTAGTTTAGAGGGGAAACTTAAAGCCTGTCATGGAGTCAGTTTGGTTTAGACGTTTAGACTTGTGGCCTTACAAAAGTACGTACAAAAGCTGTTTTGTAAGTGTGGATCCAAAGTGTTACATAATAAAAGGAATGTCCTTGCCTTTTATTCTCAGTATTTGTGTTATACATTTCCAGTTTTTCAACATGTCCTTTTAATTTATAATCCACTATCTAGTCAACCAACACATGAGTATGGAGTTGAGGCTGACTTGCTGCTTTGGTATACTTAATAACCTCCATCTTTGTTGACTTGTTTTAAATTTATGGAGCCTGTGCTTTTATCAATACTATACACACTTTCAATTTTCAGTTTTGAACTCATTTTTATAGCGTATGTACAAAATGAGGTAAATATTCAATTAATTCTAGAAAGACAGAGGTGCAGGCAGTCCACTGAACAAACTCAGTGTTCCTGGCCAAAGGTAAACTTATTCCATAGGAAATGACACAGGGAGATAGGTGGAAGCATCCATTTGACTAGAGGCCAAACAATGACAACAACCCCTCCCCATTAATTTAGCATATGAAGAGAGGTTAAAGAATGTCACTGAATAGTGCTTGAAAGAATAAGTTGTATAAAAGTTGAACATCAAAGACTCACACAGATACTCATAGAGTTTTTCCAGCACAGTTGCTAGAAATGGGTTGCAAATGTGTCCCATAGATCATGGAAGAGAGAAAAAAAAATCAGTTACAGGTTTTACAGTGTCATGAAATTAGAAAAAAATCCATGTTTTTGAGCAAGTTTTCAAAGAGAAAATCTATGCATATGACTACTTGATCTCTCTCCCTTTAAGAGTCAATAGGATGACATTGTGGAAAAAAGCCTTCAATGGGTATCATTGTTTCTTGTTTTCCACAACTTCTCAAAGTACGGAAGTTTGTCAAACGACAAGATTGACTTCTAAGCCTACCTAAGAATCTGGAAACAAATTTGTACTAGGTACAGATTTTTTTAATTTGTATTCAAGCTTAGCGTAGTTCAAGAGAAAAGTAACACATGAGGAAGGGATGGTATCACAATCAAGGAAAGAATGGCATGGGGTTTTAATTTCAATCCTGGTTCCACAGGTTAGTATGATGGGAAATTCAAGTGTCAATTTGGTCTCTGAAGTAAGAACCACACTAAGTAGGTTGAATTTATCATTATTATTACTATCTTGAGGGGAGAGTCTGCATATTTTCTATTATATTTATGATGAACCTTGTTTTTTTTTTTTTAGAACAGGAAAAAATTAGAATTTTGGTTATTTAGAAAACTTTAGCTAATTCTCTTTTTATCTGGGTTTAGCAAACTCAGCAAATAAGTGTTAAACTCTTAGCCTAGAGCCATGTGAATTTCAAGGGAAATTAAATCTGTTTCTGATTTAGCTATACATTACTTGTTGAAATATTATTTGGTAGAAAATGCTTGATGTCCAGAAACCTTATGAGCCATTTTATCATCTTCTTATTTGATCCAGGAAGTTGATTTTCATGGATAGTAAATAAAGTTTATATCTGGAAAGATGAAACCATGAAGTCTATCAATATGGTTATTATAGTTTATACTCCAATCTTTGCAAACAGATTGAAATGGCTTAAAATAAAAGCACCTTCAATAGGGAAGTTAAAAATAAAGGTAAAATTTGAGATAAAAAAAGATATAAAGAAGAGAAAAATATTACATGGGGAGAAATTTAAAATATATCAAAATTGTTCTGAGCTTCCTGACCACCAAGGCAAAAAGGAAAGTAGATGGTTTTATGTGAAAGCAGTCTGACACTTTCATCCTGGCTAGTACACCCATCATGTTATGAGTGCAAAAGCTAAGTAAAGAAGCTAACAATACTGGAACGCCTGTTTAGCAGTACTTCTCAAAATAAAGAAAAACTTGAGCCTTCTTGCAAAGTACTTCCCAATGGAAATAGCTTCATCCCTTTCGAAATCACATGAGAAAATTATTATTTTTAACCAAAAACTGTAAGGACACAAGTCTCAACCAAACTGACTCCATGACAGGCTTTAAGTTTCCCCCTCTAAACTAGAAGGCCTAAGTTTCAGCTTCCCTGAAACTATCAGGTAGTTAGTTACACATTGCCCAAGGCAGGAGAAACCACCCTTGCAACACCCAATCAGGAAAGGCCAGCAATTCACCCTCCACATTACTAAGGGAGAGGCCTATAGATATAAACTATAGATAGGACCCTGTTACCTAATGTTAAAGTTAACCCGTTAGTCGCCGAACAAGACCCTAGGCTCGCTCTGTGATTGGTTGAATGTAAAGGTACTCTAAACGTTGTAATTGGATCCCGCCAAAAGTAACGAATATTCTAGACAATGTGTATGGTTAAACCCGCTGTCAATAATGTTGAATAATTATGATTGGATCACTGTTCCCATGCCACAACTTCTGTAACTCCCCTGTCTCAAACCCCATAAAAACCCTACTCTGCCTTTGTTCGGGGCTCACAGCACGGATCCACTGCACTGGTAAAGTCTGTGAGCCCGAGCTCGAGCCCGTAATAAAGCCCTTTGCCTTTGCATGCGTGACTCGGTCTCCCCGGTGGTCTCTGGTGTTGAGGATACTGCAATCTGGGTATAACAAAACAACTAAAAAATGAAAACCGGGTAATTTAGTAATTATGTGGAAATTCTCATTAGATGTGTGCTAAGTTTCAAATATACCTTGAGGCCCACAATGTAGAATATTACGTTTTTTTCAGGAGGGTAACTTGAAGGTAGTTAAAAGAAACAAATTTGAAAATATTTGCTTATGCAGCGTTGGCTTTCAAAAGTTATTTTTAAAGACTGAGGAATTAAGCACCTGTCGTTTCTGCCAGCTGGTATAGATGTTAAAAATTACTGTCACTCTTCCACTCGCTGCTCTACTTTGCACCTGCTACTACTTGAGTTATGGGCATTTCACACATGGTAATTTAATAAGGTTAAGTCCCATGGGAGTGTACAAGATGTTATTCCACCGGGAGTTAAAGCAGTTTTATAAGATCTTGAGGGAAAAGCAATAAAGATGAAGCTTGAGACTAAAACTTTGTACCTTGTAGACACCACGTTTTTCTAATTGAAAAATGTTAAAGAAGTGAAATTTAGCCAAATATTCCACAACAAAAATGAGTTTTTTATGATTGGATTATTTGTGCCAGCCACTTTCTCTCATGGTGACATTTGTCATTTTTAAAAAAACATTTTTATTGCCTGATGTGACAACCAAATTAAATATATATTGAAACCTGTGCTGTTCAATATGGTATTCATGAGCCACATGCAGCTATTTAAATCAATTAAAGATTTAATTTCACAGTCACACCAGCCACATTTCACATGCTCAGGTGCCACATGTGGCTAGCGGTTACCAAATAGGACTATATACATAAAGATGCCTATTTTACTGAAAGTCCTATTGGGCAGGGCTGTGCAAAATTTCCAAATCCTGATCTTATGCAAACATGGCCTTAAGGATCTTGAGGCCATAGTGAATTTTCCTTAGAAGAGTGATTATAGGGGTTCCTGAGTGGCTCAGTCAGTTAAATGTCTGACTTTGGCTCAGGTCGTGATCTTGCGGTTCCTGAGTTCCAGCCCCACGTCAGGCTCTGTGCTGACAGATCAGAGCTTGGAGCCTGTTTTGGATTTTGTCTCTCTCTCCCTCACTGCCCCTCATTCGCACTCTCTCTCTCTCTTTCTCAAAAATAAACAAAAAAAATTTTTTTTTAAAGTGATTATATTTTCGCAACATCATCTTGGCTACCAAAGCATAGGTCAAAAATGAAGCTGTTGGCTCCTGGAAAAGTGAGTGCCTTTTGGTAAAGATGAAAGGGCATGTTGACCTGAAGCACCCAACATCAGGAAAAAGTTTCAGGTTCTAGAACTGTATTGGAGGGCAGGAACTTTTCAGAGATTTTATAATCGCACATGTTACAGATCTCATTTTAGAGAGTGGGAGAACTATTTGTCACTTTCTCTCTTCTGTATAGATGACTATTAACTTCCAAATTTTGCCTCTGTTCTAAAGAAAAAAGTGATACATGGTAGCATGCTCAGAGGATAAGTAAGTTTACACTCTGAACTTTATAATCAATTAGCCTTCATTTAGGATAAGTGTTAAAAGATTGAACCAAGATTCAGGGACATGGACACACAAAGAAGAGGGGTCATAGCAGGAGACAGAATATTAATAGACAGGCTCTTGAGTAACAATCTCATACAGAGAGGTTTTTTAAAGTAACCATGGAAAGGTCACTTCAGATTTTATCCTTGAAGACATTCAAGTGAGAAGGATCAGGTCTTAGTAGGACTTTCTGTTATGAATAGGCTAGATTGCTACTAGAAGTGATAAGTCAAGCTGTGAACACAATGATTTACACAAAACTTAAAAAACCTGCTTTACTCTTAAATTGCCTGAATAGTTTATATTAAAACGTCTCTGATCCTACCTGAATTTCCTCAGTTCTCTATTTCACTTTTTCAGTAATAGGTGATGATGATTATTCCATTTGCTTATTGCTATACAGACTACAAGGACTTATTCTTTAGAAGCTCACAAATCATCCATATTTTGTACATTAACCAAAGACTTGAAAATTTAAAAATTATTTTCTCTAAGCAAGAAGATAAAAACACAATGCAACTTGGACATTCCCGACTGACCAGAATTATTTATTGATTTAGTTTTTAAGGATGTTCAGTGACCCATGGTAAAAAATAAAGAGTGGTGCTTGAATTTGAGGTTGTATTTTATCCTTCTTGTCTAGAGCAGAAGACACTTGGCTTGTATGGTATGAATACAATTCATAGAGGAACGTGAAGTATACAAAAATTCAGGGAGTCCTTCAGTCTAGAACAGTCCACATTGTTTTGTTTCCTGAATGATGGTACACAGATCTGAGCAGTGAGTCATGAGTGTTATTGCAATAAGTTTCCAGCCAGTTGTCCTAAAAATGCTTGATCTATAAAGGAAAAGGGAAAATGAGTTACATGTTGATTGCATCTTTTCAGAAAGAGAGCTGGAGAGGAAATAATCTGAAGTGGAAGAGAAGAAAAGGCACAAAATGAACCAGCACATCCAAGGTAAGCCATTTCCTACTTATAATAACCTAGTTTCAAGTGCTTAACTTTGAACTGTGATAACCTCGTTTTTTAGCGCAGTCATTGTTAAAAAATTACACCCATTATTCAAAGAACTTAGGCCCATATTTTTATTAGTGATATGTTCCAGATAAATTAGTGAACTAGTCTCTGGCTTGTTTGAATCTTCACTGCATAATTACAGTACAATCAAAGCTAAGGTTTATAGATGGAAGGAAAGGACTCTGAAATTTTTGCTTACAAACTGACACAAAAATGCTCTATTTCCAAATAACCAATTTCAAGGGGTTGATGTTTTCTGGTAAATATAAATAAATCTTAATTAAGAACTAATGCTAATTATGTTTATAGCACAAAGTGAAACTCTTAAAATTTTAAAAAAAAATACAGCATCAAGAAAGAGTTTATAAAGAGTGAACAGGTATTTACCTTGACAGCTCCATTTAATTAGACATGATATGCTTGACAAAAGCTGTGGGCATAATACAGACAGTTTAGAGTTAGAAAAATATCAAGTTTAATAAAAGAGAGGTTTAGCAAGTTAGTTCAATGTTAATTGTCCTTAGCTGTAATACGAGCATTTGTTTTGTTTTAAAACTCTGTACAGTCTACTATTCTTCATCCTGGGTTCATGGCCTTTCTTAAAACTTTGTGAATTTAATTTTTGGAATAAATGGTACATTCACATGGTTAAAAGTTTTCTTTAAAGTATGACAGAGTTAATAATAAAAAAGAAATATTCCTCCCCAGTGTCCCCCATCTGTCTAGTTTCTCTCTTTGTGGCAAAATTGGTGGAGCTATTATGCATGTATAAGAAAATACAAATATATGTTTCTAAAACTCTTTTTCACCCTAATGGTGGCATATTCTGCAAACTCTTTTTCTGTTTCTTTTGTCACTTAATGATCATAAACCAGAGTATCCTTATTTATTTTTTGGTGGTGGGGAGCTGTGGGGAACTTCATTGTGTAAGTGTACCAGAGTCTGTTTGATGAATACAACATTGGCAGACATTAACTTGTTAAGGTATTTGGCTATTTCCAACAACAATGTAATGAATAACCATGTATCATTTTTTCAAGTGCAAGTATATCTAAAAACTATATCCTGTGACATAGATCCACTAGAATTAATAGTACTACATAACCATATTCTGATTTTAATGATTTACATTCCCAACAGGAATGCATGAGATTGCCTCTTTCTATCCACTCTTCTCAACCCAAACTGTTGTCACACTTCTAATGTTTGGCAATCAGCTTGTTGAAAAATGGTATCTCCATGTATTGTTAATCTGTGTTTCTTTTATTACTAGTGAAGTTTAACATGTTATATTTATAGATTTTTAAAATTTCTTTTTATGTGAATTGCCTCTGTACATATTAATTTTTCTGTTAGGTTGTAGTCATTTTATTAACTTGTAATCATTTTTTTAAATTAGGAAAATGAGCTTTTTCTGATACTAATTACTTTTTTTATGGTTTGCTATTTGCCTTTTGACTTTCCTTCTAGTGGCTTTTGCCATATGGAGTTTAAAAAAATTATGTGGTTGAATTTATCAAAACTTGTAATGCCTTCTGGGTCTTTATCAGTGTTAGAAGGACCTTCCCACTCTAAAAGTTATAAAAGAATTCGTCCATGGCTTTTATGCTTTTGGCTTTTCCATTTAAATTTTTGAACCATTTGAAATTTGAAATTGCTTGCTGTCAAGGATTTTGAGATCTCTACAACTTTAATATTCTATTAAACTTTATTCTGACATAAACCCGGTCTATCTTACAGAGATGATGTAAAGATCTAGCAAGAAAAAACACATGTGAAAACATTTTAAGCTATATAACAATGCCCCGAAGTGTCAAAACCCACAGGAATAAAAATCTTATGCTCATAGTCAGATTCTTAGAGGATATCTTTTTAGAGTTATTGTGTAATTGATTGATAATAAATAACATGTGTGTGTTCAGTAAAGAAGGCAGAAATGAAGTTACTTTAAGCTTGGAAGGAGTCCATCAACAACCCAATCAGTTAAGAGTTTCTGTAAATACCAAAGCACATGAGATTGTACCTTCGTAGTTGATGCAGCCATTGGAGTCTTCTTGACCTGCCATCAAGGCTTCCACTTCTTCCTCTTTCATTTTTTCACCTGATGAAAGAAAAGTCTTTGTTCAGAAAGAAGCCCAGAGGACATTTTCAAAATTTCACTGTAAGTGATCAGTTTGGGGTTCCTTAGACCTATGATTAAGCTCTTAGAGGATAGAAATCAAGCCCATCCTGTTCTTCTGACACTTAATCCATTGTTAATGAATTGTGTTTAAATGAATGAATTAAATACTAATTATATCTGATCATCTAAGCTCTATCCTATATGGATTAGAATACTTGGCTTTACTTATTACTAGTTACTTAAGTTACCATTTTCCCAAAACAATCTTGTTGACACTGAGGTCAGTGGAAATGGTCATTAATTTTTGACTATTCTTTTTTACCTGTAGCTTTCTTCCCCTACCTATTTTGTAATAACTTGACTCCCCTAAGTCATGCTCTTTTCTATATATCCTGTCCTATGAAGCTGACTGAAATAAATTTTCCTTACCCAATGTGGCTAGAACATGACGGAGTTCAGCACCCATGACTGTGCCATTGCCTTCCTTGTCAAAGACACGCAGGCCCTCAACAAAGTCTTCATATGTGCCCTGGTCCTTGTTGTTGGAAATAGCTTGCATCATGGGCAGAAATTGTTCAAACTCAATTTTCTTGGCATTCATCTCTGGAAGAAATCACAATGTGGAGAGTTATTAGCTACCATAAAATGTCATCTCTGAATCACAAATTAAACTTGAAAGTTCATTCCAGCTGATCTAAAATATCTTCATATAGCTTACATTTCAGTTAGTAAATGGCTGATGACAAAAAGTTGGTAATAAATAATAGCTTGAGCTCTGGAGTCCTAGTGCTTAAGTTTTTACCACCAATCCACCATTCATAATTGAGTGATCATGGGCAACATTCTCAACCTTTATGTACCTCAACTTTTTCATCTGTAAAATAAAGATTCCTCATAGTGTTAGTTTGAGTGCTAAATGAGATAACACATGTGGAATTTATTACAATATCTGCGACAAATTGAGTGCTGAGTAAGTGTTAACTACTTTTTATTAATATTGTCAACTTAATATTTTCTACAAATACTAAAGAAGCAGTGTAAAAATATACAACAAACTCATTTGCATATAAATATAGTAAAACTTAATTGAACTTTAATATGTATCCCTCTTGCCCTGAACTTTTATAGAGCTTTAAACTTCTTTAGATTTTAATAAAAAAGGAGCCTATGAGGAGAGTATGTATGTCAAATACCTTGTGACTTCCTGACTTCTTTGCAGTTTAGAGGCTTGGGGATGGTAAGACTTTCTTTGGTGTCTTCTAACAAGGTAAATTGCATTCACAACAAAAGTGTAAAACAGACTATCCATATGTAGGTGAATTAATAAAGTTTGTAATGCTAAAGTCAAAATTACTTCTATTTTCATAGAATGGAAATTGAATAATATTGAAAAGATCACATTTGAGTGTTGAATAAATAAACATTTACCTAATAATTCTATTAAAGATAGATGTTTGGTAAATTACAAAATGGCATTTACAAAATAAGATTTGGCTTATCATTTTCTCACTTTATCTCAAGTTTTCAACTACCTTTTGCATGATTTACATAGACACTTTCCTCTAAAGGAAATGAAGTTTGAGAAAAATTCCAGTAGAGGATTTAGAAGTCCATTTGCATGAATTCAAGCTCCACTTCCCCCACTTTGGTAAAAGAAGAAAACAGTCTTCAGTTATCAAGGGGAAAATGGGATTACTTGTTCTCCCCTCCTGTTTTTTTTGTTGTTGTTGTTGTTTGTTTTTTAACACTCATGGCAAAGATAAACAGCTCAAATATCTACTTGAAAAAAATTCAATTTTTTCTCATCATTTTTGTTCAGGGTGGTGTTCTCCAATAGACTATTACACTATGCCATGGACCTTTGGAATTAAAAAAAATATTTTTTTTCCAGACTAATAACTGGGTTACCATATCAAGCAAATGACTTATACAATTTTGCCACTTAAATATCTACTGTCTTTTGTCCCAGGATTTATTCTGGGGGACTGAATGTATGTTTTGGCTTCCATTTTTAAGCCCTCTTGTGATTCTTTGGAAATAGAAAATACTCTCATTAAGATGACATTCTATTTATTCTTAGGAGAGCTGAGTTTCTTTTAAGATGGCCACAGAAGTAGGACATCAAAAGACTGAGCACTGGGCAAAGTCAGCAGGCATTTTCAACCTCTTGACAGCATTGTGATTTTATTTCCACAGCTTTTATCAGAGTAGATCTTCTCTAGAAGTGTGCCATTGTAATTTACTGAGTTGTTCACAAAATGTATTGTGTTTGGGCCACATAAAACACCTTTGTCAAAATATATTTTTGCCTTTGAAGGTTTGGAAAAACTGTGCAGATTTGGATATGATTTTATTCATTAACCTTTAAATTATGGCATTAGATGGAATGATGATGATGACAATGTTAACATTAGATTTTATTTCTTTTCATTGGCATGAAATTTTATCATGCTTGCAAATTCTCAAAGGGAGGTTTACTTATTTTATGAGGAAAAAACTGAGATTCTAGACAGGCAAGAAGGACACTTACCATCAAGAGCAAGTTAAGCTCTATTCTATGGATCTTATTTCTCAATAAATTTCCCTTTCTCTCTCTCTTCCCTCACCCCTTGTGGTATGTGTATGTGTGTGTGTGCGCGTGCGCGCTTGTGCTTGCCTGCATGATCTTGCTTTCCCAACTTCTTGGGAAAACATGGTTACCTTCATTGCTGGGGTTTCCCAGAACCTTCTTGACTTCTGCATTGGTAGGATTTGTGCCCAGAGCCCGAAGGACATCACCGACCTGGCTTAAGGTGATCTTAGAATCTCCTGTTCTGTCAAACAGGAGAAATGCCTCCTTGAATTCTGCAAGAAGCACGAAACGTTAGGCTACATTTTCTCCCTTAGACCTATAAATTACCCCTAATTTCATCAAGGATCCAGTTCAGGGTCCTCTGTGTTTCACCTTTTGCAACCACTTATTGTTATCTTATCTTTGGACTCTCCCTTTTCTTAGCTCAAACAGTCATTGACAATCCTTTTTGACACTTCTTTTGGAGACTATTTTAAAGCAGCATTTCCAGCTTCATATCACATATTATTATTAATCAGATATGGACATTGAAGCTCCTTGTCATATTTATTCATATTTCCTTCATCTGCCTGAGAAGCATACCTGGATTAAGAAATTCTGAGGTCTTGAGAAACCTTAAGAACTCCTCATAATTGAGAAAGTTAATAAAATTTCAAGAAAACAACTTTTCAGTCAGGGTTGTGGTACAAGAGGTTATCCCAGATTTCCCAAATTATTTAGAAAAACCTCCTCTTGAGGCACAAATTTCTTAGACTCTCTCCTTGACTAGTTATCTTCTGGAGCAATTTTATTTCTCAGAAAAGAAAATTAGAAAGGTGAAACAGATCTCTAAGTTCGATAGTGTCATTTAACCACTATAGTGTATGACTTTAATGGGCTCCTAGTGTAATCTATTCAAAAGAAGAAATATTTGTTTAGAACTGTCACCATCATAATCTGTTTAAACTTTATTCTTTTTCAGATAATACGTATGACAGCATGTTGCTATATTGGCTTTAGAATTTAAGTACACATTTTTTAAATTAAAATTTATGCAGATAATTGTAAATTCACATGTAGTTTTAAGAAAAAAAATACAGACAGAGCTCTTAAATACTCTATCTAGTTTCCCCTAATAGTAACCTTTTGCAAAATTATGGTAATATTGTCACAAACAGAATATTTACATTGATAGAGTCCATCAATTTTGTTCATATTTTTCTAGTTTTATTTGAACTTCTATGTGTGTGCATAAGTACATATTTTTAAAGTGTTATCTATTTTTATCCCACTCACTCTTGCTAATTTTTCCTAAATTTTGTCATTTTATGTTGATCGAATTGTTTTTGCCTTTCAAGATTATGTTAACAAAGAATTTAGAAGTATATACCAAAAAGATAGAAAAGGGTACTACTATGGATTGAGGTGCAAGAAATGACATTTTAACTGAAACTTCTAAATTTAACTAAATTAAACTTCCCGGAGAACCCAGCAGTACTGATGGCAACTTGTTGGAATTAATCCCAGCAACACTCAAAACAACCACATTTTGATGAGCTGGTAGAGCTGAAAGCAGTGTTTTTAAACCATTGGTGGCCTTGGATCAAAAGATGCCATCTAGATAGATTACTCAGCAAAATACCCTTTTTTATCATCCCTCCATCCCCTGATGTAAGGTTGTGCCAGACATACTCACTATCAACTATAGATTGTGTCTCCATTCTTTGCTAAAATTTCCCCTTCAGATTCTATGCAGTGTGATTATATCAGACCATTCCCTTAACCTAAAAAGTATGCTGCAGGCACAGTGGGATCATTATTTAAATAATATTTTTCATCTTTCTAAGGGAAATGTGAAACTGAACTATTCTTGTTACTGGCTCCATGCTTTCACACACAGATTGCTCAGAGGGCTCACTATTACCCTGGTTAGATGCTGATATAGAAATAGGATTTTATGGGCTGTAATAGAATCTCTCTTACATTAACCCTTTGTTGATTTAAATGCCAAGGACAGACGGATATTGCTCTTCCTACCCCAGATTTTTAAGATTTATTCTCTTGAAGAGTCTGGAATATAGATTAGCAAACTGCTACCTAGGGGCTGGCCACCTGATTTTTTTTTTTAAATAAAATTTGATTAGAATGTAGTCCATTCATTTATGTATTGTTTATTGCTATTTTTAAACCTCAGCAATGGAGTGGAGTTGTTTTCACAGAGACCATACTCCCAATAAAGCCTAACATATTGACAATTTGACCCTTTAAGAAAAAATGTAACAGCCTCTGGTCTAGACCAACACTAGAAACCTTTTTATGACAATCAAAATGTTCTATATCTGGGCTGCCCCAAAAGTCCCCGGTGGCACCTAAGCACTAAAATATGAGCAACTGAGAAAATAATAGATGATTCAATGTATTTAGTTTTAGTTAATTAAAATTTAGGTTTAAATGGCCACATGTGGCTAAGTGGCAACTCCACTGGACAGCACAGGACTTAGACCTTTTAGGATGCAATCGTTTCCGCTTCTTTTCCCCTTTCCTTCCAACCTGTGATACATTCAAATGGAGCAGGTATGACCAAAACTCTTTCATCAAAGAACAAGGAAGGAAACCAAGGAAGTTTTCAATCATTTCTGAAAGCATCGTATTTCCATTTAAATTTTAAGTGCTTACATTTGCTTTCCTGGCACAAGGAGAAAACCAGTCCACCACACCAATACTTCCCGAACCTTTATATCTAAAACCTATTTCCTATCTGTAGTTGTAGGTTTAATGGTCAACAATAGTAAGTCCTTCTGTCCTTCTGTCCAACAGTAAGTCTTCCGTTGCTTAGTCCCACCATGGCTTGGCCGTCAAAGTGACACTGTAAATTGGATATTTGGGAGGACTAGGATAAAGTAGCTGATAATGTAGCAGCATCACTCATTAAAAATGCATTAAAAGTCAGACAGAGTATAGTAGAATTACCATTTTTTCAATAAGAAAAAATGGTCCTTTGTAGTATAATTTCTGATGCTCTTGAGTTCTAAGTCATCGAATCACCTGATCTGTCAACATGAGACTGTCAACCATGATGTAGAGACATGTGATTTTTTACTACAGGGAATATCCTTTTTTTTCTTAATTGGTGTCCAGATATGGAATATTCTAGACACTGAAACAGATTAAAAAATGTGGAATTTCTTAAGTAGAGAACCAAGTATTTGAAGAGGTTCTTATTAAACACCTCTAATTATAATTATTTATATATGCTGTCATATAACCCAGTTTCCCCCCTCCCTTCTTTATATGTAATTTCTGTCTCAGTTTGTTTGAACTTGTGACACTTTCACTCCATAAAACACCCCTCACTATGCTTCTAGTGAAAAAACAAACCCTGTGGGGAATGGGATCTCTTGGATCCAAAGACCTGAAGGAGAAAACATCGAAATACTAGGGAAAGTACTCAGCTTCTCTTGAATCTCAAGAATTTCAAATCTTCTAGTTAGTAACTGTTTTTATGGAAGAAATTTCTAATTAGCTTAAACCGATACCAGATTTTGAGACTGTTACTAATACTTTGGGTCATTGAGCAAGTCTTATCAGCTCTCTGAGAGCCCATCTTGTATCTCTAAAGACCGACCAGGAGATGTCTAATGTTCCTTGCATAGTTTTATGATAAACTACTCCTTTTTTTGTCTCTGAAATCACTTTTATTCTATATTCACTTCACTTGTTTCTCTCAACTCATTGTGATGCCCATTGAAATTATGTAGGTTTAGTAATTGGGCAGGTTCGCAATCAATATTATTTTCTAAACTGAACAATTGAGTCCTGTCAAATCTTTCTTTAGGAATTTGATGAACAGATTAGACATTCAAAATCTACAACTTTTTTGGGGTTTAGGTATGGTATTGGCTACTCTATCAAAATGGTTTTACTTAGAACAGTGATTGCAAAGACATATTTTATGGTGTCTATCTTTTGTTTGCTTAAACGTTTGATTACTGATTATAAACAAAGGGTTCAAACTGAGAAAACTTCTATTTAGAGTGATTGAGAACACTTATATTTAGAGTGGCTACACCAGTGGGAATAATTAGGAAGAGGTAATCTCATCTCAGGGGAGTCAGTTTTCTCACATGCCATCTTTATGAGTGTGCACATATTAACAACTGTATCTTTTAAACTTACCATCCTGCTGTTCCTTAGAGAACTCGATCTGTTAGAAAGAAATTAACCACAAAGAATATTTTAACCAAACAAAAATGTCCTGATTTTTAAGTGCATCCAAGCTTATTCCCTGAGTACTCTTCAAAGTGGGCTCCAAAAAGAAGCCTACTTGTCAGAGTTCAGGCATAGCTTGGACACTAACAGGTTGAGCCACACAGTAACATGTCTTAGAGATAAGGGATATTTCAGAAACCAGGCAGTGCTCTGCCTACATGGAGTAGAGAAGCTCAGTTCACTTACCAGCAATCTGGTCAGCGCTGAAGGACTGCAGTGGTGAAGGAGAGGGAGAAAGAAAGAAACAACTAGTACTCTTTCAAATGCATTGACAGAAGGATGAGTGCTCTCTGTTCTGAGATTTTTAGGAAGACATGTAGGTGTCATAGAATAAGAAGGTGGTCTTAAGATACTTTGGAATCTAGGAAAAATAAGCTATTGCAAAGGATAGTTAGGGAACAGCTCTCTGCATCTTAATCAATGAATCAATGATTTAACAAATACTAAATCAAATACTTCCTGGAATAACATAATAGTCTGTGATGTATTTAAGATCTGTCTAATACAGATATGTTGAATTAAGAAATACAGATATACTTCATTTAAAAAGATTACCTTAAGTCTTTCTTCTATTTAAGTAGTAGGTTTTTGCTTGACCATGAGTCCGATGTATCAGAAATAGCTTACTTATTTTAGCTGTCTTCATCAGACTGTTTTTAAAAGTATAATATTTTGCTACAGTAGCAGTTTCCCCTCCCCCATGTTTAGATATAATAAGCCTTCGGTCATATAACAAAAGTTAGTGAAGCATAAAGTACTGCTTTGGGGAGTAAGATGTACTTTTTCGGTTAGCATAACAGCTTGAATTAATCTCTTCTATCCTCACCCCACCTCAATAAAAAGCAAAAGTAGATTCTACAGACTTAAACTGAATATGTTCTCTCCTTAGTTCTGTTCCTTGTCTGCCTTACTACTCAATACGGTCATATTGACAACTCTATCCTCCTATAAAGGACAAAGAGTTTTCTCACAGGACCCACCATGGCAGAGCTCCTGGGCTGAGGAACAGCGGCAAAGCTGAAGAGTGAGTTGAGGGCCGCTCCAGTCCCTGAGTGGGGCCTCCTTGCTGAGGCTGCCTTTTATTTCTGGGGAAGCTGTGACCTCACAGTTAGTATCAGGTTTCAGAGAGAAGTGGCCACTCCCTTTGGAAAGTTCTTTAGCTTTCTTAGGGCAAAGGGAAGGAGGGCTCTGCACCCTGAAGGCTATTTTTAGGAAACCAGAACCTAGGAGTGGGCAGCCATAGTGAGATGAAGCCTGTCAGTACTTTTATGGTCTTTAACCCCGAGATGTTCTCTTAGAGCCTCTTCCTTTAAGAGGCTTCTTACTTGTTCAGTGGCAGAGGAGCTTAGAATTTCTTGAACACTCAAGCTGACCCCTTCTCTAGGTGAATTATGGACTTTGCAAACTTTGAGTCAGCAAGTTTTGATGTTTAATGGAATTTATTGGATGGGACTGGGTTGGGGTTTCAAATGGCAATTACTATAGCAGGAACAGCCTACTGAGCTCTGTCCCTAGTGGTAAAGTTCAGAGGGCTTGAAAAGACCATACATGTTCTTCTTGTATTTTAGGGTTCACCCAAGTAAGGATGTGGTCAGTTCTTGAAATCTCTAATTAAAGACCACTCTTTTGCAAGTTGTGTTCTCAGATGTAGAGAGTTTATCTAAGCCAAGATGGTTCAAAGCTCCATTTTCACCATTCTCCCTTAGTTTTCTTATAGTAAAGTGGGTATTTTCCTCCATCCTCAGTCTCCAGACTGAGAACCAGAAAGACCCAAAGCAGGGGCTTCAGAGTGCTAGATGGCATGTTAGGGTTTTGAAGTTGGCACTAAGGGATTGGCTGGTAATGGGTTTTCATGGCAACTTACCTGAGAATATGAAGGAACTCCGTTCATAGAATGATACTGTGAAAAGTGGTACTCAGGAAAGATCAGTCCTAGAATGTCCACTAACGTTCAGACAACATGTTTATCATTTTTCTACATACCTAAAGCAGCTCATACGTGTAAAGAATGTTGGAGATAAATTTTGATTCAAGTGTTGTCTCAGAAACCATTTTTAAGGGAATGGTCACAAAAACCATGAAATCTTGGTTTTCTAGACAGAAGAATACTCTGTGACTTTCTTGCAAGACATTTAGGAAGAAATCAACATTTAAATGCATATCGCTTTTTGCCTAAGTTTACAAGTATTGAAACAAATTTCATAGGGTATTAAGTCCCAGAGTGAGGACTAAAAACATAATTTAAAAAATATTAGTACCCAAGAAAACATATTTTAATAAATAGACAGTTTGATAATTTATGAGAAATGAGATTTAATAGAAAAACTTAGATGCTTTGAATCATTAGGGGAAATGGAAGGGTGGGACAAAAGTGGAAATTTCTAACCTTTGATAAGTGTGTAATTTGGAGTCTCATGGGTTTTGATGCCTAAATTAAACCCATGAGAGCAGACCATATTTCTCTGTGTTCTTTTTAGTCTTTAGTCTTGTAATTATATTTAGATATTATGTCATTAAATTTAAATTGCCTAATGGTTAACATTGAGAACTAGTGCATATGTTTAGTGGAACTAAAAACTACAAATAATACAAAAGAAATCCATCAAGGTTGCACTACAGAATGCCTATCATTTGCCCTACATAATGCTCATTTTCATGTTTTTTTTTTTTTTTTGAGTAGAAATATGTGTCCTTGAATACATATAAAATATGGTCAATTTGTATAAAACGTGTGGAGTAAACTGGAGAAAAATTTTAAAAGTTGCATTTATACTATGATTACACTATTCCTAACCACTTGAATATTATGTAAAGGTTTACTATTATTGAAAAGAAGTGGCAAGTGACTGTCAAACAATTTCACTCTACTTTCTCTGTATAATTTTACCACATAGAAGATGAGAGTTTGGATTTTTCTATACCTGTTGAGAATCAAAGTAAACATTTAAGCAAGCTATTGATAACAGTAGAAAAGGTGACAGTGTATTCTAGCCTAGAGAATAAACTATAGTTTAAAAGTTAAAAGATCTGAATGCTGTGGTCATAGGATAAATGGGGAATGTTACTTATTCTCTGGTACACTTCTACAAATGATGAAAAGTTTTCTTTGCATCTCTTTCTTGGTGTTGGAATGATGAAGTAATCAGCTCTTTGAATAAAGGCATGATGTAAATACAAACTGTCAGCTGATTTTGGCCTCCATTTGCTTTGTCATCATTTGGTTTGTTTTAAAAATTAGATTTAAGTGAATTCTATCTGGAATGCTCCCCTCTCATCTCTGTTTCTTAGAAATTAACTATTCTTCAAAGCCCTGATAAAATCTCCTCTTAAAAGAACCTTTTTTCTCTATTTACTTAGCTCCTTTCTTCCAACTGAAAGACATTTAACTTCTTAGTTGCAAACTTCTGGTAAGTGCAGGCCATTACTGAAAGCCATTTACTTCTGTCCATGATGCAAACTGGGCATGGCCCCACCCCAATTTTTTCCTCCTAGAGTGCTTCCTCTGTCTTATTATAACTTATTACCCATAGCCCTATAAAATACCTTGCCTATATTAGTTGTTGAACAGATTTTCAATAAATTAAAATCATTAGAGCATATGTATAGTAAGTTCTGACTTCAACATGATTTTATATAAATGTTTATGTTTAGGAATTCTAATTTGCCAACCCTCGATCTTTGCTTTTCCATCTTAGCCTACATACCTATATTAAATTATTAGTACAATAGGTATAGTCCACATTTTTGTGACTCTTGTGCTCTTTAGTACTGGATTTAAGTAAGTAGTAGCTTACAAGGGATTGGTAGTGAAAAGGATTTTTATTGCAATGCTCACAGATGTTTTCTCACCTTGAAAAACATTTTTCAATTAATAATCATGATGTTTGATTAACTGATTAAAGACAAGATAAAGCTTCTGGTATACAGAGGGAATTAATTTATAGGGAAAATATTAAATGAATTTAACCAAACAGGCTCTGAAATTGTTGTATGTTAAGCTCTAGTATATCAAAAAGAGCTATAATTAAGGATGATCTGGGAGATCCGTGATGATGAATACTGAGAGAAAATGCCCTAGGAAGGAACATAGACTATAGTCTTTAACCAACCTTCATCTTCCCTGCAAGACATAATGAGACTAATGACTAGTAAGTAAAGAAGTTAATCTAAGCAGGGCCAGTTTTCAAGCAAGAAAGCATTGCTGCATGTTCTCAGATTTAATGCCTAGCAGAGAAGCATTGAAAGACCTAGGATGTATGTAAAACCTAAGAAAAACTTAGATTATTAATTTTCATTCTAATCTCACAGAGTTACCACGAATCACCATAAAAAGCCAACAGAAACACTGTTTTGTGCCTCAGAGTAACTCATTTGATTGAAAGGAGATGCATATTTTTCATTGCATTTTTTATTTTACCTCAACAAAGGATATACTTTAGCTGGTTACTATACTATGATATAAAAAAGATAAATTAGAACAATGAGACTACAATAACAGCCCAGGCTCTCTAATATAAGAGAGAGTAGATGGCTGTATTGGATACATTGATCTGAACAGAAGGAAAAATGAGTAATTCTATGCTCAGAAAGTGTGGACTTGTCAAGTGAATTCAGTCACATTGGAGCAAAGGCTGAATTATCAAGATAACACAATTTAGACCTGCAAGAATTAATGAGAAGCCCAAGTGAATTTTAATAAAAATTAAAATGTGTGGCCTAAGTCTATACTTCTTCAGCTTACCTATGGTTAATAATTGATAAATTTAAGATTTCTTAAGGGTTGTACCTTCTCTACTTTGTACATTTGTTTGTATGCAATTTATTAAAAATCCAAGTCATGTTTTTGTTTCTTCCTTCCTCTTTTTATTTAAAAAATGTGAGCATTTGGAAAATTCTTGGTGTGTATGTTTTAAGAAATTTAGAGTATCTGCTTTTTCCTACTTATCTGGAATAAAAGTTCTTTTTGTGACTATAGGGTTTTATGAATATTGGCATTACCATTTTAGAGATTTCATTTTAATGTTTTTTTTATTTCTGAGAGAGAGAGAGAGAGAGAGAGAGAGAGAGAGAGAAAGGCAATGTGAGCAGGGGAGGGTCAGAGAGAGAGGGTGATACAGGATCCGAAGCAGGCTCCAGGCTCTGAGCTAGCTGTCAGCACAGAGCCTGACACGGGGCTTGAACCCACGAACCATGAGATCATGACCTGAGCCAAAGTTGGATGTTTAATTGACTGAGCCACCCAGGCGCCCTACCATTTTAGAGATTTCAGATCTTTTGATACGGTGGGAATGGAACTAGACAGGGACTGACGTATTCAGAATTTTGTTCTGTTATAATAAAGCATGTGTCTTTTGATTAAATAACTCATCTGGGTCACAGCTTCCTCTGTGTGATTGCTAGGCTTGCTATGTTCTGTGATGGTGTGAATTTTCCACATGTTTGTTAGTAGAATCTACCTCAACTCACGTTTTTAATAGAAAAGGGCTTGTTGCTTAACAACTCAGTAAGTAACATTATTTTGAAGTAATTTACATAAAGAAGAGTTAAACTATAATTTCATAATACTGTGTTCAAGTGAGTCAGATGCTTTAGAAACAGGAGATGTTGAACCATTAGGCACGTGTTATGTACCAAGACTTCACTGCCACAGTAGAAGGAAGACTATTAAGTTGAGGAGCTGTGGTTTTATCGTTAAGATAATATTTTTTTTCCCTCTGGCTTCAATTCATTATTATTAATTTATGACCAGAATAGTAAGGATCTGTCATCCATATAGTTTGAATTTTTAACTAATATAATTGAAGCTACTACAACTTGTATATTGCAACTTTTGCCCTCCAAATTCTGACTCAGAGTGAGAAACAAACTGTAGAAGTTAATGTAGAAATAAACTATAGATCTCATTTTCATACAAAAAGTATTTCAGTATGAGGAGAAGCAGAAGAAAGTGTAGTATCAGCAGACTAAATATAATCCTTTCCATAATTTCCATGAGTCAGATGGTTCTTAATGCTGGGTAATTATGGAACGACTTCTAAAGACAACTTGCCAGGGGGTTCATTTGCAACATTAAAATGTCAAGAGTCTAAATTTGGCACTGTCACTTTGTGGTCTCCTTGTCTTGCAAAGATTTCATTATCTTTAAAATTAAAAATGCTATTCACTATTAATTGGTGAACATATCTTTTCGTTAACTGCATTTCACTTCACAAAGACATTATCCAGTTACATATAATTGAAAATATAATTTTGGAGAGTTACAGAATGCCCTTTAGTGTTTTCTCACTCCATTCCACCTGTTCTCTTGTGCATTGTAGATGTTTAAAAGTGGAAACCTGATATAGTATCTAGTGGTAATCTCAAATAATTTTTTATTTGCTCCTGAGGTTATATTCTTGCCGCAAATGGATTGATATTGCAACTTGTTTCATTATAGTTGCATTCAAAATTAATTTGCTTTATTGAAAGGTCAAGGTAAAAAAGACAAACTCTTACAATTACATAAAGAAAACTTAGAGACAACTTATAAATGTTTTCACCCATTCCTTCTAGTCAGAAATTGACTATATGTGTTCTTTTCCTAGTTCTTTTTCTCAAGCTGGTTAAGGTTAAGATTTAATCATTGTACACGTGGTATTATATTTCTGCATATCATTCCAAAAGATATATGGTTGAAATTTCTTCCCAGTTAAGATCATGTTATCCATTTGTAAGCAAAATGGAGATTCCATACTTTTCTCAGAATAATAGCCTGATGGCAAAATTTGGAGGTCAGTTTTGATATATGTTTATATTTAATGAATCAATACCAAAATTATTTTAAAATTCAATCTGTTTCATTACATTTAAGAGCATTTTAAAAAATACTTTGGTATAGTTTATTTTTTCTGGCTTTATTGAGATAAACCTGACATAGCATCATGTAAGTTTAAGTAAGGTATACAACATGGTTTGATATGTGATTATTTTGATATTGTAAAATGATTACCATAATAAAATTAGTTGATACATCAATTTCATAGTTTTTTAAAATTAAAAACAATTTTTTTATGTGTGTGGTAAGAACTTTTAAGATCTACTCTCTTAGTACCTTTCAGGTATACAATATTATATTATTAACTGTAGTCAACTGCTGTATATTAGATCCCAGAACTTATTCATCTTTAAACATTTTTTTAAATGATTTTTAATGTTTATTTCATTTTTGAGAGACAGAAGGGGGAGGGGCAGAGAGAGAGGGAGACACAAAATTTGAAGCAGACTCTGGGCTCTGAGCTGTTAGGACAGAGCCTGATGCAGGGCTCAGACCCACAAACCATGAGATCATGACTTGAGCCAAAATCAGACGCTCAACTGTCTGAGCTACCCAGGCCCCCCTAGAACTTATTCATCTTATAACTGGAATTTTGTACCCTTTTACCATATTCACACATTTATGCCACCCCTAGCTCCATCCCTGACAACTATTAATCTACTCACACAACAACATTTTTTAAAATATCTATGTTCCACTTATAACTTTTTATAGGAAACTGGATCAAAGTGACTAGGAGTCTTTCTAATATTCCCACCTTCCATCTGTAAAAGAGAGCACCCAACCTGTCAGTAACAAGTGCTAAGATAGGGGAGATCTGTGGAGAACCGAAGAGTAGTGAACTGCCAAGGTCAAAAGTCTAGGTGAACTTACTCTGACGTGTGTCTATTCCCCCTCCTCTGGCTACACATGACTGTGCAGGGCAATATGAGATCCACTCTACCTCATACCTTTAAGAATAAAAAAAGTGTTCTTCACACATTCTTAACAGCAACTTACTCTTTATAAACAGGAGGTAGTTCGGGATACGATTACCAAAGTTGAGTCTGGACTTGGCCTACAAGCTTAAATCCTAGCTCCATCACCTACTAGGTATTTGATCATGGACATAGCACTGAACCTCATTAGACTCGATTTCTTTTCTTGTAAAATGAGGCTAAAACCCATCCTCAGTATAATGTTTTGAGGATTAAATAAGCTAATAGTTAATTCACAATGAATATTTATTATTATATTACAAAGAACTTTGTAATTTTCAAAGCCTTTCATGGGCCATGACCTCATTTGATTTTCTCAACAGTTCTTCAAAGTGGGACTTGGTTTGTATTAGCCTTGTTAGAGCTGAGAAAAAATGAATTTGTAGATTAACACAAAAAGTCCTATACCTGGACCAGAGCCAGTCAGGAATTGCGGTTTATATATAATATTTGCCTCCACTAAATACCCATCAGTAAATAGATGTATTTCTTGGGAATGCTATATTCCACATTACCCATTAAACTGAAAGTTTAAATCTCCCCAAGTATGTGGTGAATCATTGAGATTTATTATTTGGTGAGTTTCTGTCAATGCATTCTGTACCTTTACCACTCTTTGTAAATACCGCCTGCAGCATCTAGTCAGAGATGACCTGATTGAATTACAGTGAAAACAGTGAGAATTAAAACAAACAGTACAAGGAAAGACATCAGACAAAGCCTTATCTCCTCATAGTAATCCTGAAATATCAACTGAGGCATGCACCGTGCAAAAAATTTACTTACATGTTGATCTTTTAAAATCTAGGCACATAGTCATCCCATTACTTATTTTCTTTTCATTATTTCAACACTTGGCTGAACTGTTGGGCAGCAGGTGTTAATTCCTGTGTTTGCGCCTGCAACTATACTCACGGTGGGTTTTAATTCCTACACTTGAGATTCTGTCAGGCAGTGTTCTTTAGTTTGGCATTGTTGCTGGAAGTGTCAGGTCTCTGAAAGCAAAGTGTTTAGAACCGTCCAGGACAGTAACTTTAATGTTCAAACATCAGCAGTCTTTGTGTTTTTGAAAAGGACACTCTTGGAAAATCCACAGTCATAAGACATCAGGTAAGTGCTCCCTCAGTGAATAGCAGAGATTTTATGTCAGAACAACTGAACAAATGTTGTAAATAACCAACAAACTAGGAAATCAGGTTGGAAAGCACATTAAAGAAACTGATAAAACTAATTAACAATATTAAAGATTGTTCAGAGTTTATGGGGAGTTAAATATATAGCTATTAAAGATGATATACTATAAAGTGGAACAGGTACTAGCTGGGAATAGTAGTGAAGAATTAAATATTACTGTTGCCATGCCTATAATACTACACAGAGATAGTTAAACTTTAGCATTACTCAAAGACTAAAGGACAGCTGGATTTCTAATATTATATGATTTATGAAAGAAAGTTTAAAATCCAATTAAGTTTTGTTCTTTATTGAGTTTTCAGAAAGTTAATGAACACATATAACAGCTCTACTAATTTCTTTAGAGTTCATTTTCTCTGCCTGAAAAAAGTTTATAACTTATATGAGGTAATATATCTAGAAACATCATTAAGTGATTAAAAGCATCATAATATGAAATGTTTTAATGTACATTTTAATTAGCCTTGTTACCTACCGGGATGAAATTAAATTTTATATACTTCTCAAGATGTAACCCATTCTTTGGCTATAATACCTTTAAATGTGCACTGGTTTCCTATTGATGAATGCAAATCCTTGAAGGTCTTTAAATTCCTTTACAAAAATGTGTTAGTTTCAGTCCTGTCCTTCTCTTATTCTCTCTCTTTATTAGGAATAATAACTCAGGCTCTCTGAATGAAAGATGAAGGTTAAATTCCTCCTGTTTCTTCTAGATTCATTTAACTGCTCCATTTTGGTTTGCATCCCTTATCAGGACCCATCCCATCTCTCATTCTGTAATGAACTAGTGAAGATGGGACATACTTCATCACTGCAGAGACGCTCTAAGATTATTTTCTTCTTTTACTTAGTTGTTCTAGTTACATTAGTCACGCTAGCATGAATTCGACATATAGATAAAAGGATAAACCTTCAAGATTCAAAAGAATATCTCTTCTTTGCTGACTGTGGACAAGCAAATCAGTTTAATTTCCGGATTTTAAAAAGTGATGTCTTTTCTTGAAGGCTTCTTACTGCCAAACTAAATTTTTAATCAATTAATCAATCGATTAGACTTATTTGTATTTCTTCAGGGAAGAAAATTAAGGCTTGCATTCATTAGTGGGATATTTGTTTTTCTTCTTAAAATTTTTTTTAATGTTTTATTTATTTCTGAGAGAGAGAGAGAGAGAAAGACAGCGTGAACAGGGGAGGGTCAGAGAGAGAGAGGGACACAGAATCTGAAGCAGGCTCCAGGCTCTGAGCTCTGAGCTAGCTGTCAGCACAGAGCCCAGTGCAGGACTCGAACCCACGAACCGTGAGATCATGACCCGAGATGAAATCGGACGCTCAACCAACTGAGCCACCCAGGCACCCCTGTTTTTCTTCTTAAGAAGGCATATTTCCCATCCTTCCACAGATACTTGTAATACTGGATGCAAAGAGGTAACATTGTCTTATAAATCACAATAAATATAGTGGAATAGCTTTGACACTGATTCATATCTCTAATCTTAGTATGGAGTGGATAGTCAAATAGTAACAGATGATTGGAATTCTTGTAGTGGCCGTAATCACGTTCATTGTATAATGTAGTCAGTGTGCAACTATAAAGATACATTAACTAGAATTGCTGGAGATGAAAAATTTGGTTTCTTCTTAATGAACTATATGCAGTCTTTTAGGTAGAAAACCATTTATCAGAAAATCTGATAAAATGCATTTCTCCTCCTAAATGGGTATTCAGTAAGAATAATTCCTAACCAATATTAGATTCTCTGATCAACTTTTTTCAGATATGACTTTAGGTACCTAAAAACTCAAGATAAAATATTTGTGATAATCCGCTCCTACTTTGGAACATATAATTTCATGTTTAACCAGAATGCTATAAAAATTATGAATGTATTTATTTAATGTTATCACATATATTTGAGGATGATCCAATCCAATATTTATGTCAAGAGTATTTTTTAAAAATCTATGATTATACTAAAATAGTCAATGAAATGTTTGTTTATAGGTCAGCTTGGTCATTGCCAGTAGACAGTATTAAATTAGCAAAATTTAGATTTATTAGGTACAGAACTTTTGGCTTAATTAAGAGAAAAGATCAGCTAATAGGACCTTTTGCCCAATAGTTTTCCATATAAGGCAGAGTTCTTTAGATAAAGATTTCAAACTGTCACTCAGCCCAGTCAAGCCCCAGTGAATGAGAAGAAGGAGCACATTTGATGGATCACATCACTGAGAGGTAACAGGCACATGAGCAGCGTCATTTTCCCAAAAGCAGAGAATCTTGCGGCAATTGAAAACTGATCACAGCAAAGTGTCGACACAGAAAACAATCACATTCTCCTTAGTTGAAGATCAGTATGCAAGAGCTCAAAGACATAAGCTAAAAGCCATATAACAAAGTTTTATATTATTTGGGGGGTTAGTTTCATTTAGAAGCAACTCACACATTCTGAATTAAGTACTGTATCTAAATAAACAAGATGACAGTTATAGTCACTGAAACACTTGAGTGCATAATTGTCTGCACTGAGATCTAATTTGGTGTTGTATCAAATTTTATTAAGCAAGGCTGAAGGGGGAATTAACTTGAATTGCAAAAACCTTCTGTTTTTCAGAAGAAATAAAGCAGCTGTCAAATAAATACATCCAGAACAACTGGGTCAGTTATCAGCTGTTTTAAAACTTTTGGAAACAAGTCGGGGCTAAAAATGTCTTTTTGGTGTAACATTATGGTAAGGGGTCCTGTTTCCACAGAGGTTTTGTTTAAAACGAAACAGAACAAAATAAAACACTGGTTTAAGCATTTGCAAAACACCTTTTTACACTGCTTTGTCCCTAAATTGCACTTTGACCATTTAGGGAAAAAAGAAAACCAGAGAACAAAAACTGTAGCAAAATACAGGTTCCATAGACACTATCATATCCATAGTAATTTTACTCAAATTATATTCTAGGGTTTATTTATTTTTAATTAGGATTCTTTTCTCTCCCACAAATCTACCAGTCTGTGTAGTAACGCCATTTCTCTCAATGAAAAATATACCCCTTTGCAAGTTCCTAGAGTTTCTTACTGTTGAAAGATGTTTCAGTGACCAAACATTTCACCCCTTTAGTTACCTTAATGGCAGAGAGGTCAATTTTTTCTTCTTTGGGTTTGGCCGGGGCGGGCGCAGGTGCAGGCGCAGGGGCCGGGGCAGGGGCTGGGGCTGGGGCGGCAGCAGGTTTCTTCACCTCCTTCTTTGGTGCCATTTTGTTTAAAAGGACAGGTTAAAAAAAAAAAGGAGCACCTTCAAAAGAACCCGTCAAAATGATTCTTGGAAGAGAAGTGGTGCTTCAGTTGATCCACAGCCCAGTGTCTTGAAGGTGGACCCAGAATGTTAAATGGTATAAGGGCATGCATATATATTTCACTTAGTGCCTAATAGAATCTTGACACATGCAGCTGGATTGGACGGTTCGCTAGTCAAGGGGGATGGCATTCAGGCTCAGACTATAAATGGAATCTAGAGGGTCAGGGCTTCATCAATTTTTTTTAAACTCCTCTTGCCTTTTTTTTCCTACTTCCATAGATAAAGGAAAAAGAAGTATGACAAAGCCAGCTTCAGATCCTTTGGTGACAGTAAAGTAGATTGACTGATACTTTTGCTTGGTAGAATTACAGTTCTGAAGTTGTAAATCTTTTTTTTTTTTTTCATGCCCAAGAAACTTTACCAAAGGATTTGATTTCAACTTGGAATTTTGGCAGGGAGTATCACTAACTTTCACCCAGCTACTTTGCTCATGCTCCTCCCCCCTTGCCATAATTTGCAAGAAATTGTTGGTCAGCAAAGAGGTGGTGGTGTTTAAAAATAAAAAGCAGACGTATAAGGAGAGCCCATCAAATATTAAAGTGCTTTCCCTTCTAGGGAGCACAAACTCTGCCTCCCTCTGTCTCTCTCTCTCTCCCTCTCTCTTTTTAATTGTAATGAACTACATACTAAAGAAAAGAGAATTCAAAACTACTTCCTATAACTTAATTTTCTTTCTATAATGAAAAAAATTAAACAGGATGGAATGACAGCAAGATTTACCTTCTTGCAAAACAGCTTTTCTAATAATAAGATAACTGTCAGCGTAGATAATCCATTTTACTTCCTAAATGGCATAAAACCTAATTATTTATCACCTGAAATTTTTTATCCATACTATGGAGATAAGGTATATTTTTAATCAAAGTGGGCAGACAAATAAAGAGAGAAAAGGACTTTAATTATTAATACTGTGTGAGCTTTGGTGGGTAACTTGAAAGTTTTTCCTTTTCTGTCTTTGGGTTCCTCAGCTGACGAAGCTAGATTCTCATATTAAGAAGCATAAGATTAAACAATGCACCCATCTTCACTTCTGTTGTTTTAACTTGTGAAATATTTAATTAAAAAGTAGTTATTATTTAGTAAACAACAACAACAACAAACACCCAAAAACCCACTAGTTAGTTGGGGTTTTAAAAAAGCATATTTGTACATTAGATATATAAGAGCATATACATGTATATACATATATGTACAAGTATATATGTATAAGTCCTCACATTTATATTCTAATTGTTGAATACTGTTGTTTAAAGATACAGTTTTATTAGCCATTTTTTGGGGTCTGATATAAAAGCATTTCCCAGTTTGGGAAAGGTCACTATTCCTCTCCATATATTATAGCTAAGAGTGTTTTAAAGTCTCATATTAGCAATAATTCATTTAAGTCACATCTGACCCATAGTTATCAGTCGCCTTATCTCCTGATGTGGCATGATCTACTTGATTGTATTATCCACATAGGTTCAGGAGAAGCATTTTATTAGTTCTTTCCTTTGCTACCCCACCCGCCCCAAACATTCGATCATTACCTACAATAGCTGCTGGTACTCGTTTCTTATATACAAGACAGGAGAACCTGAACATATTTTACCTAAGAATATGGTGTATCTCAAATTTAAATAATTGGATTAGGATTTTAAAAAGAATGCTATATTTTATAATAGAAACACTATATTTTAAATAGCAGAAATGTATCCATCAATTTTTTTTCCTTTGGACTATCAAAGGATAAATAGGGTTTTTCTGCAATTACTGAATGATGGATAAACTCTTACTTTAATTCACAGACTATTTTATTTTGTTTTATTTTTAAAGTTTATTTATTTATTGTGTGAGAGAGAGAGTGAGCGAGCAGGGGAGGGACAGAAAGAGAGAGGAAAAGAGAGATTCCAAGCATGCTCCTTTCTGTCAGCATGGAGCCCAACTCGGGGGTCGATCACACAAATGCAACTGTGAGATCAGGACCTGAGCCAAAATCAACAGTTGGACCCTTAACCGACTGAACCACCCGGGAACCCCCACAGCCCATTTTAGTACTTTCCTATGTGCAAAAGTCCCTTAAAATCTAAAAAAATTAAAAAATAAAAAATAAAAAAAGGAAATCCCTTAAAATCTATGACGGTCTTACCTGTAAAAGAGCTTTTTATGTTCTGAGCCAAATAAAAAATAAAAGATTGAAATAAGAATACTTCATATTAAGAGGGAAATGTCTTGATTTCACTATATATCAAAATCCCTTTGTGTTACCAATTATATATCTTGGATTTATTTATTGACCAGAGGAAAACATGTTGGCATAAAACTTTCTGCTTAAAAAATAGTGCTCACAAAGATACAGGTGTCATTCATATCCTTTCAAGGGTACATGCTATCAGTATTGATATTACTGTTGATACTAACCTTGACTGTGTTGCTGAGGTAATGTCTGACAGGTTCTTCCCCCAAACCATAACCTAGTATAATCAAGAGAAGAACATCAATCAACTCCAAATTAAGGAACATTCTACAAAATTCCTGACAAGCACTTTTAATAATTGTGAAGATTATCAAAAACAAGGAAAGGCTGAGAAAACTTCACAGACTAAAGGAGCCTGAGGCAACATGATGGGTCAATGTAATGTAGTATCCTAGATGTAACCATGGAATAAAAGAGGAACATTAGGTGGAAAATAAGGAAATACGAATAAAGCATGGACTTTAGCTAATAATAGCGCATCAGTATTGGTTTGTTAATTGTGACAAATGTACCATGCTGAAATAAGATGTTAACAATAGAGAAACTGGGTGTGGAGTGCATGGGAACTTCCCTCAACTTTTCCATAAGTTTAGAACTATCCTAAAATGTAAAAAAAAATTTTTTAATCTAAAAATGTAAAAATTCACCCTGAAACTTCAAATAAAAGAGATGTGAGGTCTCATTCCTACGTATCTTTGTGTTTTAGTCAGGTATAATATAGAAGGAAAGTCTAAACATGTTCATAATATATAACACTGACGACTTTTTAAAAATGGTTAGTCCTATTGTACACAATGTATGTCACCTGGTTAGGCATTATTTGTTATTTGTTATATAGAGAAAGAAGAATTTAGAGACTTTCTGCAACTATGATCCTGAGTAGTTTAATATGATAATCAGAATCAAAAGAAAATTGCGGTCTTGACCCCTCCTTTTTATAGGACTATGTGATAGGACTTATAAGGAGAAAGAAGGGGAACAGCTGAGGAATCACGTTCTCAGTGACAGCTGATACGCTCTGTGGCTAGATCTTCTAAGTGTTCCTCATGCTTAACTGTACCATTGCTGTATAACATTAGATGTTTACCAAAATGCAAGAGAATGGCAGAGAAGGGACAGATTTATTACTAAAGATGGCTCATCATATTCCACCTTCTAATGTGTGTGTGTGTGTGTGTGTGAGTGTGTGTGTGTGTGTGTGTGTGTGTGTGTGTAATCTGTGTCTTGTATGATAGTGTGGGTTTTTAGGTTCTTTTTGGCTAAGATAAAATACTTGTTTTTTGTTAACTATACTGCCATTAAAATAAAATAAAATAAAATAATAAAATAAAATAAATACTGTTTTCTATTTGGAAATTCTAGGTCTGAGAAATGAGAGCAACCAGTATTTCTCCTTGATTTTACTGGTGCTTCTCAGAGTCTAACATGCTTAATCACTGACTAAACAACCACAGGTAGTTAGACTTAGAGGATAGTTAGCATTTTTTAGCAATAAAGTATTTTGTAATTAACGTATATACATTGTTTTTTTGAAACATAAGGCTATTGCACACTTAATCAACTACAATATTGTATAAACATTACTTTTATATGCACTAGGAAACAAAAAATTCATTTGACTAACTTTATAGCGATGTTTGCTTTAATTTGGTGGTCTGGACCCAAGCCAGCAATATCTCTGGGCTATGCCTATGAATCAAAGAAAACAAACCCAGTACTGTGAAAATAATGACTTGGGGTGGAGTGGACACTCATTTAATATAGACATTTTGGAGGAGCTCCCATTAGAAAGAGACCCTTTCCTGGTACTTGGTTTATACTTTCAGATTTCCTGAGAACTTTACTTAGAGCAGAAGTAATGATACTACATAATTTACAAGTGTATATAATGTAACCATTTACAAAATGAGTTCAAAATGTAAAATGTATAGACCCTTCAACTCAACAATTCCAATTCTTCATAATTAGTAGTGATTCTCAACCTTAATTGAACATTAAAGTTAGTTGAGGGAGATTTTATAAATATCCCTGGGTTCCACCCCCAGATTCTGATTTAACTGGACTAGTGGATGGAGGGGCTATGGAGCATGGGCAGCAGTATTTCTAAAAGCTTTCCAGAAGATTCTAATGTGAAGCCAGATTTGAGAAACACTAACTATAAATACTCACACCTATGAACCAGGAGTCTGAACAGGGATGGTATTACAGCCTTATTTCTAATAGGAAGAAGATCACAACACAAATGCCTGTCAATAAAAATTGGTTAAATTGACATGGTATGTGGGTTTTTTCCATACAATTCTATGGAATAATGAGGTAGGCCAATATATTCTGATATGGACAGATCTGTAAGACATGAAAATAGCATTTGCAGAATATGATGTATAGTTCAATACCATGTGTGTGAATATATTCACAAAAACCTATATAATCCTATATGCACGTATCAGTGCATGTCTGTGTTGGCTGCTGTTCAGATAGGTGAGAAAGGAGTTATGGGAACTTTGGAAAGATCCAAGCTGAGTGTAGATTCAGGGACATTAGAGAAAGATTAGGAAGACTACTTCCCATTATGCCTCAGAATAATGAAGCATATCAGTCTTAGGATATGAATTTGAAAATGATGTCACTATGTTTCCTACAAATTCATGGCTAAGTGCACTGCAGTGGAAAGGTGATAGCTGAAAATGGCTTGAGACCTGGAAGGCGAAGTTGCAGGGACTCAATTTTCATAATCTCACTCATTGTTATGCTCTCCCTTTAATGGCATTGTCTCTTTCTCTCCATGCTTTCTCAGTTGTACCCAATTTATAGATGTCTGGGAGACGTACTCTACACAGACACACAGACATATGCTACGAGGACACACAGACTCATTGTCATGCACATGTGCACTCACACACACACACACACACACACACACACTCCTACATCTTTCATTGACAGCCAAGTATAGCCCTGGAGAATTAGATCATGCTAAGAGCTTCTTATTATTTATCAAAGGAGATGAATTTTGAATGCTCATGATTGTGATGTGAAAAATAGAAATGTATGTAGATTACGGCTTCTGCTCTCCGCATTTGTCCTCTGATGAAAGAGAAAATCATCTGAGCAGTTTCTGTGAGGCATGCAATTAAGCAAAGAACCACACTGCTCAAGGGTTACTAAGAAGGAAGGTGAGAGCTTTGGGGAACTCGCTGTGGGAGATGCAGTTGCTGGTGGAGAACCAAGATGGCAGGATAGGGTGGAGGTCTGTAGGCATAAATAGCGAAAGGGGAGACTTGGGAATTGTGAAGTACTAGAGAGCAAGAGATGATAGGAAATTGTAGTAAGAGTTGTCATGGACAAAGTTCTTGGACTTTCTTGATGTTTTAGAGAGAGAGGTGAATAACATGTAAACCCCTGTTTCGGCTGGACTTCTTTAATTGTGACAACACTCAGGGTTGTGGTTGACCCATATCAGATGCTCAGAGTTTATGATAAATAGATAATTGTGGACAATAACATGTAATTGTTTAATTAAAATGAGTTTTGTCTGAAAGCACAAGGGAAAGCAAGATGATTTAAATGTAAAAAATAAGCGTGTCAATTAAGCAAGTGAATCAATGACAACTTTTAACAGTACTTTTGGGTTCGTATTTTAATGTCGGGAAGGTGAGCTGACTCGGAATTCCTGTTTCTCAGGAATAGGATGAGTCACTATTAAACTCCGAGTCAGATCTTTCCATAAGCCCTGGACAGTGAGTATAGATTTACCCTGTGCTCCTCATTTGGTGATAATGCAGTTGACAGAGGCTGTTCTATGCGTTGCTATCTTTAGAACAAGATGTTTTTATTATTTATGTTTGTTTGTTTGTTTGTTTTGATAAAGAAAGAGGCTGTGTATGTGTGGGGAAGGAGAAGAGAAAAGAGAGGGAGAGAGAACCCCAAGCAGACTCCATACTGTCAGTGAACATGATGTGAAGAGTGAGGCTCTTCACAGACTGAGCCACTCAGGCATCCCTAGAACAAGATGCTTTTTATTAAAGAGGGGTTACTTACTTTAGATGTAGGACGGGTGAAAAGATATATTACTTATGATTCTTGAGAAAATATATTAATGCAAAGATGTAGTAGAGTTCCCAAGTGTCTAGTCAGTGAATGCCAGGCATTTAGCATATGCTACACCTGCCTTGTGTAGAGCACTGCATACAGATTTTTGGTTTTAGGGAACTTTATTCAACAAACATTTATTATCTAGCATGTCCTATGCACTCTGCTGAGCATTGTAGATACAGCTGTGAGCAAAAACTCGAGCTTACAGTCTGGTAAGGGAAACACTGGTAAATCATTGCCATAACTGAGATGAGTGTTTGTGAGAGGATATAAACAGGGCTGTGAAAATACAGAGTTAGAAAAACTTCTGGGCATCACGAAGTCCTTCCTGTGGGCATCATGAAGTCCTCCCTAAGGAGAGGGTATTTGGGTTGGAAAGAGGAAGAGAGGGTTTAATAGGTGAGGGGGAAGACATATGAGAGTTCTAGACAAAGGGAAGAGCAGTGCACAAGCCCCCCAGGTAGGGGCTGCCATGTACAATAAAACCAATATTTATATAAAAGAAATATTAAGGCAAATTAGAAAATACAGTACTTCAATGAGAGTAAAATTTAAAAGTGGCTGCATCAATTGTCCTTCCTGACAAATCAAAAAGGCATTTAAGATTTAAAAACTTGACTTGTTGGCTGAGCCTGTGTCTGCAGAATAATTCAGGAATCCCATCTGTCCAGCAGAGTTTTAGCAATCTCAAAAAAATCTTGACAACACAAAGTGTGTAATGGACACTACTGTCTTTCTTCTTGTGAGGAAAGGAGAAGACAGGTAGTAATCCTATTTCACAGTGAAGTCTTTGGAAAAGAAGAGCATTGACCTCGTTAGAACCAGAAATTCAATGTGTAGGTTTCTCTCCTACCAATCATGTTGCCCAAGTATCTGAATTCGTTGTGTGTTCCTTGCAGATATAATGTCTCAAAAGCATAAACACTTGTTTTGTGCTTCCCCAAATATTAGGACCATTGCAGGTGTTTAGTAAAATCTTGTTGAATTAGAATGGAATTTTTTGTCATAAATCCCTTATATATTCCTGAGGAAAAGAGGTTATTGGTTAATCAAGTATGTAGTAAACAATAATTGTGAAAATTTGAAGTTCTTCATATGAAATGTTATTTTCACTTGTGATCATTGCTTTTCAGTATAATGTTCAGTTTAAAACTTTGTGTCAACCTCCTTTGATGTATCTCTTTAGGTAAAATAAGAATTAACTAGGATATGTAAATAATTTGTGTGTGTGTGTGTAGATGGTAAGATATTAATAATAGTTATTTTTGAGTGGTAAAATTATACATAAACTTCCTTTTGCTTCTTCATATATTTATATTTCCTATTTTTCTTTTGTGATTGCAGTTTATTTACATAATAAATAAGCAAATAATAAAATCATTTTAAAAACCAATAGTAAAGATTAAATAGAAGTATAATATACAGAGTTCATGTAAAAGCCTACTTGTTAAACTTATGCTTAAGGCTCAGGATTTTTCCCCTCACACTTATATAGCTCAGTTCATGTCTGTGTGATCACTATGTGAAAATTGGCCAATGACTTGAAATAAGAGGGTTTCACATAATTCCACTTCAGAACAGCTACTTCTCTAGATTTTGGTCCTTAAGTGACATATCCACTGTGCCCAATAATTTGCTTACTGAAGCTCTTCTATAACCTGCAATTTATTTTCTTGTCAGAGCTTTGTCTATAAATTGCAATCCACATTTGGTGGATGAGATATATATAAAAGCCACATCTTCTTACTGACTTCTTCCACTTAGTAAAAAGTGACTTAGTAGAATTCATGGTTATGAATCTCTCAAGCCCTCAAAAATAGCATTTATTAAACCACACACTATCTAATCACAACTTGCTCCATCAGGTATCAGAGTGTCTTTGTGGTTTATTCAAATAATGATTACATAGATCATAAAGCCCAATCTCAAAGCTAAAGCAAATGGTGAATGATTGAATTATTCCTCTGTAAGACTATTGACTTGGGAAAGTTGGTGAACTTCTGACTAACTACGTGACCATTGGCAATTTATTTAGCTTCAGAGAGGCTTGAATACAAAATGAGAGTAATAAGTGGAGTAAGATCTGCTACTCTTTTTACTACAAAGTTCTATGGTTTTTGCTTTTTGAATATCATTATTATTAGTGACCATGTCTTGAGGATTAATGGGTATTATCTCCATCAATCCTTACAACTCTTAGGTAGATATATAATTTCCACTTTACGGATAAAAAAACTCAGGAAGCTAAAGTAATATGCTAGTTACATGTAGTAAAAGTGTCAAAAAACCAGAAATACAACCTGGTTTTGATGCAATCTAAAGCCTAAGCTCTTAACTATTGCTTCCTATTGGCCAACGGTAGGATAACTACATGGGGAAAATTAGATGTATTGTGTCTCACCCCTTCTGTTATGGTAGAATTAAATCTTAGCTTGTAAACAATGATTCATGTGAAGGTTGTATTTCAGAGGAAAAGGGGCTTTAAGATAGAAAGGAAGGGTAGCAATGCTGATGACAAAGAGACCTTGGGAATCCTGAGCATCACAAAGTGGAAGCATGCATGCAATAGTAATAGGATCACACTCCTGGATTCATTCTCCAGAGAAGAACTTACATATATGATCATTCACCAATGACTTGTGGGACTTGCAGGATGAACTCCTAATGATAGCCAACAAGGCTGGATTTGATCTGGTTCCCATCTGCCTCCCCAGTCTCCCCACACTGCTCCTTTCCCTTTGCACATCATGTTGTGGTCATAGCGACCTTCCCTACACAGGGCCTGTCATTGCTGTATCATTTGCCTGGAACCCCTTTTTACATATCTTTTCCATGGCACCGCCTAAGATCATTTAGATTTTAGCCAAGTGTAATCTCTTCAGAAAGACTTTCCTCAATATACAATCCTAAGTAGTTCCTATTCCAGTCATTCTTTAGGCCAACATTTGGTTTTATTTGTTCATAGCCTTTATAAAGCTTTGCATTTTACTTTGTTTTCTAATAGACTTAGGAAGGGAGACCCATGAGATGAGGGATTCATCTGTCTAGTTCTATACTGAAGCTCAAGCTGTTACTCATAGTAAGCTTAAAATATTATCTAGTTCCTGAATGGATGAATAAACAAATTAATGATTGTTACAGTTTCAGATGTTCACCAATTATAATTAAATTACCCATAGGGGCGCTTGGGTGGCTTAGTCGGTTAAGCGTCCGACTTTCGCTTAGGTCATGATCTCGGGGTTCGTGGGTTCAAGCCCCGCGTCAGGTTCTGTGCTGACTGCCAGCTCACAGCCTGGAGCCTGTTTCAGAGTCTGTATCTCCCTCTCTCTCTGACCCTCCCCTGCTCACGCTCTCTCTCTCTCTCTCTCTCCTAGAAATAAATAAAAATATTAAAAAAAAATTCCCCACGATAGTTTAGAACTCCAAAATTTGAGTTTTGGAGTATGGCAATGTGTGAGTAGAGAATTGAGGCTAGAGTCCATTGTGGAAAGATGACGACTTTGATGTTATTTAGTCAACGGAAGGAAAAGCAGTGGCTTAAAGTAATTTTAATTATGAAAAGTGTCCTAGGAAGAAAATAGTCATCAGTTATTCTAAATATGAGATTAATAGGGATGAGTGAAAAAATTTCCAGTTACAAATAAATAACTTACCAACTGGAGATTTTGAGATACTCAAACGTGTTTTGAAATGTTGGAAACTGTTTCCTCTTGAGAATAGATAGGTGTTTAAGTGCAAGCTTGCTAAGGGACTATAAGTGGATAATAAAGATAATTTTTTAAACATTTACAATCCTTTCATCACTAAGTTTTTAACCAGAGTTATTTCTTTAACACTCCATAAATCCCATCCTTGTATAAGTAGGAGATGGGTATTATTTTTCTCCTTCTGCTCTTAGAGTTACCTTGTTAGAGGTCATGCCACATCCAGGGCAAGCCATGGCCAGTTCTTGGGAATCTCGTCTTCCAAGGGAGAAGGTGAGTTCTGTGGAAGTGGAGTCAGCGTGATTCTTTACATGGTTAGCATACTACTTCCCTTGGTGTGATGAGGGGTGTAAGGTTTCTCAAGGAAGGACATTTATAGTGATTAAAATTGCTCAGAGCTTGCTTCATTGTGTAATTCTGATACTGTAGTATGTGATTCTGGCAAGAGGGGAGTATGAAAGGGACAGAAAATCCCAGACAGTGGCACAGAAGGACATACGGTATCGATGTTACCTCAAGAGAAGGGGCTGTGGCAGCAAGAGAACTCTCACTGATTGGTCAGACTCTCATTCAGGAATGCTTCTTGGTTGCCTTCTGAAAAAGAAGGTTGTTAAGTCGAAATGCCCAAGGGCAAAGACTGTCTGTTGGCCTACTATCGTTCCGTGATTGAGAGTAGAGCTCCAAGAACAAACTGGCAGAAGCAGCTTTGGGAGTTGATATTTTTATGGAAAAGAAGGTCAAGTTTCCTCTAGGACAAAAGCATTAAGAACAAGTTCTAAATGCGGGCACCTGGGTGGCTCAGTTGGTTAAGCGTCTGACTTCAGCTCAGGTCTTGATCTCTCTTTTCATGAGTTTGAGCTCTACATCGGGCTCTGTGCTGACAGCTCAGAGACTGGAGCCTGCTTCGGATTCTGTGTCTCCCTCTCTCTCTGCCCCTCCCCCCACTCATGCTCTGTCTCTCTCTCTCCAAAATAAATAAATGATTAAAAAATTTTAGGAAAAGAACAATTTCTAAAGTGTGCATATCTTAAAAGCTAGTAATTCCATTCCTAGGCATATACCCCTACAAAAATGTCTCTGTATATGCATCAAGATTCATCTAAAATTCAAAGCCAAGTGAAATTAACTGATGGCATTACCCCTGAGAGGAGGGTGGACTAGGGACAGTGAAGGAGCCAGCAGTTAAATGAATATGTTCACTTGGTGATAACATCATCAGGCTGTACACTTAAGATTTGTGCACTCTTCCGAGGGAAGGTCATACTTTAATTAAAAAATTCAATAAGGAAAAGATGTAATACTACCTTCCAAAGCAAAATGAATGAATTAAATGGAATCGAAGGGTCAGGGGGCCCTGTTTTTAAGCTTGTGTTAGGAGCTTCGGATGGCATGAGTGTCACTGTCTCCATGCTGAGGACGGGCAGCAACTGCAAGGACAGGAATAGCCTGTGGCTGACGGTGCATTTGCTTCCTCTGGTCCTAGTCAAGGTTTTCTAATTCAGGCACAACAGAGTATTCCCGTCTCCAGGAGACCACGCTGTGGCACATTAGGCATCCTCTAGGGGCCGGCAGCCTTAGTCCGTGCATTTGGAGGGGTTCTGGAAGAGGGGACAGGACAATGGGCTCACCTGTCCTGCTGTAAACCAGCACCAGGATTTTAAAAATGCGGGACACCTGTTCCCTGTAATTATAAATCTCCATGTGAGATTTCTAGCTTTTGAATTGCCCGATACATTCTTCTCTATCAAATAATTGTAGGCTTTTCTGACATGGAGAGAGTTGGGACCATTACAGCTGGGAAGCCAGCAAATGCAGTGACAGTGGCCCTTTTCTCAGCTTAGAGTGAACTGTTTGTAGTCAAGACCAACTACACGTATTGATTCTCATCAAGTGGCATTCTTTACAGAGTGAAAACATTGTCTGCCCTGGAGGTGGGCCCCATGGGACTGTTCCTGCCATTCTCTTTCAAATGCACAGATTAAACTCTTCATAAAATGAGTCTTCTGACACATCCACACTGTATATATTAAAATCCCCTTGGTGCCTTTTTGGCAGTTAGGATTCTAGTAGCTCTGATGCACCACGGCCTGTGTACCAGCTGGCAAGGTAATTTTTTTTTTCCTTCCCTGGAAACTGTAAAGGAAGGAGTCTATTGCTGTTTGTTGAAATAGGCTGTATATCTCACACAAGTTCCATCTCAATAATCTTCTAGAGGGAAGAATGAATTTGGGACTGGAAAGGGCATTACAACATGGCTAAATAAATAGCATAAGGTCCCTCAACACCTGGCCAGCAAGCAACGTTACAATGTGATTTTGAGATTTTACATTCCAGTGTCTTTCTTCAGCAAACACAGTCTGAAAGGTCTTACACAGAGACAATTTTAAGTCTGAACACAGCGCATTTGGTCTTCAAACTCTAAAGCAGTCATATAATCTTCTCAGAAGTGCCAGAAACTTCCCAACTAAACTTCATTGTCTCCGTTAATTTTTTTTTAAGAGAGAGCTCATGTGAGAGGGTGAGAAGGGCAGAGAGACAGAGACAGAGAGTCTTAAGCAGACTCTATCCTCAATTCAGAGCCCGAAGTGGGGCTCGATATCACACCCTGGGATCATGACCTGAGCCAAAAGCAAGAGTCAGATGCTCAAGCGTCTTAAAATTTTTTAATGTTTATTTTTTTTTTACATTTGAGACACACACACACACACAGAAAGAGAGAGAGAGAGAGACAGTGCATGAGCAGGAGAGGGACAGAGAGAGACAGAAACAGAATCTGAAGCAGATTCCAGGCTCTGAGGTATCAGCACAGAGCCTGATGTGGGGCTCAAACTTACAAACCACAAGATCATGACCTGAGCCAAAGTCAGACACTTAACCGACTGAGCCACCCAGGTGCCCCAAGTGTCTCAATTCTTTAAATAAAAAAAGTAAAGAGAAATAGTTATTACAGTTTTGGAGAAAGGAAGAAAGACAGTTGCTTTTCTTTCCTCTTTCCAGCCTGTATTTGTTATCTATTGCTGCATAACATATTACCTCAAAACAGCCTAAAACAACAATAAACATTTATTATTTCACATAATTTCTATGGGTCAAGAACTTGGGATCAGCTTAAATGTGTGGTTGTAGCTCAGAGACTCTCATGAGGTTGTCAAGATGTCAGCCAGAGCTGTAGTCACTTGTAGACTTGGCTGGAGCTGAAGAATCCATTTCCAACAGGGTCCACTCACCTGGCTAGCTTGTCAGCGCTGGATACTGAGAGGAGGGCTCAGTTTCTTCCCAGATGTGTCTTTCTATGACCATTTGAAGGTCTTCACAAAATGGCAGCTGACTTTCTATACAGCAAGTGATCCAAGAGAGCAAGCTTATGCTGCATGTTTTTTTATGACCTTGCCTTGAGAATCAGACATTTTCATTCTCAATGTATTATTTGTTTTTCATGTCAGCCTATTCAATGTGGGAGGGGACTTCATAACTGTGTGACTACCAGGAGACAATAATCCTTGGAGGCCATTTAAAAGCTGGCTTTCACAAACCCCTACATGGTTGTGTCCTTTGGTTTCTGGGTTTTTTCATCGTGTTTCTTTTCCTAGTCAGCCAGTAGCCATATCAACCTCTAATAAAGGGATAGCTCAGGATACACAGAAACCGTAGTAGATATCTGCATGCAGGAAACCAATATTGTTTGTGCTTATCAATATCAATTTCTGTGTGCACAGAGATCTCTTAGGCCTATCACTGTGCCTGTGTAAACAACACTGTATAGAGGGTTTTCCAAAAATACAATTTTTTTTTGAATGAGAATGAAAACGCAAACAAAGGGATCAATTATTTCCCTCATGAACCTGGGGGCCGGTTTTGTGCTGTGACTTCTATATACAATTACCAGTCTTCAGAAATACACATCAATTTTAATCAAAAATAATTAAACATGCTATTAACTTTCAACTTTCATTGTCTGAGTAGATGCCTATCAGACTCAAAACCCACTCAACACAAACCAGACAATTGTTTCACTTTCACTCATGGGTAGTTTTATCCCTTTGTTTTTCTCTGATTTAAAAAAAAAGTATTTGCATTTGGTGGAGTTTATTCCAGTCATTAAATTTAATGCCCAACACACAGAATGGATATTTTTAATCCTGTACCTACTTACCTTAGTCATAATTCATCACCAAAAACTGTTCTATATATGTTATCCCTATGGATAAAACTACTTTAAATTTATATCCTACTTATTTGTAAAATGCTTTTGGGTTTTTAAAAATATCCACACTCCAATAATACTTACCCAAGTTATCTTTCCATAAAAGGTACAGAGACTGTAAGACCCAACTTCAGCAGTAGTGCGTCAAGTGACATTTTATATCATGAGAATGCCATTCATTACGACTCTCATTTAAGTGATTTGGTAGTTTGGTAATTAGGCTTTGCTAAAGAGAATTTTAAAAGCGCTGCCAAAAAATCAATATTAGGAACTCTCATCTTGTGCTTGTGGGCATATACATTTATGGCATAACTACTTTGTAGATCAATTTATCAATATCCAGTGAGGTTAGAGTTTTATTTATCTTATGGCCCAGTAATTCCAGTCCTAGGTACATATATTAGGAATATTCAACCACATAGCATGAAAATGTGCACCGAGCATTGTTATAGTGAAAAATTTAGAAAGCAGAAAAGGTAAAACCACAACCGTTTATCCAGGTGATTGTTCTGTATAAAATCAAATGTATCCCTCCTTCACATCAGTTGGTAACATAAGGTCCTTTTTGGCCAGATGTATTGTTTGGCTGTAATGTTTGGTTTAGGCATAAACATTTGGCTTTTAAAAATAAAGACCTTAAGAAATAAATCTAGGTTCATAAAAGAGACAACTAGATGCTTTAGGGTTTCTAAACTTCTTCCCCCACATATTCTAAATAATCTTTGAAATAGAGCATTCAACAAATATTTGCTCTTCTGCTCTGTTTGCGTTTTCAGTGTTGCATAAGAGTTCAGGAAAGGGAAGAAAGGAATACATGAAGGAAAGGACACTGAGAGTGGCTAGCTTTTTTTCTGTACATGATGTAGTTGCTTCACTTTTATCCTTAGACAAGTGCTTAGAGGTTTGCAGATTAAATTTATCTCACATAGTGCTTTGGAATTTCTCTCATACAATCTCTGGAGAAATACACATCTTGAAGCTTGGCACTGGGTTTCCTGGAACGGCTATACCATTTATATGTTCCAATAATTATATCTAAATATCTGTGATCTTTAGAAAATGTCATCCCAAGGGGCGCCTGGGTGGCTCAGTCGGTTAAGCGTCTGACTTCAGCTCAGGTCATGATCTCACAGTTCATGGGCTCAAGCCCTGCATCGGGCTCTGTGCTGACAGCTAGCTCAGAGCCTGGAGCCTGCTTCAGATTCTGTATCTCCCTCTCTCTCTGACCCTCCCCTGCTCACGCTGTCTCTCTCTCTCTGTCTCAGAAATAAATAAAACATAAAAAAAAAAAGAAAATGTCATCCCAGTACCCACAAAATGAAATTTCCAGGAACCTGTCAGAAATATAACAAACAAAAACAAACAAAAACCTAGGGAAAAAGGAAAAATAAATCCCAGGCGCAAAGACATAGTTGTCCAAGTTTCATTAAACCCTTGGTTCTCACTCCTATCCAGATTTATCAAAAAGAAAAAGGAAAGACCCAAATAATAAAATCACAAATGAAAGAGGAGAGATCATAACCAACACCATAGAAATACAAACAATAATGGGATGATATTATGATCAATTATATGCCACCAAATTGGGCAATCTGGAAGAAATGGGCAAAATACCTCGAAACGTATAAACTATCAAAACCAAAACAGGAAGAAATAGAAAATTTGAACAGATCCATGACCAGTAAAGTAATCAAATTAATAATCAAAAATCTCCCAACAAACAAGAACCCAGGGCTGGATGGCTTCCCAGGGGAATTCTACTAAACGTTTAAAGAAGTGTTAGCACCTACTCTTTTGAATCTGTTTCAAAAAATAGAAATGGAAAGAACACTTCCAAATTCATTCTATTAGGTCAGCATTACCTTGATTCCAAAACCAAAGATCCCACTAAAAAGAAGAATTACAGACCAATCTCCCTAATGAACATGAATGCAAAAATTCTCAACAAGATACTAGCAAACCAAATTCAACAACACATTAAAAGAATTATTTACCACGATCAAGACAGGTTTATTCCTGGGCTGCAGGGCTGATTCAATATATGCAAATCAGTCAACATGATACATCATATTAATAAAAGAAAGGATAAGAACAATATTATCCTGTCAAGAGATGCAGAAAAAGCATTTGGCAAAATACAACATTCTTTTTGGATAAAAACCCTCAAGAAAGTAGGGATAGAAGGAACTCACCTCAAGATCATAAAGGCCATATATGAAAGACCCACCACTAATATCTTCTTCAGTGGGGAAAAACTGAGAGCTTTCCTCCTAAGGTCAGGAACCTGACAGGGATGTCCACTCACCACTGTTGTTCAACATAGTGTTGGAAGTTCAGCAACCAGACAACACAAATAAAAGGCATCCAAATCAGCAAGGAAGAAGTCAGCTTTTACTTTTCACAGAAGACATGATACTCTACATGGAAAACCCAAATACCCCCAAAAACCGCCAAAATTGATACATGAATTCAGCAAAGTCTCAGAATATAAAATCCACATACAGAAATTGGTTGCATTTCTATACACCAGTAATGAAGCAGCAGAAATAAATCAAGGAAGCAATCCCATTTACAATTGCACCAAAAATGATGCAACATAGGAGTACACCTAACCAAAAAGGTAAAAGATCTGTATGCTGAAAGCTATAGAAAGCTTATGAAAGAAATTGAAGAAGACACAAAGAAATGGAAAAACATTCCATGTTCATGGATGGGAAAAACAAATATTGCTAAAATGTTGGTATTACCCAATGCAATCTACCCATTCAATGAAATACTTATCAAAATAACCAGTATTCTTGAAAGAGCTAGGAAAAACAATTCTAACCATAAAAGACCCTGAATAGCCAAAGCAATCCTGAAAAAGAAAACCAAAGCTGGAGGGATCACAATTCCAGACTTCAAGCTGTATTACAAAGCTGTAATCATCAAGACAATACGGTACTGGCACAAAAAAAACAGACACAGAGATCAATGGAATAGAATAGAGAACCCAGTAATGGAACCACAAATGTATGGCCAACTAATCTTCTACAAAGCAGGAAAGAGTATCCAACAGAAAAACAATAGACTCTTTAGCAAATGGTGTTGGGAAAACTGGACAGCGACATGCAGAAGAATGAACTTGGACCACTTTCCTACACCATACACAAAAATAAACTCTAAATGAATGGAAGACCTAAATCTAAGACAGGAAACCATTAAAATCCTAGAGGAGAAAACAAGAAACAATTTCTTTGACCTCGGCCACAGCAACTTCTTACTAGACCTGTCTCCCAAGGCAAGGGAAACAAAAGCAGAAATGAACTATTGGGACTTTATCAAGATAAAAATCTGCACAGCAAAGGAAACAATCAGCAAAACTAAAAAAAGACAACTGACAAAATGGGAGAAGATACTTGCACATGATATATCAAATAGAGTTAGTATCCAAAATCCATAAAGAATTTATCAAACGCAACACCCAGAAAACAATCCAGTGAAGCATGGACAAAGGCATGAACAGACACTTTTCCAAAGACGTCATGGCTAACAGACATGAAAAGATGCCCAACATCACTCATCATCAGGGAAATACAAATCAAAAACACAATGAGATATCACCTCACACCTGTCAGAATGGCTAAAATTAACAACTCATGAAACAATAGATATTGGCAAGGATGTGGAGAAAGGGGAACTCTCTTGCACTGTTGGTGGGAATGCAAACTGGTGCAGCCACTCCAGAAAATAATATGGAGGTACCTCAAAAAGGCAAAAATAGAGTTACCCTGCTATCCAGGAATTGCACTACTAGGTGTTCATCCAAAGGATACAAAAATGCTGAATAGACGGGACATATGCACCCTAAGGTTTATTGTAGCACTATCAACAATAGCCAGCATATGGAAAGAGCCCAAATGTCCATCGAGTGATGAATGTATAAAAAAGATATGTATACCTATACACGTGCACACACACACACACACACACACAGACACACACTCGTGTACACGCGTGCAACAGGATATTAGTTGGTGATCAAAAAGAATGAAATCTTTCCATGTGCAAGATTTGTGGATGGAACTAAAATGTATTATGCTAAGTTAAATGAGTCAGTCAGAGAAAGATAAATACATATGATTTCACTCGTATGTGGAATTTAAGAAACAAAACTGATGAACATAAGGGAAAGGAAAGAAAATGAAGATAAAAACAGGGAAGCAAACCATAAGAGACTCTTAAATACAGAGAACAAACTTCGGGTTGCGAGAGGGGTGTAGGGTGGGGGAGATGAGTTAAATGGGTGATGGGCATTCAGTAGAAAACTTGTTAAGATGAGCACTGAGGGTTACATGTAAGTGATGAATCATTAAATTCTACTCCTGAAAACATTATTACACTATATGTTAACTAACTTGCATTTAAAAAAAAAAAAAAGTGTTGGTTCTCGATCTTAGCTGCCCATTGAATCACTTGGGAGCTGTAAGAAAAATCCACTGATGCCTGGTCTCCTTCACAGAGATTCTAATTTCTGTAGTGTGGATGCAGCCTGGGAATCAGAATTTTAAAGATAGTTCCAGGTGATTCTAAGTACAGGAAAGTTTATGCGCCTCTGTATTAAATTATTTAACTTCTTTCTTTATGAGAGAACTTGAAAGTGTGATTCAAAATTTACGGAGTCCTAATTCACATATAAACCTAACCAGTGTTGAATCAGATTATGTAGATTAAAGGCAACTAGTTAAAGGCTAATTCTGTGTAAAGCCAGGCCCAATGCAGACTGTAATGAGAGCCGGCAGCCTGATGCAAGGGAGGAGTAGGAATGCCCATTGTTTCCTCTCCTGTGAGTAGAAGCAGGAACCTATTAACAGTACTCTTGGATGTTAAGCATCTGAGAAATGGTATCATGAGTACTGAGCAGAGCTTTGGACATAGTGAGCATCTGATACATATTCATTAAAAAAATGGATGAATAAATGAATAAAAGGAGGAAATGTTGAGAGAGAGATTCAGTGAAAGATGCATACTTGGGCGAACTAAAATCACCCAGCAGTTCTCTAACACTTATGAAATAAAGAGGTTGCGAGTTTCATATCTCTCTTCTATTTATTCCCTTGACATTTTCTGTAGAAAGGAACTATATCTTTGTAATGTTGATTCTCCCTGATCCTAAACCGGAATGGAGATTGCTGCTCATCTCCGTTCTGGTTTGAGTTCACTCATCACTTACTTCCCTCCCAGGAAGCTAGAAAAGGAAAGCTGTTTCTTCACAGCTGTCCCAAGATCAAGAGGTTCCCAAAATAAAATTAAACACTGAGCATTCAAGGACATTTCAGGATGAGATATGCTTCCTTTTTTACTTTCTTGGCACTACCTTAAGTATTGAAAAGAACATTTGATGAATGATAGTTTTGGGGCGATTTTTAATTTCCTTCCCAGCTCAGGAAGCATGTTCCATCTCCCACTTTCCCATGCTTGCGCCCCTGCCCTCTGCCCTGCACCGCCGTAAACTTGTTCACAGAGGATGTGCCTGCGCTTTGAGACAGCCCTCAGCTCCCTTACATCAATTCTGTTAACGGGGCTTCGTCTCAGGATATTTACACCACTTCAGGTTGAATTAAGTCCTCCTTAACCTTCCCAGAGGAGGCAGGGAAATATTGAAGTGCCTGCTTCCCTTATCCCTTTGCTAAATCAATACTGCACTTGACTGGCTTCCACTTGACTCCTTATGTGCAGTATTAAAGAATTTCTTTCCAGCGAACCCTGAAGAGGATCAGACCAAAAAATGAAGGGCCCAGGTATGTCAGACTAACAAGGACAGAGAAAAAAAAGCCGGAAAATTTTTTTGTCTGTTTTTGCTTTTTATGAGTCCTGGTGTCATGATACAAGGTTACCGTTTCCTTTCAGTCTCCAGTACAGAAGGGGAGAAAGGCATAGGGAAGTGTTTGGTTTCTCATTTTATTTCTTTTGAAGTTTATTTATTCTTGGGGGTGAGGGAGGGAGACAGAGAGACAGAGAAAGAGAGGGAGAAGGGCAGAGAGAAGGAGAGACAGAGTCCCAAGCAGGCTTCCCTTTGCCACCACAGAGCCTGATGTGGGGTTCTGCCCCACAGACTGTGGGATAATGACCTGACCCGAGATCAAGAGTCAGTTGCTTAACCGACTGAACCACCCAGGCGCCCCTGGATTTTTACTTCAAAAATAGAAATACTGGGGTGCATGGGTGGCTCAGCCAGTTGAGCATTCCACTTAGGCTCAGGTCATGATCTTGCAGTCTGTGGGTTGGAGCCCCGGGTCGGGCTCTGTGCTGGCAGCTCAGAGCCTGGAGCCTGCTTCAGATTCTGTGTCTCCCTCTCTCTGCCCCTCCCCTGCTCACGCTGTATCTCTCTCCCACTCTCTCTTTCTCAAAAACAAACAAACAAACAAACAAACAAAAAAACCCAAAAAACACTAAAACAAATTTAAAAAAGCATTACTGTCACCATTTATTTCAGGAAAAGTCTTATTTTTTACTGTAAATTAAAGTAAAAATTGTAACATCAACACAAAAATGGGCAAAAGACTCAATGACATAACTTCTTGGGTTAAATTTTTTTAATGACTTTTTTTTCTGCTTAATAAACTAACACCTACTCATTGTAAAACATTTAAATACTGCAGAATTCCATAATTTAGAAAAGGTAAAATTTCCATAATTCTTCTAATTCCAGCAATGATAGTTTAGCATATCTTTTCCAAGTTTTTTTCTCCATATATAACCTGCCATATATAATAATAATGGCATTTTAATTTCATAGATTAAAATTAAATTTCAATTTTATATATTGTATTTTAATATACAAGTTACTCTACAACTTCCTTTGTTTTAGTTCACAATATATGCTGTTTATCTTTTTTATCTATACTAGACTGTGTTATACTGCTCATTCTGGGTCACTTAATCCAAAAAAATGTGTGTCATATTTTCATATCTCAGGTGGATTCAAAAGCCTACCCTCAGGCCATTGCCTGAGAAAGGATTTTGCTACCTGATTATTTATTTGCATTCATAGAAATAGTAGCCAAGTTCCATTTGGATAGGCAACACAAGCATTTACTGAACACCTACCATGTACTATGTATAAGGGTGACATAAAAATGAATAAATTGTGTTTCAGCCCATGTTCTAGTGCAGGTGACAGACAAGAGTAATTACAGTCTAAAGCCATTAAGTTTAGGTTCTACAACAGTGGTCTAAGTGAACTTGCTTGGTAGAAGAGAGGAGGAGAAACTAATTCTAACCCAGAGAATAAGCAACACATTGAGAAGGAAGTGCATTTTACATTTTAATGACTTCAAAGGTTGGGTTGGATTTTGACAAGTGGGTAAGGAGAAATCTTTTAGACACAGCTCAATTACAGAGCATAGCCTGTTGGGTTGTGATTGTTTGCTTACGTGGTTTGTAAACGTCTTCCACAAAAAACCAGCTCTTTTGGAACGTGAGATCATTTCTTATTCAGCTTTGTAGCCCCAAACCTTGGTAAAGGGACAGTCATAGTAAGCATTTAATAACTGTTCAATTGGTTTTTAAGTCATTTATTGAGAGTACTGTTAGCTAGGTAGGTTCTCACACATGCTATTTCAGTTACTCTTGTAAGATAAGTATTATAATCGTCCTTTAAGAAATGAGGAAATGGGGGCTCCTGGGTGGCTCAGTTGGTTAAGTGTCCGACTTAGGCTCAGGTCATGATCTCACGGTTTGTGGGTTCGAGCCCCATGTCAGGCTCTGTGCTGACAGCCGGCTCAGATTCTGCGTCTCCCTCTCTCTCTGACCCTCCACTGCTCGCGCTGTCTCTCTCTCTCTCTCTCTCAGAAATAAATCTCTCTCTCTCTCTCTCAGAAATAAATAAAAACATTAAAAAATAATAAAAAAAAAAAAAGAAATGAGGAAATGGAGCTCAGAAAAGTTATGCATTTGGCTTGGAGTCACAGAGCCAGAGAGCTGTCATTCAAACTCCGGGTCTGTTAGACAGCCAAGTCGTGTTTTTCTTTTTTCTATTTGTTTTTCTTGCTATTCCACATTACTTCCTAACAAAAATTGCCATGCTTAGAGTGAATTTCTGGATTATGAGTGTACCTTTAGGGTAAGATATATTTATAGTAAAAAATTATTTCTTGTTTATATGAAATTGACCTTAATTAACAGTCTTGTATGTTTATCTGCTAAATCTTGCAAACCTACTTATGTATAAAGTTAGCCTTCTCCGCTTAGTCCAGCTGATTCTCTTCTTTTCCTTTCTCTTGCTTTTTCTTTAACATTTCCAGATGCAGCCTCTTACTGGTTAGTTGTGCCAATAAGTGCCATGATTCCATGTGCAGGGTTGTTTTGCAGAGCTAAAGGAAGGGGATGGAGATCCTTTTTTCCTTGTATGCTTTTAATGCCATCAGAACCCAACAGCTCTGGGAAAAGAGATAGTGACTTTGCTTTATTTTGATTTTGAAGAGATAACTACATGTAATATAAATTCCCTCTCAGGAAAGTTTGATTAATATAAGACCCATCCTGGACTTTGAGTCAAACTTGTGCTTAAAATAGCTACTGTAGGGTATACCTAAAAGGGATACCAGGTGTTTGCTTTCTGGTACTCATAATGAAAATTTCTTTTTTTACCTTTAAAAAGTACCTATAAATTTTTTATACCTATAAAAATGTATTTCATACCTATAAAAACATAGGGACTCAAAATATACTTGTATATAATGAATATATATAATGTACATAATGAATATACTTCTTTTTGCTTATATATTTGCTTTATATATATATATTTACATATATTGCTTAATATGAAGATTTATTCATATTAATACATGCTATTCTAATTTGTTCATTTTTCATGGCTGTGTAATTTAAAGGGCCAAATTACCATAATTTATTTATTCATCCTCCTATTGATGTTGAAATGATAATTCCTGTGTATATGTCCTTATATACTTGTAAGAATTCCTTTTAGATCTATGGAATGGACTTGCTAGTCCATAGGGCACAGGCATCTTCAACTTTGCTAGATATTGTTGGATTGATCTCCAAAGATGGACCTCAATTGTACATTCCTGTCATGGATGAGAGTTCCTAATGCTACAATTTCTCACTCCAAACTGAAAAAATCAGGCTTTGGAATCATATGTCAGTCTAAATAGTTATAAAGTAATATCTTCTCATTTTAATTAGTATTTTGATTATTAATGAAGTTGAGTCTTTCTAGCAATATGCTTAGTGGCCATCAAGATTTATCTTTTATGAATTGCCTGTATGTAGCCTTTGTCCATTTTATATCTGGGTTGGGTTTTGTTTTTTTTTGCCTTTTTCTAATTTTTTGTAGAAGCTCTTTCTATATTCTGAATATAAATGATTTTTATATGGCTTGCAAATATCTTCTCTAAATCTGTGGTATATCTTTTCATTCATATGTTGTTGTATATGAGTTTTTAATTTTAAAGTTGTCAAATTTATTCATCTTTTATAGTTTGTACTTTTTGTTTAAGAAAATATTTTATTTTTTTTAATTTTGAAGTTTATTTATTTTGAGAGAGAGAGAGAGCAGGGGAGGGGAGAATGAGAGAAAGACAGACAGAGAGAAAAAATCCAAAGCAGGCTCTTCCCTGTCACCATGGAGCCCAAAATGAGGCTCATATTTGCAAACCATGAGATCATGACCTGAGCTGAAGAGTCTGATGCTTAACTGACTGAGCTTCCTATGAACCCCTTAGGTATAATAATAATAATAATATAAAAATATTTATAAAATGTATTTTATTAATTATTAAATAATTAATATATAATTATTAATTACAATTAATTATATATAATAAAATAATAATATTATTATTATTTTAATGCTTATCCATCTATTTTTGAGAGAGAGCACAAGTAGGGGATGGGCATAGAGAGAGGGAGATGGGGAGACACAGAATCTGAAGCAGGTTCCAGGCTCTGAGCTGTCAGTGCAGAGCTCAACACAGGGCTCAAACTCATAAACTGAGAGATCATGACCTCAGTGAAAGTCGATCCCTTAACTGACTGAGCTGCCCAGATGCCCCAAGTAATTATTTTTAAGAAAACTTCCCAAATCCAAGTTCTTTAAGATATTTTCTTGTCTTTTATTCTATATTTCCATATTTTTAAGTATGATATAAAATAGGGATAATTTTTTACTTATTAATAATGAAATGTCTTAAGACTAGATATTGAACAGTAAATTTTTCCCCTACTGATTTGTCATGACACTTCCAAGAAACATGTGTCCATATATCTGAAAATCTGCTTCTTGAATTTCTGCTTTGCTCCTTTATTCATTTTCTCTATACCTCTACTAAAATCTCAAGGGCCAGTCACTACAGTTGTATAATAGCCATGCTGTAAGGAAGGATAATTTTCCCAGTGATGTCATTTTGTAGAAATATATTCAAGTGTGTTGACGGTTATTATTCAATTAAAATACATTTAGTCCTAAATGTATGATTCATACAACAGACCCACGCACCTCCTTATTCCCTCTAGCTCCCTCATTTTTATATTGTAAAGAGGAAATTAGACGCTTGGCTATAGGATCTCTTCCTCTAAATTCAAGCTTTGCAAAGAGTACATAGCATGCTTGAAGGTCATTGCTGATGAACATCTTGGAATCAGGCTATTAATATTCACAGAACATGTCTATGCTAAGTGACATGATTGTAAAATATTCTAGAAGCCAACCTTGTAGTACTTTCTGGTAGCATTAAGTGTTTCCAATAAAATCCCATTAAAGATGGGAGATTAGTATCGCTAGTAACAACTTTGTATGTTTCATCTCACTATAATTTTATCAAAAACTAAATCTAATGTACATAAACCTTTGTGTCTTTGATAATTGATCATATTTTCTTCATTTAATTTTTTTCCCATTTGGCTAGTTACTTAGAAGTTTTATACCTATTGCTGAATAAATTTAAGGATAGTTACAAATATATTTCACTATGAACTTCAACAATTAAGCAGTTTCTACTGGCTTCCCCCGGAGAAAACTGAACACTTACATACATACTTATGTTCTCCCTCTAATTTCCTAGAATTTGTTGATCTAAACTGGAATTCTGGATTCATATCCTTATTTTTTATTATACATCTTCAAAAACCATTTGTTAACATTGACAATAATTGTTGCATAATTCTTCAATTTATTTTAAATTTTATGTCTTCCTCTTCCTCAAGTTTTATTCTAATTTGGATGGATTACATCCTTGAATAAAAATTTAAAAACAAAATTTCTAGCAATGTCACCTAACCATACAACCTACACACATGGATTGTAAGAAGTTCACAGGTCGCCTTTCAGTGTTGACTCCTGTATTGCTATGGACAGACTCAGGCAAGATGGGGCTTCTTTCCACGGTTATTATTCATCCCCTTCTTCTCATTTTCAATTCATCTTCTGAGTGAGAGAATTTTCCTGGGAATTCAGTGACAAGAGAGAATCTATTCTGTCTCTAGTTTGCTTCCCCTCAGCTTGTGATAAGCAGTGATGGACATCACTTCCCTCTTACTTTTTTTTTTTTTTTTTAGCTGCTTTATTTCCTGCAGAATTTATTCAAAATGTCATGGTTTTGGTGTGATTCAGTTTCCCTCTGAGGTAGTAAGGGTCATTCATATACTCAGAAAATGCCCATGTGTTTCCAGGTTATGGGCAAAGCTGTCATCAATTGAATTGTGGTGTTAGACTCGGATAGACCTAGCAGTGGTGCTTAATAAATATTTGTTGAATAAATAATGCATGAGTTCCAATTAAAGTGCGGGCAGAGAGCTATACTGTCCTGGGGTTTCCTACACGGAGAAAATGCTGGCTCATGAGAAATGCCTCAACTTGTCTTTGCAACTTCCCTTGTTGATAGGTTTCTATGGAAAAATGCTTAGTGTTTCCTTAATGAATTTTACAATCATTCTATATCCAAAAGTTGCAGTATTGTTATTGAAATGGATTTTATTTAGTAAAATGTTGCTAATCAATGAAGGTAACTTGTAATAAGAATCGATATGCATCTCTAATCACTTAAATACTTTAAAAATACCCGGAAAGTGCTTTTAATTACAAAATTTAATGACAAATGTTTGTAAAGTTCTCTTTGAAAACATTAATATTTAACGTGCAGCATGGAATCTCTGGACATGCACATTCTCTTTCCAATTGGAGATTTGGAGGCAGTGCAAAGCTCTCTTTCAAATACAGTGCCACTGCACTTAATTGAAGGCTATTGGAGAATACAATGGGGCTTAAAGTGGTATTTGTATAATTAGTTCTAAATGCATCTTGTTGATTGTGTGAGAAATTCAAAAGAAAAAAGGAACAAGGCTTCAGCCATAGTATTAAAATGAACGACAGCAGAATATTTCTGAATTCTCTTTCTGAGCCTATTCTCTGTTCTCAGAGATTATGTGAACAATGTTCTTTTCTCCTGAGCAGTCAGAATAAAATGAATGGAGGGAACAGTCCAACAAAATGATGCCGGGGAATGCTCGTAGCAATGACATCTGGGACCAGGAGCACTTTCCTACGAAAATCTAGATGGCTCTAAAATAGTAAAATAAAAGAAAAAACAATGCATGATTAGGGGAATATCTTCTGGAAGCTGGTGTTACCCGTTTAATCATCATTTTAACAAATACAATGGTGATATAACAGTAGGATTTGTAACATTTTGTACTTGGCCCTGGCAAGTTTTATCAGCAGTTATACCAGGTTATACTTTTTCTCTCTTCTTTATCATAACTCTTGCTCAGATTTTAAGTGACAAGAATGATTAATTATTGACAGAAATGGGTGTCTAGCATGTGTATGGTGTGACACTAGGCTAGAGGTGCAAACTTGGATTTGACAACCTCCCATGGCCAACCCTTCCTAGAATTCTGAAGAGTTCTCAGACATACGGATCACTTCTTACTCTCTAGACATGTGAATCTGAACCCCTCCTGGCCTTTTACCTTACTTTCCTTTTTCAGATCAGCGTGAATCTTGATGCCTTGTTTTTGTCTTTTACTTTATGTTGTAGATTGAATGCAGTTGAAAAGGACCTTTTCCTATTGCCCTTTTGCCGAGGTCTTTATGAAGCTCTGGAGATTTTTTTTTTAATTGCTAGAGAAAAAGGTAAGGAAAAGTACAGACAAAAACCAGAGAGAGGCATCCTTCATTCCCCAGAAAGAATGTGCCTGACCCTCAGTTTCATCTAGTTCCATTCAGATTCTGTCTGACATCCCAAATGGAGTGGGACACACCTCTGTGTCCCATTTACCATACCAACCAGCTGCCAGGGAGACAGGGGAGAGTTGTAGGAAGAACACCATGTAAAGAAGAAATCTGAGAAGAACAGAGTTCTAGAAAGTGTTTGCCCTGACTGCTTCCCATTCTGTCTTTACAGCCTTGCACAAGGTTCATGTATATGTTTCTTAAGACTCCATTTTACCCAAGACGTATATCTCTGAGTTTCTGCTCCTGGGGAGAAAAATGGAGGAAGGGAGAGTGGGAGGTCAGTGTTGATCCTTTGAGGGTCACTTTTATTGCTATTTCAATGGTCCATGCTGAGTATTTGAATATATAATGCAGAACACATATCAAGTTATTGTCTATAATTTAATTCTAAATATTAAATACTTTAAAACATAAGGAATATGAAATATATGCATATGGTTTAATGTAGTATATATCCAAGGAGCAAGACAACATCAGTGGTTCTTTGGTGTTTGAAAAAGTGTCTTCCGGAGTCTGTACTCCAGAGACAAGAAGCACTTCAAATGTTGCTCTCTGAACCTGCATTAGCGAGTTCATTACCTAGCATGAAGGAAGTTAGAAATGCTTTTTCAATGGTGAATTGAGTGGTGTTAAAGATATAAGAGTTGGCCACAAATACAGCACAGGCACCTCTACAAAAAGTTTTATAAATGTGCAGGTATCAAAAATATCCTTTGAAAGGTATTCTATTTAAGGGCGCCTTTGTTTCTGATCCCCATAACTTAACCAGGAATTCAGTTGACTTCTCTGACCAGAAAGTTGATGATCCTGGTGTTAGAGCACCATTGTATCTGCCTTGGGACACCATTTTGTGTAAGGTGCTCATTCTAGTTCCATATGGGCAATGAACTGGACTTCACAGAGCTTCCCAGAACAGGCTGTATGCCTAGATAGATGCTTTTGTGACCGCTGGTCAACTGATATTTGTACAAATGACAAAATTCTGTCTTGAGATTTGTTTTTCTAGACAATATGCCAATGTGGCAGGCAGATTACAAAGAGATATGGGTCTCACCTCTCTTCTTATTAGAGGCTACTAATATCTGCCAGAAGGATCGAATCACTGTGAAGCTCAAATTGGCTTAAGTCACTTCGCAATATCAGGAAGAATATTGATAAAAATAAGGCTCAACGGGGGCGCCGGGGTGGCTTAGTCGGTTGAGCGTCCGACTTTCTCTTAGGTCATGATCTCGCGATTCGTGGGTTCGAGCCCCGCGTCGGGCTCTGTGCTGACAGCCAGCTCAGAGCCTGGAGCCTGTTTCAGATTCTGTGTCTCTCTCTCTCTCTGACCCTCCCCTGCTCACGCTGTCTCTGTCTCTCTCTCTCTCCTAGAAATAAATTAAAAAAATAAAAAAATATTTTAAAAAAATAAAAAAAAATAAAAATAAAAATAAGGCTCAACGAACACTGGCACTTCTTGGTGGGATGATCATATAGCTTATTTTCCAAACTGAGACACTTTTGATCGTGAAAAGGGCATGATTAATAATTAAGCCAATAACAATAGGCATAAAATCTGGACACTCCCAGGATGTGTGCTCAGCCAACGTCTTTGAGACCCTATGTATCTGTCACTGTGCTAAGTCCTAAAGATAAAAAGTGAATGTGTTAGCTTTTATAGTAGGCAGGGGGTGGTGAGAATCCTGGGTGAAACTGACCAGCAGAGTGTAATTCCTATATTCACTGTGTTCAATCTAAAATTCTCATTTTCTCTACTGGATATTTTTGTATCTAAATAGAAGGGCTGAGAAACACTACTTTCCTGGGCCATGCCCTATTTTGATCCTGAGGAAGTCTTCAGTAATCTTTGAAATCTTTTCCCCAATTCATTTAAAAATAACTTTGTTAATAAATGGCAATAAGACTTAGAATCTAGAGTTCCTAAAACAAATCCATTTCAGTAATTAAAAAGTGAGAAGATGGTTTCTAATAAAAAAGTTATTTTTCTAATTTTCTTTTTTTATTGAGATGTGACTTACATAAAGTACAAAGTGAATTTTTACTACCACTTAAATCAAGATGTGGATCACTCTCGACAGCTCAGAAGGTCACCTTATGCCTTCTTGGGAAGCCATTTTGATGATTTCCAGGTAAAGGTGATATTCAAAATGGCATATTAATTTGTTGTCAAACTTTACATTTGGTCTCAAATCCTTTGAATTCAAAGGCTCAAGAAACTGTTACAATAGCAGGGATTAGCAATTGCTTGCTCAGACTCCAAGGAAGGTAGGAAAAGGAGTGGAAGGGTGAAGGAGGAAACCGCAAGTTCTACGTTTATCTTAGCTAACCTTATCTAGGATAAACATACAAGTACTGTCCAGCTCTTCTTCCTCCTTGCTCCTTCCAGAAATGAAAAATAGCTTGTTTCATATTTTTTAATGTTTTATTTATTTTCTGAGAGAGTGTGAGTGGCAGTAGGGGGGCAGGCGGGGGGCAGGAAGAGGATCTGAAGCTGGCTCTGCACTGACGGGGTGACAGCAGCAAGCCTGATGCGGGGCTCGAACACAAGAACCATGAGATCATGACCTGAGCCAAAGGTGGATGCTCAACCTGAGCCTCCCAGGTGCCCCATCAGCTAGATGTGTCTTTAATATCCTGCCCTCAAAAAAAAAGTATCATTTATTGAGTATTCACTGGGAGCCTGGGAGCCAGGTGTGCTAGATGCTCTTTGTGGTTTATGTACGTTCTCCTGTGGAACCCTCAAAACCACTCTATAAAGTGCAGAGCAGTATCCTTGTCTTAGCTTTACACTTAAGAAATCTAATGTCCCAGAAATGTTAAGCAATTTGCCTCAAATCACACAACATCTAAGCTTTAAAACCAGGATGACACCAGTTTTCTGTCAGAAATGTATGCAAACTTCTCATCTATAAAATAAAAGATGGACTTATCATTGGTGAAATAATTTGATTGGCATAGATTTTCTCCAGTCAACAACACTGGCGTGCAGTTTACTGCCAGTTAGGCAGCTAGGGAAAGTGGGGGATAGCAATCGGCATTGCCTTCTTTACTCCTTATTCATTTGCCTGTATGTTCTTTGTATTTTCGTGGGCAATATATGAACTTACAAAGGGAGCTGCTTCATTTCACTATCACTGTAGGAGGGTCCTAATGACACCAGAACAATGCCATTTGCAGGTTATTGTGGTTATAGAATTTCTTTTGCTGTTAGGAATTCCAAAAGATGTCTATACAGGGAAGCAAAAGAGAGAGCTGAACCAATTATCTGGGCACATAAATAAATATGTGAATAATAAATATTTATGTGGACCATATGAAACTGCAGTTTTGTGGGTCAAAGAGCAGTCGCATATAGCAAGGTTATGATTCAACTATTACTGCAATGGAAGAGAATCTGTGATTTGAATATGAGATCTCTTCAAAGACAAAATCAGAGATTATTCTTTCCTCCTGATGCCATCTCTAAAAACCAAGTCTATTTGCTCACTTTTTAATCCTGATCTTGAAAAACACTCTATTAACTCAAACCTCATGTGGTGTGCTCTCTCAAGAAGACTTCATTAGTTTATATTTGAGGAGAGGTGATTTTAAGCATGTCAAGACAAGGAGACCGCCTGTGTGATGTCAGGGGACAGCTGCACAACTGGTCTGCTGGACACTGGCTTGCCGGACGGACACGGCATGCGGTGCTTCTACTTGAGGAAGCTTCTCTCAGGGTTAAGGCAGTATGGACTTCACCAGTAAGAAAGTTCCAGGCCTTAAAATGGGAGCAAAGGGACTTGGGGACTAAAATAAGACTAAACCAAATGGTGGAAACATGCTCAAGTCCTTAATTTATCTGATTAGAGCCAACGGGCGCCGCAGTGTAGAACATTTGCTCCCATCTCAAATGCCATTAAGGAGCAGTGAACTATTTCTAGGCTTGACTCCAGATTGGTGAGAGATGAACTAACTGTGGATTTGGTTTCAGCCTGGAGTCACTGTGAAACAGTGACAGACTGCAGTCACTGCAAAACTCTGTAGGCATCAAGTGTCCCCAGAGCACAGACTGTCTGAAGAGACATTCTCCCCTTCAGAAGCATTCCTCTGACCCCATCCCAGCCCAACCCCAACTCTTCCCCTATATTTCTCTGCTTTGTTCTTTTGATACAGGCACATGGTTGCTTAGACTTAAGAGTTTTTAGTAGAGTTTGTAAGTAGGCTGCCTTAATACAGTAGTGAACCATTGCCTGTTAAAATTGGACTATGTAGAAAGTACAAAGGGGGGTAAACTATCTTTTGCTATTCTGGGAAAATAGTTATCCATAAGAAAAAAAAATAGAAGACTTTGTTTAAAGGCAGTGTACAGAAATCCTGACAACCGTCTCCTGACCTTCCTCCAGGTCAGTAGGCCTGTGCCTGCCCCCATGCCTGTTCCCTCCATCAATCTGCTGCTAGCTGTGTGCCCTTGGATTACTTACCCCCTTTGGGACTGACTGTTCACTCATTTACAAAAGGAAGTGTTTGAAGACCTCTTAGGGGTTTCAAAGTGCCAACATGTAAATGCTATGAGTATAAATGTAAGAGTAGCTTTAAAAAGATTAAAATTGCTGTGAAGAGAATTATTACATAAAAGTCTTCCCCAAATTAACCCTTTCCAACACCTAACCTGTTGTTAGGTGACTGATCAATACCATTAACTCTGTTTTACAGAAGTAGAGATGATTTTTCTAATAATTTAATTGAAGTGTATATTGAGCGCCTGTGCTAGATACAGAAGAGCGTCCAGGTTTGTTGGAACTGAATCTTATATGATTTGGGAGACTCTCTTTACAAAAAGGCAATTACAAATACAACTTTAGATGCAAAAGTGAGTATTTATTTGGATTGAGAAAAGCAATCATAACACGATACGGAGGCTTACAGATTTAAGTCCCTTTGTTTGAGCTTTCTTTAGGCAATTTACCAGAATTCCTTATGTAGAAATGTTTCTGACTGAAACCTGGCTTCATTTCCTTACCTAGATAGAACATTCTACAGCTTCCAGCAACTCTTAGTACTCAATGGAGCCTATACTGGTGAACATCCCCAAAGTTTAAGCTTCATGAAGCTTCAGGGTAAATCTGCTTCTAAGTTCCCTAAATTATTTAGGGAATCAAGACCCATAAGATAGGATTCCCAGCCTTTAGAAAAATTACAGTGGCTTGTAGCCATTAAAACTACCCCCAAAACACTGTCTGGTAATGTTTATTTACCTGGAACAATTTTGCAGGCCAGTGAAAGGATTCAAATGATGACAGTTATTTACTTTATTTAAAAATAATTTTGAAATAAATTTAGACTTACAGAAAATTACAAAAATAGTATGTAGAGTACCCATATATTCTTCACCTACCTTCCCATCATGTTAACACCTTACCATCTATAATTATGGACGCCAGGAAATTAACATTCTTACAATACTATTAACTAAATTACAGATTTTAAATTTTACCAGTTTCTCACCAAATTTTCACCACTCATTTATTGTATTTTAAGATCCAATTCAGGATCCTACATTGCATTGGGCAGTCTTATCTCCTTAGTCTCTCCTGTTTCTGACAGTTCTTTAGTCTTTTTTCTTGACCTTGTCTCTTCTGAAGAATACTGCCCAAGTATTGTGTAGATGATTCTCAGTATGTTCGTTGTCTGATGTTTTCTCATGATTAGATTGAGGTTATGTATTTTTGGCAAGAACACTACAGAATGATGTGCTCCTGGGCCATAATCCAATACTATTGTTTATTTTCTTGCTAAATTGTTTCAGCATTGGCTCTTAGGAGCAGCTTCAATTGGATCTTGTGTCATTTCAACATTCCCTCAACCTTTTATGGAGCATTTCCTTACTTTGTGGCACCAAAAGAGGTTTCAGTCTCATCTATCCCCTTCCTGCCCAAACCTGGAATCAGTCACTTCTATAAGAAATTCAATATCCGGTCTTTTTGTTTAGTGTTTTCTTCTCTTTGTTCCTAAGATCCTGAGACTTGGATAGGTTCTTTCCTAAAGCAACTCAAATGTATGCATCATCAATCATTAATAGTAGGACTGTATATTCCTTTTTATTTAAAAATTTTTTAAGTTTATTTATTTATTTGAGAGAGAGAGAGCGCATATGAAATCAAGGGATGGGCAGAGAGAGGGAGAGAGAGAAAATCCCAAGCAGGTTCCACACTGCCAGCACAGAGCCTGACACAGGGCTCAAATCCATGAACCAGGAGATCATGACCTGAGCCAAAACCAAGAGTCTGATCTCAACCGACTGAGCTACCCAGGTGCCCCTGTATATTCCTGCAGTTGTAAAAGAACCCAGCATGTGAGTTCTGACCACACTATCAAAAGCCAGGTGTGCTTCAAGGAATTCCAATCAAGCCTTTCAAGGCAGTTGCTAAAGAAATAGGTCATCATTAACATTTCCCTCCCCTCATCACCTATGTTCAACTGGCCTCCCACCTGTGAATTATGACAGGGCTACCCCCTCTGTTCATCTTCACTTCCACTTCTTGAATTCTGACCTTTTCTGGGTTTCCCTGAGAAATTGTACAGCCTCTGAATGGCCTTCTTGCCTCTAGCCTTTTCTTTCTTCCAATCCATCTTCCATGGGAATACATAAATAATCTTTCCATTTGCAATTCTAGCCATATCATTTACTCTGATGAATATAGAAGAGGATCATTTTTTCCCTCCATTTTTGTGGTTTTTCAGGACCTATCATTAGTGGTTTGGCTCCCTAATGTTCTCAAATTTTAGTGTAAGTCAGAATTGGCTGGAGGGCTTGATAAAACACAGATAAGTAGGTTGTACCCTCAGATTTCTTGTCAGGAGTTCTGGGATGGGGTCTGAGAATGTACTTTTCCAGCAAGTTCCCACATAATGCTGATGATGCTGGTTCCGATAACACCAGTCAACAAGGTAAAATCCAAACGGCTTAACAAGAACCCTAAGACCCTGTCAACAATTTTGTCCTTGTGCTTACTTCCCACCTCACCCCACCCTTTCCTCAAATGTGCCTTCCCTTTTCACATCTTTGCATGACCCTGGATGTACGGATCCCCCGAATTGCCCTCCCATTCCTCCTTGTCACTAAGATTTTTATACGTGTTGCAGACAACTATCCCAGCTCACCTTCATTCCTTCATTTTCCTCGAGCCTCAGAAGGACTGTCTCTCTTGTGTGGTCCAATATTACTTGGTAGCACTGGCCATGAGAATTACAACTTGGTATTGGATTTAGGGGTTTACTCATTTGGTTCTCCCTGTAGTTTATGAGTTTTCTAAAGGGAGGATAGTGCCAAAGTCTTGCTCAGCTTTGGCTCCTCAACACTTAGCCCTTGTAGCATCTGGCGTCAGATGGGCACAGAACAAATGTTGTTGAATGAAACATGACCTTTTCAAAGAAGGTATTGTGGTCTTTACACTAAAGAAGGTAAAAAGGATATTTTATTTATTTTTAAAGTTTATTTTGAGAAAGAGGGAACAAGCACAGGAGGAAGAGAGAGAGAGAGAGGGAAAATCCCAAGCAGACTCTGCACTAACAGTTCAAACTCATGAACCCTGAGATCATGACCTGAGCTGAAATCAGGAGTCGGATGCTTAACTGACTGATCCACCCAGGTGCCCCCAAAGGATATTTAAAATTTTTAATGTTTATTTTTGAGATGGGGGGGCAGAGAGAGAGGGAGACACAGAATCCGAAGCAGGCTCCAGGCTTAATGCTGTTAGCACAGAGCCCAATGCAAGGACTCGAACTCACAAACTGTGAGATCATGACCTGAGCTAAAGTCAGACACTTAACTGACTGAGTCAGCCGGGCACCTCCCTCCACCCCCATGCCCCACCCCCTGCCAAAGGATATTTTAAATAAGAGAGTACACTAAGATATAGAGTTAGCCAAATGACTTAGGAGCTCTGATCAGTTCTTTAAGCCAGGTAATTGGAATCAGTGTCCTCTCGTAAGTCTGGGATAGGCCTATGTGGTCTGGAAACATGGAATGAAATGGAATGGAGATCTGAAAATTCTGCTGTGATTGAGGTAGGTGGTTCATCCCTCATGCAGGCTGGTAATTAGCTAACGAAGGAATTGCTAATCCCCCTTTGCATTCTGTTTCTGCTGTCATCGTGTGCCAGTCTAGGGACCACCCTTAGTCTTGATGGCATCATACACATCTACCTAACTGTAGAACCGCAGTTCTTAACCAACCTTGGTGGTTCCTAAGTAGATTTGGTGGTCTACAAATATGGGTGGAAAACAATCACATGTTAGTTTTTGCCATGTTTTAACTGAACTTAACCATTTCCCTCATTTTAAAAAAATGTTTATTTTTGAGAGAGCACAAGCCAGGGAGGGGCAGAGAAAGAGAGGGACAGAGGGTCTGCAGTAGGCTCTGCACTGACAGCAGTGAGCCCGGTGTGGGGCTGGAATTCTGAAACCATGAGATCATGACTTGGGCCAAAGTCGGACACTCAACCTACTGAGCCACCAAGGTGCCCCTCCCTCAATTATTAATGTAGGTAATGAAAAACAATAGTATTTGCACTCCCCAAGACTTTGTCATTGCTGGGAATCACCCATATTTTAAAATCACATGATAGCAGTTATTTCTATTCATCATTACTTCAAAATAATAATAGATACAGCACTAGATTTTGTTATTAGATGTGCTAATAAAGAAGCACATATACTATATCACAATGAAAACTACTTTGGTATCTATATTCCAGTACAGTTGGTCTCTTTGGTAATCTTACATATTAAGATGTTATTTACACACGGAAAACAAAAATCCAAAGTATTTATTTTATATTATTTAAAACATGTTCTGAGAAGGGATCCACAGCCTGCAATAGATTGCTAGAAAGACCCATGACGCCTCATTGTAGAAGGTAAGGTTAGGATTGAATTCTATTCACATTTACTCTCTAGCATAAATTTGGTAGGAGAATTTTCTTAAAAGCAGTACCAAAAATTCAAGTTCACTCTGGGTGCTCAAGTTTCCATTTAAAGAGTTCATAAAACAATACAATAGTTAATGAGTGGTAGCAGAGCATTCTATTGTTGTGTACAAACTGCAAATGACGCTTTCTTTGATTTCTTGGGCTACATGCTCACAGTGCAGTAATAGTTAAATTAATTTCTAATATGTCTCATTTCATTATAGATCTATGCAATCGTCTCTTTCAATTTTAAATTGAGCTTCAGGGAAGATTAAATAGTTAGGTATTCCAGTTTGTATAAAATTTCTAGATCCATACAAATTAAACTTCCTCTGTCTAAATGACCCTAATCATTCTAATTTAACTAGATGGAGCCTATTTCCTTTTGACAGAGCTTGTCATGTTGAATCTTATCCATGGAGATGAACAGCATGCCAAATGGGTAATAAGTATTCCAGATGTTGCCTTGCCACTTTCCAGCAAAGTTATTAATAAAAGTCAGTTGCTTCTTGTCTTTTTTTATCCTCTAATGTGGGTGAGAATATAAACTTCCTTTCTCCCCATTAAGATATGGTAATTTAAAAAGTACAGTAATGGGCTACTGCAGAGGAAAGTGATTTTATAAAAGTACCTATCCATCGTGAATGGTACCTCAGGGACTCAGGGCAGTGTGAGACGTGTCAAGACTGTGGATGGGGGATGTATTCGAGGATATGAAGATTGTTGAGCCCTGAGGTTGAGATCATGTGTGTGTGTGTGTGTGTGTGTGTGTGTGTGTGTGTGTGTGTGTGTTGGAGAGGACTGAGCTTCAAAAGAGCCGTTTCATTTACTTTTGGCTGGGAATAAGCCAATAAAATGGAAATAGCTTCTCGATTGACAAGGACCTGCCCTTGCTGACTTGTGGCAGGATGCCCAAGGCCTGTCAGTCCACCTTCTATCTGCTTCTCCCTGCCCTATCCCTGGGGCAGGGACAGGAACCTCCAAGCTCTGACCTCTGAGGGTTTTCAGTGGAATTTCATGAGTCTGTCCTCAAGGCAATGGATGGAAGGTGCGGCTGCAGTGCCAACAATGGAGCCTGGAGGGAGAGTCAGAGGTGGAAAGATACGGAGCTTAATTCCAGGACAATCTGTGCTAGATGAAGATACGCCTTTTAAGCTTTACCAGAAGGACCTGATGTTTCTTAGGTATAAAGAAACTAGACATTCAGAGCTAGGAAAAGCCTAATGATACTAATGATAATTACAATATATCCAGTGTGGTGGCTTCGTCAGTCTCTTTCAAAATACTTTGGGTTTGGTGAATTTGAAATGTATTTTCCTTCAATAACACACACACACACACACACACACACACACTACACACACACACACATACACACACACACACTACTTTTACTTTGCCCCCCCATTTTTAAATGTAAAGCCATGGAAAGGTCTTTCTATTTCCAGAAGTATTAAAGTATCATTTAATATTATTACTCTCCAGAAAGAAGTCCAAATAATTGGTAAAGTGAAATAAAGTTCTGGTCTTCAGAAAACAGCCTCAACCTGTATCATAATCCATATATATGTATATGTAAGATTATATAATCTTATATATACTTGCTCTCTCCCATCTTTCATGATTTTGGCTCTAGTTAGCAATAACCTGATGTCCAGTATAAAATACTTTGCACTTTGAAGTGGAAGAAACTTACCATTAAGGCCATGGTTGTTTTGAAGTCACATATTGTTGTGAAGTCAGTACTTGCAGCCATTTCCAATATGCCTGAATTGGTGTAAGGAGTTTTTGTTGTAGACACCGTTTCTTAAATGTCAACAAAGAAATCCTATTCTACTTGCAAGTATCTTCCCTCTCACCATCTCCATTAATTTTTCAAGTTCATTAACAATCGAAATTATTAAACTGAGCTCTACTGACATCTGCTGGTCAAAACCTGTTTTTCATTGTTACCAACCCCATAATAATGCTCGGGTTTCACTAACTAGATGGTTACTATTAAAACAACCAAGCAAAGGTGATCTCAACAAATAGAAAATAGAGCTAAGCTAAATATAAGATCAGCATGTAGTAAATCTAAGTAAAGGTTTCTAAGTCCATTTCTCTAGCTGGTCAAATCATATTTCAGTTGAACGTTTAACACACATTGTCTGGGCCCTCTGTGTGCGGAATACACAGTACTTACACAGTGGGTCCAGACCTTGGATAGGGCCCCTTCCTGCAAGAGGTCCTTACTTTGTAGGTCTTGGTTGGGCCCTAGAATGTACATTTCCAACAAGTTTCAACAAGTTTCAGGTAATGCTACTTAATGTTGTTGGTCCAGAGACTGTGTTTTGAGAACCAACGGTGTGAGGATGTTAATTCACCTTTTCTGGCTTAAGCAGCCAGATAACACCATTAACTGAATTAGGAAATTTAGCTGAAGGGGCAACTTGAAGGAGAGGTAGAGAGGATGATGAACTTGGCCTTTTCAAGGAAATAGAAGAAAAGGCCATCAAAGCCAGACCTACAGAGGTTCTTTTTAACATATTTCAATAAAATGTGAACACAACTCAATTTTTAAGAGGGCACATAAGAACTTGTAAAGATAAACATTCTCTGTACTAAGTGGTAGAACATGCACTGATAATGTGAGCCGTCTAAATGTGGATCATTTCCTGGTATGGAACACCCAGGAAATACCCAGGAAACTTATGTGAACAGGAGTGTATGACCACACTTAGTTGTATTAGCCTTTTAGTTTGGAAGTTGAGGACTAATGGGCTTGTCCTATTTCCAGTGAAGTTTCCAAACCTCCTGGGTCAGCCCTGTTCTTTAGCTCTGGTGTCCCTGGATAAATGACACCAATCCCTGAGGCACTGTAGACCCATAGCACTTGATGGAATTCTTAGGAAACATGGCAAATGCAAGATGATGGCAAATAAAGACAAACAACACCTCTAGTGTACACTTACTACTCAGAACATGCTGAGGAAAAAAAGTGGAAAAAGGAATGTGATTGACCTGCTCTTGCATTTCAAACACCTTCAAACAGTTGGCTGGCTAATTATGGCTCTTCATAAATTCTAAACAAGGGGCAGAGGGGTCTAATTTTCCTCATACAAGACTTGAGGATCCCAGATGACTCAAATTAACGCTTTAGTATAGATATCTTCCATATGACTCATATTACCCGAAGCTTATTACTCTCTTTGGGTTGAAAAGATACCAAATCTTTGGCAAATTTTCCATTAAAAGGATAAACAAATACATGTTCCAAGTCTGTTTCTTTTACTGGCTACGATCACCACCATGGAAAATTAATCACCACAAGACCTTATTGCCTGATGTTATGTGGAACTGTGCCACATCTGAAATCAGACTCCAGGGGCTCCTGGGTGGCTCAGTCAGTTCAGCATCTGACTCTTGATTTTGGCTCAGGTCATGACCTGTTTGTGGGTTCAAGCCTGTGTCAGGCTCTGTGCTGACAGTGCAGAGCCTGCTTAGGAGTCTCTCTTTCTCTTCCTCTCTTTCTGCCCCTCCCCTGCTCATGCTCTTTCTCTCCCAAAATAAATAAGTAAACGTTAAAAAAAATCAGACTCCAATCATTCCAGCTTTTACGCTCTTTGTACTAGTACTTGTGCTCTTTGACTCACACATATCGATCCTTTCAACTCATCAGCCAACTCATGACCTCACTTCCTTCTTCTCTCCTGAGTCGGGATTCTATGCTGGACTATCTGGGTCCATCATACTCAAAGGAGCCTCTGTGGACAGCAGTACAGGTATTGTCTGAGAGCTTGTTAAAACTATAGCATCTAAGGCCCCATCAGATGGCATTTTGGAATCATTTTAACAAGATCCCCAGGTGATTTGTATGTATATGTGGTTGAGAAGCACTGACCTCAAAATTTTTTTAACAAGTTTCCTTGACTCTCCTACACCTGTCTTTCCCCCATTCACCAAGAGTGAGTCCTGGAGAGGCTCCTTATCATAGGGAAATTATTTATTTATATTTATTTCCAGATTTAAACAGTCTTTTGTGAGCAGGTGTCATCTTCATAATCCTAGCCAGATGCTGTACCTAGCATATGCTAGTAGCACAATTAATATCGTTGGGATTGGAGTTCTTCAAGTTAATTGCTACGTAGGTTATGAAACCAGATACTAAAATGCTAATGACGAATAGCAAGTTGATTAACTGCCTTTTTGAAAACTTTTGGATATTAATTGGATTCCCTAAGGAAGTGGATTTAACCTAAATCATCAATAATGCTGATACTGGGAGTTTTCAAGAAGTCAGCCAACTGAGTGAAAGTAATTTTGGGGGCAAGTGACTTTATGTGCTCAAATTCTCCTCCACTTCACCCATTATCAGGGTGATCCAAATTTAAGAACTCTGAGTGCTTCTGGACTGGCTGGATGGCTTTTTAAAAAAAGACTCTTTAGTGTCTTCTGCCCTGCAGGATTATACACTCTAAATCTCCAAACAGAGCCAGACACCATGAGTCACAGGAAAGACCTGGGTATTCTTGAAATTTGTGGAACCACGGAGGGGGGTGAACAGGAATATTCGAATGCATTTCCCTGTAACCTGACTCATCAGTGGTCCTGCTCACCAGGCTGTGTCACCAGAGTGGGGATGTCTACTGTATACACACAGAATGCCCCTGCCAGGCATCTTGCATGCAGACATACACGTTTATAATGAATTTGGCGGATAAAATGGTTTTAAAGCATTGCTCATGGCACGTTTAAATGAAATGGCTTGTTTACAGCATGTAAACAGTGCCACCACTTTGGATTATACCAGCAAGGGGTGCCCATGTTAATTCCTAAATGCTGAATCCTGAGAGATCAGTATTAACCTTCAACTTCCACAGTGAGCTACTGCAGTAGTTTTTTGGGCCAATACCTTTCTTACTATCCCAGCTCTATCAGGGGAGAGAAATTAGGCAGCTATGACATTACTTTATAAACTGATTTATCAAGAGTCCTGCCTTTCCCTGCATAATGACTAAGTGCCTCACAAATGCTTTCTCGAACACTTATTTGTAGAGCGACAGAACATTGGCTGCAGATTTAATGTCACCATGGCTGTCATTTGCATGTGCAGAAGTTAACATAATGCAGAAATGTGAAATTAAACTGGCTGAGTATGAGCAGTGGTCCCGCTAAGATGCATTTCTCTATGCTCATTATTTCACCTCTTGGTTTATTGTGTGCGCTTTCTCCCACTACTCACGAAATTGTCAAATAAGTCTCTGAGGACGCACAAGCACAGGGCTTCTGGAAAATACTGTTTCAATAGTTTACATAATGGAACCAATGAAGCCAATATGTTCTCCATTGTAAAAAAAGCCAATGTTCTCTTGCTTTGTTAATTGACCCTCAGCTTGAGAAGGAAAAGGGCAGGTCTGGATGGGAAGACAGACTGTGAAAGCAAATCATCAGGGACTGACTTATAGGTTTTTCTGTTTCAATGACGCTTAGAAGAATGGAGAATGCACAAAACTTTTAATGACACTGAATCCACAGTGGGAACTATCTAGGGAAAAAGAAATGACACAAAAAAAGGATTATTCTATTCAGAGAGTATAAGGAAGAGGGAGGCAAAGGTCTTTTCTAATGCGAAGTTAGGGGAAAAAAACCTATGGGTTAAGTCTCAGGAGACTTAGTTCTTCAGGTTTTGTTTGTTCACGAGCTTGAGTGTGGTGCAATTTAATATGCCCGTCATTATTTTTCTCCCGTTCGGAGGACAAGCCAGGGCATGGTAAACCGGAGAGCAGTGATGGCCAGCCTGACCCACCGCAGTGCAGTCTTCCTACAGGGAGCGGGGATGCTCCAGGTGTCACTGCAGTCTCTGGGTGGCCTCTGTGAGGCACTATCCCCTCCACGCCTCACTGCCCGCAACTAAAGATGTGATTATCACCATCCATACATTCATTCATTCAAGGGAGTGAAATAAAAATAACGGTGCATTTATCCTTCCTCTTATGAGTCATTCAGACAGAAGCCTAGAGGTATGAAGGGCATTTTAATCGTATGTGCCAGAGGACAAAACCTTAATTCAGGGATGAAAACAAGTATTTTATAATTTGGCAGATCTCTGTTGTGCCGTCACACCACACAGCTGTGGCATGAAAGTAAGTGCCACAAAGTCCTTCCAGGTGATACTGCAGAACTGCTTTCCCACCTCTGAATACACATTTCATAATTAAGTCTCATGTAATCTCTTCCACTCGTCAAAGTTCCTTTCAGAACTGGTCAGCAGGGAAATCAATTTCTAGAATTAGGCCTTTACTTATTAACCACAGGTTGGGTTCTCATATGTATGAGGTGGGTGATACACTGCTCTGCTTGGATCCTAGTAGAGTCCTCCTAATTCTATAATAATCAGATTTAAAAATACTTCCCTCTGAATCTATTTTCAGAAAGTACTGCAAATCTTGTTTGACGAAATAATGAAGAAAAAGTCAGAACAAACCCTAGTATAGAGAAAAAGCCCTCATTTACGATATAAGGAAAAGCTTTCTTAAGTTTAAACCAAAGAAAACAGAAAGCACATGACAAATACAGTCCTAGTAAAATTTTATTGAGAAATCAGTGGGTGAAATCCTTTACAGAACATAGAAATACTTATGACCCCAGCCCTTCCCACTAAGTGGCAATATCAACACTGGGGTGGGTTCCCTGAACATCCCACTCTGTTCTATACCTATAGGAGAGAAACGGTTCTACAGCTCCGTAAGAGAGAAGTGGGGTGCCTCAGACCTACTGCCGGGGAGCAGAGGTGGAATTAGAACTTGGTATGAGTAATAAAGGACTGAGATGAGTTCTAGAAGCCAAAGGAGTAGATGAATAATTGTTGGCCCTTCACATTTTATATTTCAGATCAGCCAGTAGCAGGCAGGGCACCATCAGATCAGACACAAATTAACCTGAAGATATAAGAGCAAGAGTAGGTCTCTCAATTCGGTTACGTGGGGAAGTGGCAGTGAAAAGAGAAAGTCATCTTGGATCCACTTTTACCCAAAACTCTTCCTACCATCAAGACTCTTGGTGCCAAGTCATTGGGACTGACATCAAAGATGAAAAGGGAATCAAAGATGCTTAAAGGCCAACAACTTGGAGACCAAAGCCCAGTGGGATGATGGAAATGGCTGTGAGAACGTTAACGCTTTTACATGATGAACAGTTAACTGCTGTAATTTCTCATCACCACAGGAGCAGAAACGCATGACAGGATAAATGAATACTGCTCAACAAGTAAGGTTTTACTACCTCGTTTCTGCACAGGGAGGGAAGAGATACTGTGAAGTTTTGGGGAGGCAACTTTTGGAAAGGCTTTTTTTTTTTTTTTTTAACCAAAAGAAAAGAAAGTATCTGAGGGAATAATGATGTAACAGAAACAGAACCGCAATGACGTCTCTTCCTTTTAAAACTAAGAAAGCTGGTATAAAAGTTTCTCTCGATTTCCACCATGGCGTTAGGATACTGCCCTTAGTTTTATGGCTTTTGTTGGAGTTTAAAATCCTATCGGATTTTCTTACCTCATGAATGGAAAATCCCACCAGTTTAATTAAAGTCCTAAAAAGCTTAAAAACAACAACAAACCTGAATTGTGTTTGTATTGATGAATTTGTTCATGGAAGACAGTAAATTGCAATCTAAATATTAACAACTCTTATTCAAAGTGTTCTTCTCCTCACCGAGGAGTCTTCCTGGGGTTAAATTAATCAAGATGTTGGAGATGTGCTGTGGTCAAGTTTCCTCTGGCTAAGAGAAAGTATGTTTTGCTCTCTTTCCCTTTGGTAATTACAGTAGCTCAAAGTACAGGCACAGTACTGTAAGACATTTAACTAAACCAAATGGGTTTTATTTTTTCAAGTTGGACATCCAGCCAAAGGCAAATTAGCTTTGCTGGGAACACCAGCACTGCTCATTTGAAACGCTCAGGAGAAAGGCACAGCTTAGCAGTAGCTGCAGACATCTGGAGGCACAAGGTTTTCCCAACTAGTGCGAGTCGCCGAGGAATAAGCTAATCCCAGGAACTGAGCAGTGGGCTGCTTTTTAGATCCTTCTGTCAGAAGCCTTTAAAGGGTCAGACAATTTCCAATAATATAAGCTATTTTGGTGCTAAATGGAAAATAATAGGGGACTACTCTCTGGAGGAACCCAACATATACCCACATTGGGATTTGGCTCCAAGTTAAAATAAAAACAACATGCTTTTGTGACCAAGAAAGCCACGAAATAGGCACATTTAACATTCTTAGACCCTGTTTCTCAAAGCTGCAGAATGTTCTAAAATCAGTCAAAACATGCAAGAAAAGATGAAACAAGCCTGGAAAAAGCAGCAAAGGAAGGAGGAGGAGGGGAAGCTGATGAGTGAAAACATCTGTACAGAACAGGAAGCATCAGGGACCCTTCGTCTACCAGGTAAATACACGATCCTGAGGGCTCAGAAGCCGTTAAGTGTTAAACCTAGGATATGCGAAGAGATGGGATGCATTTGTTCTAAACCTTTTCACTGGATAAATACCTCCTAAATAAACAGCAGTTCAATGGAAAGCTTACTGTTTTTGTTCGAGTTATTGGCTATATAGCACCCCTTTCCCCTTTTAGAGAGATGTAGGATGTAGACTACTGTACTATTCAGTGAAAAGACAAACATCCAGATAGAATGAAAGGAAGGAAAATAGGTTATGGCTTATACCAAACTGCAAGCAGTAATGCATAGTCATTGCCAAGGAAGTGAAACACAATTCAAAGTTTAGAAGGTCAGCGGGACAAAGAGAACTCAAATCCTAAGTCACCATATATTCACATATAGAAAATCGTTTCCTGATCTTATACTAAATCCAAGGAACAAACAAATGTAAATAAATACTTCAAAGATACACTAACTTATTTTAGAATAAACAATAAACTTTTCGTAGCTTTTCTTGAACTAATCTTCATACCAGAATTTTCAAAACCACCATTGCATGTTAGAAATTTTTGATAAAAAACTTTGACTTCTGGAACCTGGATGCTTTACTACCAAAAAGAAAAAATCTGAAAGTATCATTACCTAGTTGAACAAGCACTGTGGATTTGAAAAGTGGTATTTACGTCCTTAAACCAGTTTGCATCTCTTGCAACTTTTGTCTCAGAAGCATATAGTTATTAATATTTTTGTCCCCCTTCATAATCAACCACTTAAAGAAAAACAAAGTTCTAAAACTGTCTACCCTGTTCAAGGAAAAATACTAAAGAGGCAGATGGCAATATCCAACAATAACCATATATTTTTCTTTATCTACATTTAGTTTCTTTTAAATAGTTCTAGAACAGAAAAGGATGGTTATGTTTATAAGCTTAAGTAAGAGTAAGGTTTCATCCACGTTCTGAAATACATATATCCTCAAAACACTGTACATATCACTCACCCTTCCTTTAGGAAGAAACTGAAGTTAAAGTTAAAAGATTTCCTTGGATACTTTTAAGTAAAAGTAAATGATAAACAGAAGGAAATAAACTGAAGACAAATTATGAAATTAGAAAAATCAACTAAATCAAGTACACGGTTTGAACCTATGTTTTCTTGAAAAGCAATCAAAGCACTTAGTCCAGGTTTGATATACAGAAAGGGGCATGCAGTGCGTCGCAGGGGGCAGGCTTTCCTTTTACAGTTCGAACGCAGGGAACCTGGCTTTTGTGGGCACTAGGAGGTCAGCCAGGAAATATATTGTTCCAGCCATTCCTGAAGGAAGAAAAAGAGGTACAGGTTACCATACCACATGACTCCATTTTATAGAGTAGCTTCATTCTGTACCACCATTACAATACTAATGACAATGACTTCAATGAAACAGGCATCTGTTTAATATATGATGCAGGTCAACATGAGAGGAGATCGCTAGTGAGGTGCTCGGTCTCTTCATCCAGGTGGAAGACAGGAGGGAGAGTTGAGCCAGAGAAGGTCGAGGCACAGCCGTCATTTATCACGTCAGCTCCTTAACACAGCACCACGGGCCACTAACCTGTTTGAGCTTCCGTGTCCTCACTTGTGACACAAGGATAATAACATCGGTGTGTTTTTGCTGAGATGATTTATGGGGGCGTCTGCAAAATGCCACGCCTGTGTTTGGCTCCATAAAGGGCAGTCACCATTATGACTACTTGTATTAGGTCTAAGATGGTCCATGTAGTACTTGATTTTTAATACTGAGTTCTCATATTAGGAAGTAAAGAGGTAGTTACAGAAATGACTGCAAAATTAACTTGCCGATAAAGCTCAAACTCAAATACATTAACTACCAAGCAGAGAAGTAGATACTGACATTATAAGGTGACTAAGGTGTGAAAAATACCTTCAAAGAGGGAGAAGGGGGTGTCTGGTGTTCTGCATCCGTGTTCTCCGTAATCTAAGCACCACTCAGCAAACTGAAAGTGAGACCATGATAATTACGGTAGTGATTTCTTCTGGAGACCCCCAAAAGTTGATAAAGATTCCGTAAGAATTACTTTGAAAAGTCAAAAACTATCCTCAAGGCAGAAAAAAGGGGTTAGTGCAGAGAAACAGATAGTCTGAGACAGTACAAAGAATGGGAGGGAGGAATGTCATGAGCCGTCTGAGCAACTGTCTCTGAGGTTATCAGAGGAAAATCTCTTTCTTTTCTCCCCCCAATAAGTAGAACTGTGTCCTTATACAAGAAAGCTAATTCAACTGAATGGGTTTAGAAGGCTTTTCTTAAATAACTTGATTTGCTCTATAGACTCATGGTTTAAAAGGTAAATGAATTAAATCAGACTGACTGGAGCCCTCTCTTCAACCTTCTGGGGGAAGGGGTTTTCTTTCTGGGGGTTCTGGCGCCTACCTTACAGGCCCTATACAGGTACTTCATGTCCTGTGTGAGGTTGTACAGTGTCAGGAAGGCATAGGCGTTCCCGGCGGTGCCGTGGCACACCCCGTACCCCTTCTTCAGCAACCCGTACTGCCAGATCAGGTCAGCACACTGATATGCATCGTTGAGGTAGTGCTCCTCTCTGAACACCTGCAGGGCCAAGGGAAAGCTTTATTACAAGGGATAGAAAAGAAACTTCTATTGACATTCCTTCCTGATGGGAAAGGAGGGGAGATGCGAGATGGACGTGACTTGGTAAGAAAGGGTAAGGGATTTAGAGCCAGAGAGATGTGTCATGTGGGTGGGGACAAATTATAAAAGTTGACTAGCTTTGCTTTTCTTGCCTTTAAATAACTGCACGTGACCTTGTCTGCCCCATCTACATTCTCTGTGCACTCTGTGTGTATATATGTAGGTGCTAGTGGTGAAGCAGCATTGATTTTACTTGTGACCTGCTATTATCATCAGTTACTTTCCAAAGCACCCCATGCTCTCTTCTTTGGTTAACGATAATGCCCTTTACTATTAGGAAGTTTCTTTACATACAGGGAAGAAACTGTGTAAAAAACTGATTATAAAAACGGATTTGATTATAAAACACTATACTTTGTCAGAAAAATAGAGACACATCTTTACAATCTTTTGTGGCCTCCTATATATTGGTCAGAGACTCAAGAAATATTCTGAGTAGACAGTTTTAATATCTCATTGCAAACTAAGTATTCTTAAAAGTAGAATAAGGTGGTTTAGAAAGTTTTCCCATCATATCCAACGTTCTGAAAGTAAAATTTGATGTACTAAATAAAAGCTTAGCGTTATGAGATACCAATGCTATTTATAGTCCACAGATTTGTAATTTATAGATTTGGCACCAACGGACATAGATATCTTGGTTTACTTACTTATTTTTTTCCTTTTTCTTTCAAATAAAACCCTGTTCTCTGATTATGGCTCTGCCATAGCATGCTTTTTAAGAAATGATATTTGCATTTCTTTTATTGTGGTAAAATAATTATCTTATTTATATTTTCTCAATATAAAAGTTATATTTTAGTCATCTGAAGTGTACAATTCAGTGGCATTAACTACCTTCACAATGTTGTATACTCGTCACCACTATTTCCAAAACGTTTTCATCATCCCAAACAAGCTCGGTACCCATGAAGTGTCCTGCACCTGCCCCCCATCCCTTCCACCCGGGCACCAGGCCCTGCTAGCTTCCATTCTGCTCTCCCCTGCATGCGTTTGCCTGTTCTAGATGCTGCATATTGAAACACATCACATAAAAGGAATCATAAAGAATTTGTCCTTGAGCATCTGGCTTACTTAACTTGGCATAATGTTTCCAGGGTCCCTGCTATCGTAGTATGGATCAGAAGTTCATTCTTTTGTATGGCTGAATAATATTCCATTGTGTGTGTACGGGGCTACACACAGTTTGTATTCTGGCTATGGGGAATAATGCTGCTGTGGAAATGTGTGTACATCCTTGTGTTTAAATTCTGGGGACTATATACCTAGGAGTTGAACTGCTGGATCACATACTCATTCTACGTTTAATTTTTCAAGGAATTACCACACTGTCTTCCATGGCAGCTGCACCAGTTTACAATGCCACCAGCACTGTCCAATAAAGGCTCTGTTTTAACTGAACTTCTGGGATACTTTTCTGGGCTCTCCTCCTGCCGCTACAATCTTGGCTATTCTCCCTGTCAGTGAAGCAATCTCCTGACCTAGGAAAACAGTGCCTGCTCTGGTGTAGAGGGATTCGGTAAGAATGATTAGAATCCATTTAGCAAAATGATCTTAGGTCCAAAAAGTAATGTATCTACTGCTCCTTTAAAGATTATACACGAAAACAATTTTAAGTTACAGAATTTTACGTCACATTTTCCAATTTATTTTAAAAACAAGAAAATTCATAGTACCTTATAGGCCTGGATGAGCATGTAGATTACTCCGGGGGAGCCGTGACACCAGTGGACTAGCAGATCCCGATTATCATCCACACAAGGAGGATAATTGCCAGAAGGAAATTTCAGCTGGCAGACATAGTCTACACTGGGCTTGACCAAACTATGTAACTTCGCATGGCTCACCTGAAGGCTGGGCTAAAAACGAGAAAAGGAATCATTAGTTCTGCTGAAGCAAACAGATCTTCCTAAAATGAGTTTTAAACCAGAAAGAAAACATGACCACAAGGAACTAGATTTGGATTCCATTCCATTTATTTTAACCTACTGGAACAAATTAAATTAGGGCATCTTGGGACCTTAGGTACATACTATTTTTCAACATTTATCACTGTATACATACATACAAATAATTTTCCTAAGTCAATACGTGAGCACAAGAGACATTTCCTAAGGTTTTAATACCTTAAGCAAACTTTGAAAGCCACAACGAGATGCATTAGACAACACAAGCGTAACTTTCATTATTACATTGATAGAAATGGTAGCTGTTTCCAACCGAAGAGGATGCTAACAAGTTGGAAGACCTGGAGTTTAGATCCCAGACTGATATGTGCCTCTAGATTAAGCCTGTTGCAGAGGATTTGGCACTGATATTTACACAGGATTATTTTGATACAACGATGTACAGACTGATGGGACACACTGCCACAGGGCATTTGAGTCTCCACTGTTGATACAAGTTTTCAGTTTCTTCTTTGGTCCTGTCTTTAATTCATTGCCCTGCTCACTTCTTCAAAGAACAGATTCAGGGGCGCCTGGGTGGCTTAGTTGGTTAAGCTTAGGTCATGATCTCGCGGTTCGTGGGTTCGGGCCCCGTGTCGGGCTCTGTGCTGACTGCCAGCCCAGAGCCTGGAGCCTGTTTCAGTCTGTGACTCCCTCTCTCTCTGACCCTCCCCTGCTCACGCTGTCTCTCTCTCTCTGTCCTAGAAATAAATAAAACATTAAAAAAAAAAAAAGAACAGATTCAAAGTGCTGTCTTTTCAGGCAGCGGATGGGCATGTGGGGGTAAGGCAGTGTCGTGAGGCACACGTGCTGACCATGCATGAATTTCTCCAGGGCATATACAAATTTCACTTTACCCAAGGAATACTGTTCAAGCTCAGTTTAAACAGCTAGAGCAGAATGAGTGCATTCTCATTTTGCAGAATTTATCTAAAATGGGCTATAAATAATAGTTTGGTTTATGTTGATACATAAGTACCTACTGGAATGGACTTTTAGGATTAAAAATTAAATAATCTCAAATAGACAATAATCAGCCAATGGAAAACTTGGAACACACGTTTCTAGGTTTCTCACTATGGCCACCAAAAGGGGGCATCTGGACAGTAAGATGACTCCTAATGATCTGCTTCGACGAATGGTCATGAGGCCGTCCAGTCACTGACATGTAGGACTCTACCTCACCTTTAAACTTCAAAATACAAGAACTCTCTTTTCCTGAAAACTTAAGAATATATATTTACTTCTGGAAATACAGAACCAGTGGAGGTTTATGCCAGAAAAATAAAGGAGTCTAAGCCTGAACTGCCAAAACCCCTCATTCTAAAACCCTTAACTGAGAAGTGCAGAACAAATACAAAAGTTGGTCTCACTGCCACTAACACTCCAAGTGTGGCTTTGCATTCAAAAGCAGTAATAACCTTGAGTTTTTCAGCTTCGTTGTCATTGTTTAGCTATAGGGAGAGGGAAAGTCTGACATTGATTTTGCATTATTGCAGCCAGCTACTCAACCAGCTAATAGTATGTATATCCAAGCACTCATGTTGAACATATTAATGAAACACTTTTCTTTATGCTGCATTGTACTTTGGGAAGGTGAGGGGGGCACCTGTGCTACCATTAAAAATCAATTTTGTTTTGCTATGAATTCTTATTCCCGAGTGCCAATTTCTCCTTAAAGAGAGCTGAATAAGCCCCTGGAAATGATGTCCTCATGAAAAGTCCTCTTCTGAACCCCCCTGCCAGGTTATGCTTGCTGCAGTAAATTCTATTTAGCTTTAGTCTATTCGACTTTTACTAACGTCCTCTACAGTATTAGATCCAAAGAGCTGTTGGGCACAGCGTATTCAGCTATTTTTCAGGTAAGTTACACAAAATCTGCCAAAAAGACTCTGTGGCTTTGCTCTGTAAGTGAGCCTCGGGCAACATATGCTCATTTGTTTTCTATTGATTTTGTTCTTCCTTCTGGAACTTGTTTCAATGGGTTGTGTCTAATCATATGCAATAATATTAATTCAAGGCATCTGCTGAAAGAGCAGAGCAGAGCACCGCGTGCAGAAGGAGAGGAGAACACTTCAGTCCGCAGGAGTGGCACGAGGCGGGCAAGGACGGTCACCTACAAATCGAATGTCATCTCACAGTGCGGTGCCTTTTGTGTGTGTGCACTTTCACATGCACCTTGGCAAACGCTGCCCTTGTTTGTCTAGGTCGGGAAATTGTACGCAGGGTGACGCAGTGGTTGGCAGAGTGCAACGTCCTCACCCCGGACAGTCCAATCGGGAGGCGCACTGGCAAGCTTCACCATCTTCCCCTCTTACCTGCATCAGGTAGTAATAAATTCCTGCCAGGCCATGAGCAGCCCCCACATAATATTCTTGGTACCATTCATACATCAGTGGAGTCTTTGCTGTGAAGTTTCTCTTTTTCGCTAGGTTTTCTCCAGAGGTTAAGACTGTTTCACAAACCTACAGGGAGAAAACCAATAGGAATCATGAGAGAGTCCGAATAAAAATCTTCCTGGTGGAACTTTCTGCTACGAGGTATGGAGAACACAGTGAACAGGACACAATCTTACGGCCATGGACGGGCACAGTTTAATTCTGCTGGCAGAAAGCAGTGGTGACTGTATTCTGCCTAAAAGATGGAGTGTGAACTCTCTTTACTAGAGCTTACAAGAATTCACTTGTCAGAGGAAAGCATGAATTCCTTCAGACGTGAAAGGAGACACCTGCACCTGGGAGGTGAGATCTGGCCCTCATCTTTGGAAGGGCGACACTCTCACACGGAGCAGGCTGCACTTCTCACTCCCAGTCACTCTCTGTGTTTCCAACAGCACTCAGCGGGACACGGTCAGCTCTCTGATCCTGCCTGATCTTTAGAGAATGACACACACCTGCCTTCCACCGGGGCTACGCTAACAGGAGAAACAAAACCAGTAGTTCAGGTATCCTAACAACGGGATTCTAACCGGGAGCCTAACAAGATTCCTAAAAGCACAAAAATGTGGTACCTGCTGAATGTGGCTTTGAGGAATCTTTTCCGCTCCAAAGTTCTTATTCACAAAGAGAAGAGCATAGATGTAGCCCATTCGTCCATAGAGTATTTCATTTGGAGCATGGGGGTCAATCTTATTTAGGTGAATTAGCCTGGGAATAAAAATACATGCCTAAGATAACTTGAAAGGGATCGGATAGTGGTATATACTTAAAAATAGTACATCAAAAAATACGTGCACACACACACATAAATGTATGTATATAAATATTATATGTTAACTTACTATTAGTTATTTAAAACATTTTAAATATAATTAGTATATAAACTAAATATTTTCATATATTTATATTATAACTTGTTATATATTATATATTATAAATATATGTTAAATATTATTATACATTAATCATACATTAAGCCAGACCATAAAGGGTAGTTAGGGTACAAAATTATCCCTCAACTAAATTTTTCTTCAGTACACAATAGAAATGACAAACGAATTCAAGGAATGAAATCTACTTCCACCAAATGGAAAGCCTGCTGCACCCCCATCACCTCCTTCCTTGGTTTATTTCTGAACATGTCATCAGGCCTAGGTGCAGTGTCAGTACAACAGCCTGATGAACCACAGCCGATACAATGTGCAGATAGCACCGAGGCCTCAGTCAGCCTCTGTTAGCCTCCCTGTCTCCCCAGTCTCCCAGCCTTCTAGTCCTTCTCTTCAGAAACAACCACGCTTACCAAATTCTTGGATATTCTTAGAATTATTTTATGCACACAGAAGCATAATTACGCATTTCTGTATCTCCCCAAATGTCCTATGGCTTGCTATTTATCAATACATCTTGACAAACATTTAACACCAGCACATCGAGTAGTTTCATTCTTTATCATAGCTGTATAGGATTCCATTGAATGGGTATATTATAAGGTATTAATTCCCTATTGATGGACTCAGTTCAGCTTGACACAAAAAATTGGTTTTGGCTCTAGGTAAGATGGAGTAAACACACTCCATCCTCCCTCTCCTGGTAAACGCAGCTCCAAGACTTGGAGAGAATGCTCAAGGTGGCTCTTTAAGGACTCCAAACAGTAAAAGCAGCAGGCAGAGTGGAGAAGACCAGAATTTGAAGTACCACCAAAACAGTGGTGAGTCTACCGTATTTTTGTCTATGGTATTCCTCTGGCCTAAATTCAGAATAGTCCCAAACCTGGAAGTGAGCAGCCAGGGCTAACGGGTCCTGGAAGAAGCCCTGTAGTTCTGCGTCAGGAAAGAACGGGAAAGAGCATGTCTAATATCAGAGAGTGAGTAAAGCGTCTCAGGTTTCTGTATTTTCCCTCTTTTACCCTCCATTTACTCACACCCCGGGCCACAAGTGATCCCACGCTGTTGGCAGAAACGAACACAACGGGAGCCCACAGAAGCCAAGTCTTGGAGGGAGAGACCCTTCCTCACAGACTGAAGGAGCTGTGGCCCCAGGAAGATGGGGTGAACCTCCACTGCCTCACTCCTTTCTTGCCTTCCCAGCAGTTAGCCCCAGATGCAGGTGGGAATACTTGGCAGAGTGGATTTCTTTCCAGAGGACCGAAGAGGGAAGCCCCAGGGAACCAGAAAGTAGGTGAAGTTCACAAGGAAACGAGCTTGGGAAAACAGCCATATTTGTAGGCTGAACTCAGAGAACGAGCCTTTCTTGCTTCTGGAGGTGGGTAGTGGGGAGGGGGTGGAAAGCAAACACAATACGTAGGGAAAATGTCTTTGTTCTTTTGGATTTTTTCACATGAAATTTTGAAAGCACATCCCAACTACCCCTAAACTATCCTATATATTCAATATGACACCATTTAAGGTATTAAAACAATATAATTTGGGGGAAAACTTGACAAAATATTAGCATACTGGAAAAGTAGGAGGGAAGAGCCAGGGAATTCCAAGAAAAGAGCAGTAACGAGAGGACATCGGCCCTACTAAGTAATAGTGGCTTTGTCGTCAGGTAGCGTATGACACTGACCACACTACCTGAGGACAAAGCCATTATTTGGTTGTAAAATTCTCTTGTTGTCTATGTAGAAATTTACTTTCAAAGTAGTTAAGTACAAACAGTGCCTGTGCGAGTATTTCATCTAACTTTAGTTATTATAAGCATATAAGCACTATACAATATAAGCACTATAATCAGCATTTGAAATATCCAAAATCACACCCCTGGGGTGACTGGCTATATTTGAACTAGTCTTATCAGGAATCACCATTCAGAGGTACTCGGCACTTAAAATAAGTTTATCAAAATCTACACCAGAGGATTTGCTGATAAGTATAGTAAAGAATTTAAAGATTTTTTTTTATTGGTGGGATGAGGGATGAAGACAGGTGGAAGGTTTGGGAGATGGTCCTGGCTCTACTACCGCTTGATCCATAAGACCTGAGAAGATTGTCTGGGGACAATGTGGTTTTCTCTAAGTCACAAGAACAGGAGACTACTTGTGTGTATGTGTGTGTATCTTCTTCCTAATCAATCTTTGTACACTTGGTTTGTTTATTTGGCAGAATTTGGTTCACTGCTTGTGCTTTCATTTTGAGTACTTCGTGTTAAGGTTACAGCTGAAGGGTATACAGCTCCTACCGCTAATCTCTGGAGGCCACCCATATATACAAACAATAAAAACAAACAAGCAAACAGAAACCTAACAAATGCTGCCACCAGTCTATAACCAATGGGTATAATGAAGAGTGTCCTGGCTCCCAAGGGAGGGTACTTGTGAAAGAACAGACAATTCCCCTCTCCCAACCCTCCCCTCCACTTCTATAAGGTTGTGGTCAGGGGAGGGAAACACTCACAATATAAAATTAAAAAGCCACGTCTTAATAATCAGAATGAGATGCTTTTAATGACTGAGAGGGGCTAACAGTTATGCAATAGACTGCATAAAATTTATAAAAGTGTCCTTAAGGGAACTCACCACCTGTCAGGAGAGAGGGGTGTGAAAAAGAATGTCAGGTTGCAGTTACTGACAGTTATATTGTACCTCAACAAATGGAGGCATCTCATCAAGTTGGTTAAACATTCAAATGCTGGCTCATGTATGTTTTTTCTTCTATACGTATAGGCATTAAACTTGCAGTGGAGCAGTCGCTATCTTAGGAATAGGGACATGGTGGCCAAAGGTCACTTTCAATTTTCTTGTTGTTTCTGGAGATTTTTTTCCCCAATGTGAACAGGCCTGCCTGGATGGTAGAATTATGGGCCATTTTGTTTTCTACTTCAATTTCATACACAGACACACACACACAGACATACCCCTAATATTTTTTAAAGAACTTAAAACATTTATTTAAAAAAATTCTATTTTATTCTTATGCCAGAACTGGCAATTCAGTAATGTTGAGATCTTAACAAAATATTTTTGCTAGATACAAACTCAACTGTTGTAGTAAACAGAAGGAATACCTCAGAGTTTTGATTTAAAAATTTGTTATCAAGTTTTAATGTAAATAAAGCATATTGTATTGTATTTAGATATGAAAAGGCATTTTTGGTTTACTTTTGTAAAGGAAATTGAATTATTCAAAAAAAGGAAAATTACTGTGAATTTTTAAAATAAATACTGTTCTATGGAAGTTATTCAGAACAATTACTGCATTAATTCCAATGATGTTTTCACCTAAATGTGTCTGAACCACGTTTCCTTCATAGGCCGACATTGTAGGTTACGTTACCACTAGGTGGCGATACATAATCAGCATTCCAATTATTTTGCAGCCAAGCTCATTTGTGTTTTGGAAGTTTAAAGTAGATAGCAAAATCCTTTCAGATACTTGAAAATGAAGTACTGCTCAGAGCATCTCCTTAAAATAATACTTAAGAGTTTAGGGTAAGAAAGGAAGTATTCCTTTTTTTCCTGGATTTGAATTCAAATCCTTAAAACTCATTAGCTGGGTCTGATGATTACAAAAGGTAGGATTTTTAACTGTATTTTTACTAGCTACATTCTCAAGATAAAGTGAAGAAATGATAGCATGTATAGTCTTGAAGGTTATTTTATGTGTTTTCAAAAACTCTGAAACCCAGAAGCACATTATCGCACCTCCATTTGTTTTGCTATGATGATATTAATAGCAACCAATCTTCAGAAGAGACACATTACTCAAATGTCACTGAAGGAAGAATGAAGACTTCTAAAACCAGGATAGTTCTGTTCCACTCCTACAACATTTCCTGAGGGTGTTACTGGGGAGAGTTTTTACCTTGTATCATCGAAAGGTTTGTAACTTTTTTTTTTTTTCATGAGTTCAGGTGTTTGGGGATGTTTAATCGTTTTTTTTTCATGTACCCCAGGAATCTGTCACAGTGTGCAGGGATTTAATAAAAAGCAGGATGGGTATGGTAAAATTAATAGGGGTAGTAGAGGAAGCACACCCTCCCTGAAGCCCCCCAGGGTACCTGGAGAAGGGTTTGAGTCCCCATATCCCCAGGTGACTTGCTCAGGTGTAACTGTCTCCATGAGACTCTGTTAAGGGAGAAGCACATGTAATGGAGGTGAGCCCAGGTACAGAGAGGGGAAGTGACTTTCTCATGTCTCGTCCTGTGCCAACAAATTGGACAACTTAGAAGAAATGGAAAGGTTTGTAACTTTTTAAAAAGCAGTCCTTTTCTTACACATCACACTACAAAAGAGAGAGTGGACACTTTCTGACCAGAAAGCCAAAATTCTTCATCACTCTAAGTCCTGGCCCCAAAGCACTACGTATGTCACATCAGTCACTGAGCTGGGGACTGTCAGTAGGCAATGCTCTCTCTGCATAGTGGCGCCGTGTGTGGAGGGAAGGGTGAAAACAAACATGGTACAAATCAAACAGAAGGAAAATTCTGAGCTGTCTATTCTCTTCCTTGCCACCTGCCCCCACCAACAGCAGGACATTTTGAACATGAACACAGACACACAAAGACACACACTCCTTTTTGGGGAGTCACAGACCCGTCTGAGAAAAGCATAAGGGTTCTCTCTGTGCTGAATACAATTTGGGGTTTTATATAGACCTTGAAGCCTGAAGATTCTCAGGTTAAGAATCCCTACCTTAGGGAAACACTGACTTCTTTGTCTCTAGTGCTGAAAATGATGATTCTGAAAGACCATCATATTAGGAAAATACAGGAAAGGTAAAGATGAAAAGGGATGTTGGCGCTGGGGCAGAAGAGGCGCCACACACACAACTCTGCTATTTCCCAAGGGCTGCATGATATGAGAAAGAAGGGTCAGTAACAAGTGAAACAAACTAGTAGGTTTAATATCTGATGACACCAAATTATTTCAATTGAATTGAGAAGACTTAAGAGTTTTCCCTTAAAAGGGAAGAAATGTGAAAGCAATTTATAAATAATTCCTTTTTTCTCTTCCTGTTGTGCCATGAACTCTAGAAATGAAAAATCAAAACTGTGGCCATAAACAGCCTATTTTCCTACCATATATTGATAAAGGAAATGTCGATAAAGTTTTCAAAAAGATATAAATTACAAAAAACACCTTTATTGTCAAGGTGTAAAAAAGAAAAGAAATTTTAGTTTACCATTAAGAGTATTTTATAATAAACCAATATTAATATATGGTACTATTCCCCAAAGAGCATTTCTTAGAACAGTGAGCCCTAAAAGTCCTGAGAAAAGGGGCTGTCTACTTGACAAGTCTGGCAAATGCCACTTCCTGGAATCGCGAGTGTCCCCCAGGCACAGAAGCTAACTGAAGACACTGAGCAGCCAGTAAAGGTACATATTTAACTTTGTTTAATTAGTGCTTCCCCAATCTGAATACATAAATCTTGTTTTCATTTTTCACATAGTAAATAATTACTATCTGGTTGTACATATGTTGAGAAAGGCTGGCATTACGTATAAAATACCAGGACCACTACAGCTTATTTTTATGATACTTAAGAATGACTCACTGAATGAGACTCCCTTCTGAGTCTATAAAGCAGATGTATAGCTAAAAAAGCCAGAAAGGTAGTTTCTGTAGTGCAAATTTAGATGGTACGTGCATTTAACAAAACTCAACAAATATACATAAAACTCAGGCAGGTCACTGTGTGTAAACTTTATGTCAAAAGAAGAAAACTAAACAGGTACTGAACCCAAGTAAATGATATATATGCTTTAGTATTTAGAAGGAAGGATACTGATGTCTGCAGTTTACTCTGAAATGCATCCCCTGCCAAAAAAGGATGAATAATGTGGATAGAGGACTGGATTGATGGATTAGATCTGTGATAAAGCAAGCACAGGAAAATGTTAATGCTAGAATCTATGTGGGTAGATACACAGGTATTCACTGTTCTTTCAACATTTCTGTATGTTTGAAATTTTTCATAATAAAGTTTTGAGGGGGTAAAAAAAACTCTAGTAATTAGAATTTTAGGCCAAAAGCCTGTTAATGAAATACACAGCACTGCACAGTATAAATTTAACCAAATATCCTCCACAAATGAAATCAGTGATGATAATACCATTCTAACAGTAATTTACAAGAAAGAGTAGTGGGAATCAAAAACCGTAGTAAACTGGTAAATTGGGGGCAATCACTAATTAAAATGTTGCTGGACCCAATTAAAAAATGCACTTAAGACCTTAACAGATGTTTTACTAAACAAGAGATACAGACGGCAAATAAGTATATAAAAAGGTGCTTGCTCCACATTGTATGTTAGGGAAATGCAAATTAAAACGAGGCCAGGGGTTGGGGGGCTGGGTGGATCAGTTGGTTGAGCATCTGACTTTGGCTCAGGTCATGATCTCCCAGTTCGTGAGTTTGAGTCCCACATTAAGCTCTGTGCTGTCAGCGCAGAGCCCGCTTTGGATCATCCATCCCTCCCCAGCTTGTGCTCTCTCTCTGTCTCAAAAGTAAATCAACACAAAAAATAAAAGAAAACAAGCAAGAAACAAGGAGATACCATGACACATCTATTAGAATGGCCAAAATCTGGAACGCTGGCAGGATGTGCAGCAATAGAAACTTTCATTCATCGCTGGTGGGAATGCAAAATGGTATAGCCGCTTTGGAAGATAGTTTGGAAATTCTTACAAAACTGAATCTACCCTTGTAATATGATCCAGCAACTGTGCTCCTTGATATTTACCCAAACGAGCTATAAGGTTACATCCACACAAAGACTTGCACATGGATGTTTACATTAGCTTTATTCATAATTTCCAAAATTTGAAAGCAACTAAGATGTCCTTCAGTAGGTAAACAGATAAACTCTGGTACATCCAGACAATGGACTATTATTTAGCACTAAAAAGAAATGAGCTATCATGCCATGAAAAGACATGGGAGAACCTCAAATACATATTACTAAGTGAAAGAAGCCAATTTGAAAAGGCTACATACTGTATGATGCCAACTATGACATTCTGGAAAGGACAAAACCAAGCAGACAGTACAATAATCAGTAGTTGCCAGGGGTTAGGGAGAAGAGAAGAGGGATAAGTAGGCAGAGCAGGGAGGATTTTTAGGGCAGTGAGACTACTCTGTATGAGAGTACAATGATGGATACACGTCATCATACATTTGTCCAAACCCACCAACTGCACCACACCAAGATGTAACTAATGTAAACTAACGTAAATCATGGACTTTGGGTGATAATGATGTGTCACCACAGGTCCATCCACTGTAACAAGTGCACTGCTCTGGTGGGGAATGTTGATAATGGGGAGTTTATGCATGTGTGGGGATAGCAGGTACATGGGACACCTCTGTACCTTCCTCCCAATTTTTCTGTGAATGGAAAATTACTCTAAAAAGTTAGGCCTGGGGATACCTGGGGGGCTCAGTCAGTTGATCACCTGACTTGATTTTGGCTCAGATCAAGATCGCAGTGTCCTGGGATGGAGCTCTGCATTGGGCTCCATGCTGAGCATGGAACCTGTTTAGTATTCTCTCTCTCCCCCTCCGCTGCTCCTCTCTTCCACTATGCTCTCTAAAATAATACATTAAAGAAATAATAAAGTCTATTAAACAACAAAACAAAACCAAAAAACCTTTCCTGGAATTGCAACTCTCTATGTTAACATGCCCAGTGGAGTCTAATAGCACTACATGCAGTATTGCATAGAACGAGGTTTCTTGATAGAATTTGTGCTCAATAAACTCTAGTCAAACAATAATTGCAGTTTATTAGTACCACAGTTTAGTATTGCTTTGTAATTTACAAGCTCCTAGTCAGCTGCCCTGCTCTGTATTAAAAGTAAGAATCTGGATCCCTCCTCATCAGGGAAATACAAATCAAAACCACACTGAGATACCACCTCACACCAGTCAGAGTGGCTAAAATGAGCAAATCAGAGAACTCTAGATGCTGGCGAGGATGTGGAGAAACGGGCACCCTCCTACACTGTTGGTGGGAATGTAAACTGGTACAGCCCCTCTGGAAAACAGTGTGGAGGTTCCTCAGGAAACTAACAATAGAACTCCCCTAGGACCCAGCAATAGCACTGCTAGGAATTTACCCAAGGGATACAGAAGTGCTGATGCATGGGAGCACATGTACCCCAATGTTCATAGCAGCACTCTCCACAATAGCTAAAACATGGAAAGAGCCTAAGTGTCCATCAACAGATGAATGGATCAAGAAGATGTGGTTTATCTATACCATGGATTACTACATGGCAATGAGAAACAATGAAATCTGGCCATGTGTAGCAACATGGATGGACCCTGAGGGTGTTATGCTGAGCGAAATAAGTCAGGCAGAGAAGGACCAATATCATATGTTTGCACGTATAGGAGGATTAGGAGGAACTTGACGGAGGAACAAGGGGGAGAAGAAGGGGGGAAATGGTGGGGGAAAGGGAGAGAGGCAAACCATGAGAGACTCTTGAATGCTGACAAAAACTGAGGACTGATGGATGTGGGGGGGAGGAGGGGATGGGCATGGAGGAGGGCACTTTGGGGATGAGCACTGAGTGTTATGTGGAAACTAATTTGACAATAAACTATTTGTAAAAAAATAAATAAATAAAAAAAATAAAAATGCATATCTAAAAAAAAAACAAAAAAAACAAAAAAAAAGTAAGAATCTGGATTTGCATGTTATTTGCTCCTAAGAAAAGCAATTTTGGGTCAGTCTGTCATCTGTTACCCAGCCCACCATAGGAAATAAAGCACGTTTTTTGAATTACTGATCTTGGATAGCACCTTATATTAGTCATCACATGACCAGGATTTTGATCTCATTTTTGTTATTAAACTAATGTTTGATCTGGTATGTGTCCATGTCATTACATCTTACAACAATATAGGAACTATAATGGTTGTTCTGATGTGTGAAGTGATCAAATGACAGTAGTAAGATTTATTGCTGGGAGAAAAGTAACTTGACTAAAATGTTCTTTTGCTAATACAGACAGAATATGTAACGACGTCTAGATAATAATCCTCAAAAAGAAACATGATTACCGGGTGATGCAGTCTTCTGCCTGCTTCTCATTGTTCATCTTGTGATACACCACAGCGCCCACCGCCAGGGGGCCTGCGTCCCCGCACAGGAAGGTGATGGAACGCTTGGTCAAACTGTTCAGACCTTGCTTTACGTAGCCATGTGCCATCTGTAGGTAAGCAGGGTCCCCGAACACATCATAAAGATGTAAGTAAAGCAAAGAGATACCTGAAAAGCAACAAGAGAATAATATAAGGATGAAGAATGGGCCACTGTTTTATTCTGGTGTGCTGCCTACTCAGCAGTGCCTATTGTCGATAAGCCATAACATATATGTAAGTCAACTCTCCAGAAGTTTGGGTGACCTTAGTTCTAGACTCAGCAGCTCTAAGAACCAGACAAAGGCACTTGTTTCTTCATCACTGCAACTGTAAATAATAGGAACTCTGAGACCATGTATGAACTCTAACCTAAATTTATCATTAACCCTTGCTGCACTCTACTGTGTGTAAATGTATTCTTCTTGATGGTTAAATGACAGGTTATCAAAACTATGCTTCTAAACAAATAGTCACCTCTTTAACAAATAATCATTTACTTAATAAGTAAACAAGCAATACTTATTCTTGCGAGCTAAAGAAATTCAAAGACTAGGGAGTGAAAAACTCAATTTCTCTTTCTATGGAAGGTAATTTTGTGAATGTGAACATAGGTACAGTAACCAAATTCCCTACCCCAGTATCACCAGGCAAGGATTATAAGACAACTACTTAGTTATTTGAGATCTGAGAAAATAAATTCAATTCCTCCTTAATTTCTTTTCTCTGTCAAGGACTCCGCCACTTGAGAAATTATACTGTAAAAACTGCCAGTGACTTTTGCTCTGGGCCTTCCTCAACGTGCTTCTTATCTTTCAAGAGAAGGCTATGTATATAATTGAGGCGTTGTCTGAATGCCTGTCACAGTAGATAGAGCCTTCCCTCTGAAGCCAACTGGTCTCAGGGCAGACTCAAAGATGTGGAGGAGGGAACCTACCTGCCTGCAGCATCTCCAGAAACTCATTCCTCCCCTTAAAGTACATTTTCCATCTCATTTACCATTTTTAGAAGATACAGAGCCTCTGTTTAAATCTAAATTAATAGAGCCAATCTCTTCATGGATTCCAGTGCAGTAAAAATGCAGTCTGCAAAATTACTTTTCACTGTACTGAGGACAATTTTAAATTTAGATAGTTTTCTCATTTTGCATGGGTAATCTCCAAAGCTTTGTGATACAGACAATTCAATTTCACATGTATATTAAGGCCAAATTTTCATTTCCTGCCAAAGTTAATAACCTTGTCTGCTCTTTCTTTCTTTCAAGTGGCTTGGTGTTAGTAATTCCACAAGCTGATGATCGGATGTACCAATGCTGAAGGTCTGCGACTAAGTGTACAAAACCATGTATGTAAGAAAAAAAAATCTCCTTTTCACAAATGATCAATGTCAAGAGCTTCTTCTGCAATTATGTCCTTAAATGGCTTCGTCTCCATCCACACCAGGCATCGGCTGGCGATCCATTTAAATTGTTACCCTTTCATTTTGGCCTCCTATTCCCAATGCTGCCTGAACTCCTCTAATTGAGTTCTGTAAGCACCACAGCCAGATAATGACATGACTGACGTCTGAGAAAATGCAAAGTGATTAAATACAAGCCCAATGATTGTTTTCCTTTTCAAACCTTTGTCTCTCATTATCAACAATTCCTCTTGGCCTAAATATTTAACAAACAAAACCCACTGAAGTTTGCACTGGTAAGGTTTGATGCATTTCTCAAAAACAAAACAAAACAAAACAAAAAACAGGTAGTCATTTTTCCAGTCCATAATATTTCATTTAGATAAAAATCTTTTTTCTTTTTGATTAGCAGAGAATTTTCCTCCCAACTTTGGGGATTCCACAGCCTCAGGTGCTGTTTCTCTCCTTCTCATTCTGGGTCTCAGTGTCCCTGTATTTTGGCTCAGCGATCCCCTGTGCCTCGCAGTTTACGGTGTCTACCTCCGTCACAAGACACCCATGGATGAAAAGGGTTTCAAGTGAGGAGTGTTGCTGCCAATTTGAAGAAGTTTCCTGTGCAAGCTTACTAGAAAGGACTCTAGGTCCAGAAAATAGGACGAAATGTATAAGTCAAAAACATTTAATGACTTATCAATACTGCACACCCCAGAAGACCTAATAGAAAAAAATGGGGGAACTGTGTGTGGCTAAATGTCTTGAAGCTGATCCTTTGCTCTTCCAACCTTTAGCAGTAGTCATGCATATAACATCACCTTTGCATAAATACTGAATGCTGAGAGACAACTGGCAAGGTGGGAAATAAAGTCACAACCTTGAAGGCTCTGCAGGGAAAATGCACCCCAGTCCCCTTACATATACCCACAGCCCTGGTCTCAGTCTATGCTTTAAAAAACTCTTTTCAAATGTTAATTTTTATCAAAATAAATTTGTTCTTCATGGAAAAAGTCAAATGGTACTGCAAGGCTGACTATGCTTCTCACCCACCAAGATAATATGCATCTAGAGCAGGGCCAGGCTGGGGAGGGAGGATTACAGTTTTATCCATTCATAAACTCGCCACGTATGATTCCAGTCTCTAAATGACATTTAATATAATGAGAAAGAACATTTGTACTGGCTTCTAGTGTAACAACCATCAAACTAGTCATGAGGTTCAACACAGGATGATATATGGAGTTTAATCTTTTTAATGTTTCCTTTTACTTCTTATCACAGGATGTGCTACTTAGTCAGGGTATATGGGACTTAAATTTGAGCAGCAGATAAAATTTCCTTCTATATTGTTCACTAGGCAAAAGGTAGGATAAAGGAGATTTGCTCCTTCTTCTACCCTTTCACCTTTTCTTCCAGAACAGAAAAGACTAAAGTGAGACTTAAAATTTTGATTGCATTGGGGCGCCTTGGTCAGCTGATTAAGCGTCCCACTTGATTTTGGCCCAGGTGATGATCTCACAGTTTGTGGGATCAAGTCCTACATGGGGCTCTGTGCAGACAGTACGGAGCCTGCTTGGGATTCTCTTTCTGCTTCTCTCTCTGCCCCTCACACACACTCTCTCGAAATAAACATTTAAAAATAAATTTTGATTGCATTTAGTTGTAAAAATATACTTCAAATAGTTTTAGATAGGGGCGCCTGGGTGGCTTAGTCGGTTAGGCGTCCGGCTTTCGCTTAGGTCGTGATCTCGCGGTTCGTGGGTTCGAGCCCCGCGTCGGGCTCTGTGCTGACTGCCAGCTCAGAGCCTGGAGCCTGTTTCAGTCTGTGACTCCCTCTCTCTCTGACCCTCCCCTGCTCGCACTGTCTCTCTCTCTCTCCTAGAAATAAATAAAACATTAAAAAAAATAAAAAAAAATAGTTTTAGATTGTAGAAGTACTTTATAAAAAGAAAAAAAGGGGGTGCCTGGATGGCGCAGTCGGTTAAGCATCTAACTCCCGGTTTCAGCTCAGATCAGGATCTCACATTTTGTGAATTCGAGCCCTATGTCGAGCTCTGTGCTAACAGTGAGAGGCCTGCTTAGGATTCTCTCTCTCCCACTCTCTCTGCCCTCCCCCACTTGTGCGAGCACTCTTTCTCTCTCAAAAAGAAGTAAATAAACATTAAAAAAAAAAAAAGAGGGGTGCCGGGGTGGCTCAGTCGGTTGAGCGTCCAACGTCGGCTCAGGTTATGATCTCGCCGTTTGTGGGTTCGAGCCCCACCTCGGGCTCTGTGCTTACAGCCAGTTCAGAGCCTGGAGCCTGTCTTCAGATTCTGTCTCTCCCTCTCCCTCTGTCCCTCACCTGCTCGCAGTGTCCCTCTCTCTCACAAAATAAATTAAAAACAAAAACATTAAGAAAAGTTAAACAAAATAAAGAAAACTGCCCCCCCCCCCAAATCTGGAGGGATTTTGACATAAAATTGATGTTAAAATATTCTATTTCTTAGCTGGTCCACTCCATGATAACTACTGTCTCTAGGTTATGAAAACTAATGGTTTTTTGGTCTGAATTTTATTGTCTTGTTAGATTTGCTCATATATATGACTTACACTTATTGACATATTCTAAATGGGAAAATAATCCATATGAAGAGAGATACATTAAGAAATGAGTAAAGGAAAATCTAATCCATTATTTGTCCATTAATCCAAAAGTCATTAAAGGTGACCAATAAAACATCTGGGATAACTAATTCTGTTAAGTAATGAGTACTCTCCTCCAGGAACACGAGATTATTGCTACTCTGGTGGGTCGTACTTCATTTCATAAAGGCAACAGGAAAGTTGTAATACGGATACCCCTTCTATTTTATATACAAATCCAGATAAATATAACATTACTAAAAAAAAAATCAAGTATCTTTTAAAATCAAGCATGTGAAGTCAGTAAATGCTTTAGATATGGCATGTGCATTCCTTAGCTATTTACAGCTTTGGATACTGGGTTGGTAGAGGAAGAATGGACAGAAGTAGGTAGAGTATTCCCTTCATCCCAGGGGGAAAAAGGATACCATCAAGGAGAAGGAGGTATGATGGGGTGTAGACCAAAAGGGGAAGGCTCAAATGAGCCAGTGCACAGTGCTCCCAGCAAGTGGAATTACCCCAAGCAAACCCACGTGGATGAGTAGGCTAGGGGATGACACGGTTAATAAGGACAGATTCCTTGGGGGCTCAAATTATTAAAAAACCAGACATAGAAATTTAGGTTTGATGCTCATCTATGGCTGGTTTATGTAGAGGAGGAGTATTTTTTAAAAAGGGCATTTTTCAAAGATAACCCTATGGGTTAGTCCAGGTCCTCCGAGATGGGACTGAACATGCAGGACTTTGTTAGGGAACTGCATCCTAGACACCTACTGTATGAAGAATACACCAGCAATTACACGCTTTGGCTTGTAATTACATGCTGCTTCCACCTGCAGCCGCAGGACTCGAAGAGGTGAGGTCGCCTCACCTAACTACACTGAAGTGGAGACGTTAAATCCTCCTAGGAGTTCAGAAGGAGAGGGACACCAGATACGGGTGGGCACTAGGCATGTCTAACACAGGGCCTGGCAGAGGGGAAGAGGCAGAGAATGAGCCAAACCTGTACAGTGCAGGTTTGAGATGCTCATTAGACATGCAAGCAGAGGGGTCAGGTAGGCAGCTGGACGTAGGAGTCTGGAGTTCAGGAGAGAAAGGCTGGATAAATGTCCTCCAGAGGAGTGGGGAATAATGTGACTACTGGCGTAGTTCATGATTCTCTGATGCACTTCCGGAGCAAGTGGACTGCAAGATTCATCAATCCCATGGAGGCAGGGGTTGCTTTTAATTAACAAACAAAATAAGCAAGCCAAAAAACCCAAAAACAAAAACAAAAAACTACTTCGTGGTCTGAAAGGCCAGAAGTAGCCCAGACATACATTACTTTGAGCTCACAGCTCCTAGAGCTTGTTTGGTTGCTTACAGCTGGGGCTCCAATATGACAGCTTCTAACCGTAAGTGTCTACACAATTTAAGTTCATTAAAAGTGAACAACTTAAAATTCAGTTTCTCAGGCACACTCGCCACATGTCAAATGCTCCATAGCGACAGGTGTCTAGCAGCTGCCTTACTGGACAACAAAATAACATCTCTGTCACTGCAGAACGTTCTAAGGACAGCACTGCCTTGGACAACAGAGACAGATGTCATTCTGCATAAGAAGTTCAGGAAGTCTGGCACTGCCCCCACAGTTCATCCTAGAAATCTGTTTCTGGAATGTTGAACCTAATTTACTGGAAAGAAAAAATGATACCGTGAAGACCAAAGAAAACTTTGCCATAATAGGAATCTGTCCTGGTTTTTAGTATGGAAGTTCTGAACTAGGTTTTTCTATTCAGTTTCCTTCTGTAGCTACTACTCAGGGAAGGGAAGATAAACTGCTTAGGGACACTTCTAAAATCTGCAATGTCCTTACTCAGCTACTTATCCCCAGTAGTACCATAAATCTAGCCAGCTGTTGCAAAGTAATACTAAGCCTTTGAATTTCTGAGGGATCATTAGTCCTATTCATCTTGACCAATCAAGACCTTGGTGTGTCTCAAATGTATATGGAGATGATAAAAATCTCCACAGATGTATGACTCTCAAAAACACTTGTCTGTGAGTCTGCATTTTAGAGATTATTCTTAAACATTATTCATTTATTTTATGACCATCCTGCATGGATGTAAAAACCTTTGCCACTGTGTGTCCTTTTACAAAGTATTTGCTTGCAGGTCACGGTCTTTTCAAGATTCTCTTCGTGTAATCTAGTGGGAAAAGTTGTGTTCAGACTGTAATACTGCTGGAGTCACCAAAGGGGCTCAGCTAACACCCAAAGATGGGTCTCAGTAGTTCTGAGCGATACGGGTACAGGAACTCCCTAGAAGGGTGATGGATGGTTGAGTTTCAAATAAACTATTCCCTAGTCAAAACTTTGCAAGTTCATCAACTACCATGTTTTTTTTTCCTTTCAGATTTATGAAGGTTTAAGTTATTGTTTGTTCTAATTAACACACACATTCTGATCATCTGTCTTTTTACATCATGTTGGTACTTTCTAATATGCTGTTTATTTTTTTCAACACAATTACAGTTGCCTTCAGGGCACGATTCCTAGTCACGGTTGTTGCTGTGCACAGTGCTCTCCACAGAGCCTGCAGCAGACACTGCCTGGACCAGCAGATCTGCTCAGCTGTCAGAGGAAAGCCAAGCATCACAAGCCGCTGCCCATTGAGAGTACATGTAATATGGGGAGAAGACCAGTTGTGTACCATTAATTAAATAGTATCATCCCAAACAGGGAAGTAGGAAAGAAAGAGGGTAAACAAACACTCGGAACACCTGTCTTCTTTTCTCTTTGATGCACGTCCAGAGCTGACTGTCCGAGAGGAAAATAGATTTTACAAAAAGGAGACATCATACTTTCCTCTTCCTTCCCTGAGTGCCTGGCTTCATAACTATCAAATTAGGAAGTGCTCTTAGTCTTTTATTCAGACTGCCATTAATGTAATAAATCTTTCAACATAGTAGTGATTAAGAGCACAGGCTCAGGAATCGATGTATGGGACTGAAGCCTCACTCTGTTGCTTTCTAGCTGTATGATTTTACCTCACTTACTAAACCTCTCTGTGCCTAAGCAAGTTTATCTATAAAATGGAAATAATAGTAGCTACTCCACAGTTACTGTGAATCATGCTGATCACAAGTCCCTAGCACACAGTAACTAAATAAATGCCTGACTCCATTATACTGTGAACTTCACCGAGTGTTGAAACAGTCACTCTGCCTTATGTCTGATGGCTGATTGAAAGGGACAGAAAGTACAGAGGGAACTATACTCTTCTTCCCATGTTTCTGCCTCTCTCCACCCTCACTGGCTCCTCTGACTAGAAAAATGTTTCCTATACATGTGCCATCAGGGCCCTCTCTTGAGCTTTCTGGGAGTCTTCTCTGTCTTCAGGCTCTCCCTCTTTTCTCTTCTGTTTCCCACGCAGCAATCCATATGTGGGCTATCCGATGCTCTGAGTCTAAGGAGGTAAGTTCAAATCAGGTGGCAAGAAGGAAGAAACCCACTTTACATCCAGGTCTAAACAACAGGCTCTCTATCTAGCTTTACCAAGTATAAAGCAGATATCATGAGCCCTACCTAATTTCCAAGTTCATTTCTCAACTGGATCAGAAGTCAAGGGGAAAGAGATGTAATTGACTCTTGTACATCCTAACAGAAGTGAAATGAATTGAATCCCACTCTTTTCCCATTCCATCTAGTTTTGTTTATGTGACTGTTTTTAGTTTGCATAGGTGGTAGCTAGAATAGTAATGGCAGGACACTCTCTGTTCATTCATTCATTCGTTCGTTCATTAATTCAACAAATATTAAACACCAACTATGGGCCTGGCATTGTGTTAAATGCTGAAGCTACTCGGATACTCAAAATGACAAAACACAGCCCAGCCTCCTTGGTGTTGTCTTTAAAAGTCAAATTGCTTTGATAGGTCTTCTTTCTTTTGCTCCTGCCATTTCTTCTGATCTGTCAACATCCTCTGCCTGTTCTGTGTTTCACCTAAGCACACTGGTAGCATTTGAACCCTATAGTTGTTTCAAGCCTGTATCTTAGCCACTTAAAATAACCTACAGTGTAATGAAATCAACACCATAAAAAGTGCGGTCACAAAGAAAGTAGGTGATACTCTGGCAGTTCTCTATCTAGTGGTCACTGTGAAGGGCTCTAATGAACAGGTGTAGAGCCACACCTTTTATTCTTTCCACTTGCCCTGGCAGCACTGGCTGGGAGGCACAGGTACTTCTCATGAAGGTTAAGGACACTTGGTTGGGGCTCAGATTAGACACTGAAATCCTGGCTCTCATTGAAAAGTTATGTAATAAAAAGATCAAGTTGCAAAGAAACGATACCTGGCCAGAGTGAATCCTTTCAAATAAGTCTCGTATCAGCAGAAACTAAGCCCCACATGCTAACGCTGTAGCTCAAAGGCTATACATTTGGCAGATCAGAGGAAGAGCATCTTGAAACACTTTAATGACTTGCATTTAGAGCGCAAGTTAATATTACTCCAGGGATTATTCTGCGTATCTTCTTATTTAAAATGTTATCGAATACTTGAAAAGAGGAAATATATGCTGATCTTAGCCTCATTAACTTTGTGAGTTGGTTATAGAAGATTGGGTTATGTCTTTTAGAACTAAAGCCCCTAGAGTCCTGTGTGTGTGTGTTTTTTTTTAAGTGTGAGCTGATCATCATTTCCCTTAGGAATCATCATAGTTAAGAGAGAGAAAAAATGAAATTAAATGAGGGCTAGCACTTCCCTCATTCTTTCTTAAAGACACTAGTGAGATCAGCTATCTCTTGGGTTTACTTAACTTTTCTACTATGTTATCTGCAAGGGAAGCAATCTTTTCTCCTAAACCCTTATTTCTAACACAAAAAAATACTTCATCTGCTCATTTAATTCTTTATAATAACAATTTCTCACCAGTGTTTTGTGATTTCTATCTTATAAGGTACTTTAAAATCTCTTCCTCCCTGGAACCTACAAGCTACCTGGAATTAAACCCCAAACAACCCAAAGGCAGGTGCCATTAGGCTCTCAAGTGAGTCCCCACAGATTCTGGGACACCACCTAGGACCACTTAGTAGCTGGCCTTTGGGTTTGCTCTTAAGAGGCCTCCATGTCTGTTATTTGTCCGTACCCTTTGCTATGAAGGGTACAGGCATAAAGAGCGCCTCCTGATGGGGCACCTAAAGAACCAAAACCTTTCCCTTGCTGCTTAAGCTGGGAGCACATTCTGTAAAGAACCCTTGGTAAGTAAAGCAGGAAAGGATTATAGCTAAGAATGCTATAATGTTCAGTGCTTGTTGCTGGCATATGTCATACATCAATATCATGATGCATTACACTTCAGTGTTCTAAATTCTATAAAGGAGGATTTCAGTGAGAAGAAGTGGGCCTGTTCATTTCAAGTATCGCTTATTAACAGCTGTAAGAGCTACTGATTGTTTTCAGACTAATGGTGATACTTCAAATGAGAAGATCCGCAACAAGCCTTTTCAAATACAAGCAATTATGAAGAAAAGCTGCTGTTCTGGCCCAGTTAATTTTTATCGTGAAACCATGGTGAATATATTAATTCAGGATTAGGAAGCATGGAAACAACTTCTATAGTACAATGCTGGAGATTTAATTTTTCTGGCTGCAAATGCCCATAAATCTTTCCATCCCAAATAATTTCTTCCTATAGATTTTTGAATGGTAATTACTCTTGCCTATCTAACTGTTTCCCTCTTTCTTTCCAAACTCCTTTCATGTTTTATGGATTCTAATTTTTTTCTAAAACACTTAAAACTGACTAGTTATTAGCCACTTCTAAAATGTTTGTAAAGCATGAATATCATCATGTTATCACTGCTCAAATGACACCATCCTGTAGCTTTATATGTTATACAATCTAAAGTGTATGGAGTGAACCCAGATGTGGAAATGGAGAGTAAATACACACACAGGCACACACGCTCATGGGGTAAAGACAGGGCCTCTAAAGCCAGACTTGCTGAGCTAAATCTTAACTTTCTAATTTACTGGCTATATAACCGGGAATAGGTACTTAGCCTTGCTTTGCTTCAGTTTTCTCATCTGTAAGATGGGAATACAAAGAGTATCCACAGCACAGAGGTGTTCCGAGATTTGGGTTAGTTGATAAATGCCAAGCACTTAGAATGGTGTCTGGCGTATGTGCCCACGCTCTGGATCCTACCATTCAAATATCAATCCCAGCAACATTTTATTAATAGGAATCCTTTTTCATCTTTACTCCTGTCCTTTATCAGTCAAATCTTTACTCCTGTCCTTTATCAGTCAAATGATCATGAAACTGCATATTGATGATCCTCATTCCCTTGGAAGCCAAAACTTACTCAATATATTTTACTATTAAATTACAGAATTGTTTCTGAACATCAGTAATAATTTGTTAACTCTCAATTACTGCCTACCAAATTGATTATTCACATTCCTGGATAAGCATGAGACCCCAGAGCAATTTATTACCATAGCTGCCTCACTGGTCAGTATGAGACAGGTACAGGTTTGAATAATTCTTCCCTCCTTTCTTTCCTAGGGTCAAGGTATCTTATTTCTCTGTTGTGAATCAAAAAAGATAAAAGTCAGGGGCGCATGGGTGGCTCAGTCAGTCAAGCCTCCAACTTCGGCTCAGGTCATGATCTCACAGTTTGTGAGTTCAAGCCCCACAATGGGCTCTGTGCTGAGCACTCGGAGCTGCCTCCCTCTCTCGCTCTGTCCCTCCCTGACTCACGCTCTGTCTCTTTCACTGTCAAAAATAAACATTTAAAAAGATTTTTTAAAAAAAGGTAAAAGTCAGGAATACAGATTGTAAAACTGCGCTGGACACCCACAGGAGTAAATATGTGCGCTTTGGTAAAAATAATGCCTGGATCCTATGAAAAGCCTACATTGACCATTCTCATCACTATGTTATATCCTCTGCTTCAACTTTATAATAAAAGGCAAGATAAGTTGAGTCATAAACTAGTTTGTAAAGGCAATGGACTTTCTAAAGCAATGACTTGCTTCTTTTAAAATTTTATTTAACCTGGTACACATCACCCTTACCAATAAAGTATTATGCACACAATGTTTTCTAAAGCACATAGAACACAGGTACAGAAATTCTAGTAAGTAGCTTGTCACTCTTAGTCTCAATTTTTCCTAAAAAGTGGGAAAAAATGATGGGAGTCCAACTTTTCAGCTTTAAGTGCCTATGTAATATTAAAAACACATGGGCTTCTTCACGAACCCTCTTGTTTTCAAGACCAAGTGAGCACCTGAGGCAAATCTGGTCATAGCATGAATGAGGTATTATGAAGCTGGAAAGCCCAGCTTTGTAGCTTTTTATAGTCACGAAGCAGAAACACAGACATGACTATGGGGTTTACTATGGATTAATGCATGGTACAAACAAATGAAGGATTTTATAATCCTGTGAAAAGCAAGCAAGAATGTTAGGGGATGTGAAAAGGAGAGGCAGGTAACTGTTCAGTCAAGCATTGAAAACGCTAACATAGAACCAGCTGCAGCCTCTTTCTTGATAGAAGTTACACTTGACTCCAGAAAAATTATTTATGATTTGGCATTCTTATCATACTTCCTTTCAGTGGCAGGCTTTATGAAAGGACTATTACTTATTGAAATAAAAACAAAATTAAAATAAAGGTGTTTTGAAACAAACTCCAAATGTGAGTCTCCCTAGAAACACAGAGCAGGCAAAGTATTGCTTAGGAAACTTCAAAATATTTTATAGACAAAAACGTCCCCCCAAATGGACAGACGTTAGTGATCTTTTTACAGATGGAAAAAATTAAGGCTCATTGTCCAAATGCTTTGTGCAAACAATAAAAAAATCATTTTTCTTGTTATATAGGACTTACAGCAGAGATTATATGAGGATTTTACCCCAAATCCACTTAACCCCAGCTAACAGACTACATTTAGGATGTTAGTGTAACCATGTGACTATGTGCCAGCCAATGGAAAGTAGGTAGACTTGAAATGTTGAGTGGGGCTTCCAGGAAGTCCTTTAAAAGAGGACGAGAGGCCCTTGGGTGGCTCAGTTGATTAAGCTTCTGACTCTTGGTTTCAGCCCAGGTATTGATTTCACAGCCGTGGGATAGAGCCCTGCATCGGACTCCAGGCTGATAGCACAGAGCCTGCTTGGGATTCTCTCTCTCCCTCTCTCTCTGCCCCTCCCTGCTTGTACTCTTTCTCTCAAAATAAATAAATAAATTAAAAAAAAAAAAAAGGAGAGGAATGCATTCTTTTTTTTTTTCCCCTCTTTTTCCTTTCTGCTTCCTGAAAAGCTGACGTAATGCATGAATCTTCAGCAGTGATATAGCCAAGAGGTAGAAGCCAGTGGCTGAGGGATAATGGAGCAGAAAGAAAGGAACCCTGGATTCCTATTGACATCCTGAGGCCACTGTATCAACCCTGAACTGCACTGACCTTCTTTTACAGAAGAAAAAAATTAACTTCTAACTTATTTAACTCACTGTAGTTTTTATTTTTTCAGGTATGTGCAGCGGAACCTAACCCTATTCTAAATCCTATTTCTATCTGAATGAGCATTAACTATTAGATCATGCTGCCATTGGGAAATGAAACTTAACAAAATAGGATGGCAACTTAAAGCTATATAGTAATATATAAAGATATATGATAATATATATATTATATAGATAATAATATATAAAGTTAATAATAATCATAAAGTTTTCTCATACAAACTACATAATGATCACTTGTGAAAACTTTCACTGTAGACAACAAATGCTCAATAAATACCAATGTTGAAGAAAGTAATCAAGTTTTAAAGGTTTTCTATAATAAATTAGTGGTTCCCAAAGTAATATAATTTTGGATAAGCTGGCAACAAAAATAACAATATTTATAAAAATATGACACTAAATTTGGGGAACAAAGGTAACGAAATAGAATCCTTATTTTCTAAAAAGTATCCCCTTATGGAAGACAGTAAGGGGAACACAAAGAGTAACAGACAAATCAATATATAATTATGTAAACACTGGTTTGACACACACCACCAAGTGTTTTTATTACTTTAAAGTGTTTATGAATGCATTTTTTGGCAATAAAATAGCAATAACAAAGAGAGGATACTTGGCAAGAGAGAACAATGGGAAGAGACGGTACTGACATGATTTCATGTGTCAAATTGACATTACGTAGTTTCTTATGCAACTCAGAGTTTTATGCTATTCAGACTGTCTGAACACCGGCAGGGGACAGAAGCATTTTACTTATGAAAACATTGGAGGAGACAGTCCATTTTATGTGGGAATAATGGCTTTTTAACAGTGCTCAATTAGCAGGCATCAGGATCCTTCCTTCCAAAGCCATTAGCAAATTTATCTAAAAGATTTTATGCTACATCATAAAACAACCCAAACTGCTTAGTATGCCAATTTGCCTAAGACACTTGCTGTATAAGCTGCTTTCAGGAGGCAGCAGTAAGTATCATAAATACTTAAAGACAAAAAGCTCAAGGATATTGGCATTCAAAGGAGACGATACCTGAAACCGATACCGCCAAAACATTTAGCCACACTTGCATTTTGCTTTGGAGTGGAATTCCTTTTCTATTTCCTCTTCTATTTAACCTTTAGTTTCTGAACCAGCCCCGGCAGCAGAGGGTCCGACTGATGGTTTTTTCCTAACACTGTCAAACTACTAATTCAAACTAGAAGTCAATCCCCACTTCTTTTCCTCCTAAAGCAAAGTACCTTATAATATGTAATAATATAAGCTCACTTGAATGAGTGAGTAGGAGAGAGATTTCAGTCATTCTTTTTGTAGTCAGTTAGGCAATTAAATCTAGCCATCTGTCTCAGTATCTTTTTTTTTTTTTTCCTGGCCAGGAATAACAAAATAATAGAAACTCCAAATATATTAGGAAAAGATCTGTAAGTATGGGCTTTAGACAACGTGGAAATCAAGAGGAAGCTAAAGATAACCATGCATTGTACTTGTCTTGTTTTGCTCAAATACTTGTGATTTTATTTTATTTTTTTTTCAATTTTTTTAAAGTTTATTTACTTTGAGAGAAAGAGAGAAAAAGTGGGGTAGGGACAGAGAGACAGGGAGAGAGAAAATCCCAAGCAGGCTCCCTACAGTCAGCGTGTAGCCCAATGTGAGGCTTGATCGCACGAACTGTGAGATCATGACCTGAGCCGAAACCGAGGGTTGGACACTTAACTGATGGAGCCACCCAGGGGCCCCAAATTCTTCTAATTTTAAATAGAAAATAGTAATGTTCATTTAAATGACAGATGTTATAACTTCCTTCTTGAAGCAAAATACTTTCACATTTATTCTCATTTTTAATATACCTTGTGTTAAGCTTCTAAAATCCCCAGAAATCATAAAACTAAGGTAAGCGGGAGGGCCCAACATTAACTAGTCCATTCCTCTTATTTTGGAAAATAATGGCCTTACACATCCCTGACAGTAGAATTTTATTCTGATTTTTATCTGCCTTCCCATCCTCGTAAGGACAGAATCACTTGTCATTCCTAAAAGGTTTGTTATTAGTAAATTCCTGCTATAGAAAAAAACTCTCAAAGTGCAGTCCACAAAGCACTATCTACATCAGGACCACTGAGGCTTGCAAAATGCATATTCCTGGGCTCCGCTCAAGACCTGCTAAACTGATATCTCCACTGTGAGGCCCAAGAACCTGCGTTTTCACGACAAGCACCATTGCCTTAAAATCAAATTCCTTAAGCTGAAAACGTGTTCCTCTTTTTGCCTCCTTTCTTCAGAGTCACTGGAAAACATGGAGTCTGTGAACTGTGCGCCTTTAAGATTACAAAGCTATCTTTCTGTCTCTCTGCATTAGTAAACGAACTGAAGTTCTTCAACATTCTTCCTGTGGTTTGCCTCTCTTTCACTTCCTTGACACCTATAGACTCTTTCTTCCCAAACTTTCTCCACCAGCTCAATGATCAGCAAGACAGTGAATGTAAACCAACCAGCGATGACTATCTGAAAGGAGTAGTTCATGCAATCTATGGTTCACTCTGTGTTCATGTGTGGATCCCTGTTTCTCTCCTGTGGATAAATTCTCCTTATTTCTGTTTCACATGCTCTGTTCTGGGATGCTTCCCAACTCTTCCCACTGAAATTCTATCTCCATATTAACTATGTAATGTTTAGCATGATGTTTTCTTTCCACAAGCAGCCATCCAAATTTGTGTCAGGTATGAATTCCATGAACATGCTTACCCTGCCCTAAATTCAGTAGGCACTGTTAAAAATTCAAAGATATCCAGGGTAGGATGAGAGCACCGTATTCTCCTGGAAGCAATATACTCATGTACAGATGCACTTAAGGGTGTCCCATTCTGTCAGACAGCTCTCCAAAGGTAATGTTCTGGCTTATGCCAGCTCACGGTCAGCACTTCATACCTGTCCAGCCAGTGTAAATAGTGCTGTCCCGAGGGTCTGCTGACTTTAGACCTCTCTCCATTTGCTGAAGAAGCTCTCGAATTTTATTGTTCAAGCGTTGTGAGAACTCGGGAGTTAGCTGTAGATATTAAAGGGAAAACAAGTATCAAAAAATATGGACCACTCAACTTCCCGGACTATAGGCTATCAAAATTCAGAGGATACTTCATTTCCACTTAGGTCACATTTTTCTGCCTGGGAGAACTGGATAATCATTTTATTCTTAACAAATTAATAAAACTTAAAAGTGCTACTACATTTTCCTACTCAAGGCAGGAAATACTTTTGTTGTAATTTAAATGTTTTACATAAAATTTGTAAATAAATACTACAATAGACGTCTGGGGATAAACTGGCATACAGTAGTTTCCACCTACTAGGGAGCATCTGTTATTTAAGCCAATATTTTTTATTATAATAAAAATCATTTTAATAAATTAAGCACAAATCATAATATGTTTGCCGTTTTCTAGCCATTCAAGCTACAGCGATGTTAATTTTCTAAAGAAACACTCTAGTTGCTTTTGTTATTTAAAACATGAGAATAAACATTTATTAAAGTCCATTTGTGAGAAAATGGATAAAAATTTTTAAAAACTGTAGAAGTAGGATAAGAAAATCAAAATAAATTCATGGACATGAGGAGCCTTAGGCAGAGTGGAAATAACATCAGACCCAGCACAGTGCCTCGCAAAGGAGGGGCTTCATAAATATTGCCCAAATGAATGAGGCTGCCTATATCTTTATCTGTGATTAGCTGGGTGATTTTGCTCTACATAGAACTTCTTTATGCTTCAGTTACTTCCATAAAGTCAGGATAATAATACCTGCCCCACCAATTTCAAAAAGTACTTTGAGGATCAAATGAGATCCTGTGCCTTGGATCTTTCACATTCAGGGATATAATGTTGATACTTCTTAAAAAGTTAAGCAGTCCAAGGGTCTATAACAAGCAATAAGTTGGATATGGAATAAAAGCACACTAAGGTTGGGGCTGCGGGTTAGTGACATCCATATGAAGGCCCATAGGTGCTGGGCAAACCGTGAGGCCCACATAATCATGATCCTACAGGCAACTGAAAAATATTTTGAAAAGTTCTGTATACACTGAATCATGAACTGTCTTAAAAGATCACTTTAATGTATCCCTAAGCAATTTTAGGAACCTGCTATGATTCCCAGACTTGGATTTTACAAAGTAGTAAAACTTCAGAAAGGTTGAGGAATATCACATGGGTACGAACATTTTATTTCACCATGTAAGGATGATAAAAACAAACCTAACTACCTGTTGGCATCATAATCTCATTTTTTAAAAAGGGCATCTTAACACTGAAAAAAGTAAGAAGGCAGTAACAGGTTATAAAAGATATTAAATTTTACTTCTGAAGAGCATCTCTGATAAGGCAAACCAGACTATCAACCATAAATGGATTATTTATTCTGAAGCACCACTATGATACCTTCTTTCATACTGTGAAGAAGAAACTACATTGACAGACACACTCCCATTATTTAACAATTTCTGCCAAGAGCTTCAGACTTCAACAAGTCTTGAAAATACATTTAATAAGATAAAATATACTTCAATATTAATATAAAAGGTCTATAAATCTCAACTAGATAGAAGAGTGCATCTATGTGAGAACATGTCGTCTTCTGTTCATAGATCACAGATAATTTATCATCTTGCCTGGCCTTACTCTGAGCCCAAGAATGAGAATGCCTCAGTCTCAGGAAGGGAAATCACTTTCTATTTGTCATACAACCACATTTAATAAAGGTGACCTGCCTGAGAATATTGATTACTTGTGGCAGACCACAAAATTATTCAAACTCTAGCAATAATTTGCAGAGTCTCCAAAAGCCCTTTTTTTTAGATGCCAGAAAACAGGCCAATTCCTTATTGAAAGGTCTGTGTTAACAAATTAAGGAGGACAGATCTCCAGGGTCTGATCCTTGATGTTCAACGTTAAACAATTTTAGAACTGGTATGCTCATTTCTTTCTGGAATCTGTCCAAAACCGTGTGTTAGGTAATAAATTCCTTTATTATTTTTGGAGCAGAGTTTAAATTTATGAATATCTTTTTTTCTCCCTTGGAAATGGTTAAATTCATAAACGCATTTAATTCATAAACAGCCTGAATAGTGAGCTGTATTTTACTGAAGGCTTCTGTCCTTAGGATAAATCCTCAAACGTTCCCTTTGCCAAGATAGCATGAAACAGCATGTCTTTCTCCAACAAGACAAGACAAAATACTTGAGCTTCAGGATCTGCAGAGCTAGACAGAACACAGGTCCAAATGGCCTAAAGGAAGCCATATGACGTCAAGATTATTGTAAGAAGCTTTGCTTGGGTAGTTCAATTTTGGTCTAAAAAAAATCGGACTGACTCTAGATTCATACATACTTTGGTGCCCTTCTATTCCGCAGCTCTTCTCCATCCTTTTCATCCCTCCCACTTGCATTACTGATGTTAATCCAGAGTGACGAGTGTTTTAAAGAAAACAAAAAGAGCCACATAAAGTTGACGTGGCAGATCCGAAATCTCTAAAGCCATTATAACTCATGTGAAATGCTTTACGCATGATGAGTTTAGAAGAAATAAACTGGTAGAATTAAAAAGTGTGTGCACTCCAAAGAGATCACTCTTCCAACCTAATGCACTCTGAGGATTCCCCAACTAGGCATCTCTAAAAACTGTATTCCCTCTTCACAGTAATGTCCACTCAAAGAGACATGAGAAAACACAGGCCTCTGGTATCTTACATCCAGCTTCTCTTTTACTCAGTGGCTTATAATATAAAGTGCTAACCATTAATTTACTATTGTTGGTGAGTTTTTCTTTCCCCAGCTGTGGGGATGTTCTGCAGAGTGGCAATAGCAGGAAGAATTTCAGGCCTATGTCCCTAATTTGTCTTAGCACTTTCAGCTTGAAGATGTCTTACCACACTTTCCAACTTACTCTCATCATTTACCATGCCGTATTTGGGTACAAATGTAAAGCAGTAACATGGCACATGTGACAGACCACCAAGACTCCTCCCCTGTCCTTTAAAATGCATACCAAAATTGATCAAAACTGCAAAATCACATGGAAAACGCCATATTCGCCAATTGTTATAATTTAAATTATCAACGATCGAGGTTATTTCAGTTATAAATTAACATTAATAACAATGATTTATAGAAATGTTAGGACTCAAACTGCGTATTTTGACACGTATTTTATATATTTATCTTCAAATTATATATATATATATATATATATTTTTTTTTTTTAAAAGGGGATGCTCGTCCCTTTCTTTCAGGCAAAACTGAGCACCTTTCTGAACACCAGGGCCTGGCTGGAGGTAGGGACTGCAAGCAGATGTATCCCAAACTCACCCTCCCGGCAGAATCAAAGTAGCCTTCGGCCAGGGATTTGTTAAAATCGGCATAAGGATTCGGGAAGGCCCTTTGAGCCATGACGCCGGAAGCGAGCCTGTAGAACAGGGGAAAAAAAGAACCTAGGTTGAGATGGGGGCGTCGGCCGAGTTGCCGGGGCAGCGGGAAGCGGCCGCGCAACACCTTCCTTGCAGCTTCTGGGCCACCCCGCGGTCCCGGCGGTCTGAGTGGACCCCGCGCCGATCGCGGCCCGGCTGCTAGAGCGCTGCACCTCCGCGAAAAGGCTGTCAGGGCCCCGCGCCCACAGTGGTGAAGGGACCCCGTTTTGCACCCTTCCTTCCCACTCCAGCGATTTGAGCCACGACAGGTTCACCGTCCTGAAGCCCGGCCAGGCCTCGGCCTCTCACCCTGCAGTCTCGGACACCAACAGAAGCCACGCTTTCACCGCCCACTTCCTGCCAGTCGGACCAATCGGAACCTTCGATACTCTGGAGGCCCGCCCCCTTCTCACTTAAGGTTTGTTAAAGAGACAGCAGTGTGATTTCGAAAAACTATGAGGGGGATTAATTCCTGGGTAGTTGGGTTGGGGACGTATCTTAGCGTAACGTGCAATCGTGCCCATTATTTCCTGCCTTTCTTCTCTTTTAATATTTTTAATTTAAAAAAATAATTCAAGTCCACATGATTCATAAAAATTAGGAATTTATCTGTAGAAGAAAAAAGACTGCTTCCAGAGCTGAACGTATTCATATCTCTACTGCTCAGACTGAATAAAACGGGAAGGATAATGTCTCTCCAGAGACCTTCCAAACTTTTTCTTTTGTTCCAAAAAAAAAAAAAGAAAAGAAAAGAAAGAAAAATAAACAAACCCCGCTGCCACCATGAATTAGCATCAAGGACAGAAAACAGGGTTATGTTGAAGAGCTGGATAAAGATCCTTTGGAGATAATTGATAATTTAACTCCCAAGGCACTAAAGAAGAGATGTAAATGTCTAAGGGACAAGCCGTCAAATGGCAATTGACACTTCAAGGAAAATGCACAAAAATGCAAATCACAGCTCTTAAGAATTTGATCTGCTCATTTGCCTAAATTGGACTGTAATATTGTGTACAGGAACACTTAAAAAAATAACAAAGTCCAACAGAGCAGGACATCCACAACATTGAAATTCAATGTTTAACTGTCTCCATAATCTGAAAATCAGTCCTTTCCTTTACACTTAAATCCTACCTGGTACACGTTAGGCCCATTCTGTTGCTCAGAGAATTTTGGAGTTCAGTTTAAAAAGTCAGAAACAATCCCTCTCTCTGCTCTTTGCCTTCCTCTGGTTTCAGTGAAGGACTCTCAAGCATCAAACATCCAATTATTGAAGCTCAATCGCCACCACACCCCTACCTTGGCTTCTGACCCCTTCTGGCTCAGTTTGTTTTTTAACTGTTACTTCTAACACATTTGTTAGCTCCTTCACCTAACTCATAAAGATTTAGCAGAGACCCCGGTTGAATCTTAAATTGGATACCCTTCCTATTTTAATAGATGGGTGTGTGCTAGAGCAACTCATAAGAAAGAAGAAGAAAGAGAGGGAGAGGCACTTTATCAATTACTTTTCTTGAATTATTAATGGCATACTATCAGTTTATCTTATCCACAGCTTTTATATGAGCAATTAAAATCAGTGTGATATTTAAGTAGATTAATGACTACTACAGGGAGAGAGGCAAACTAAGACCATAGATTGTGCTTGAGCAGAAATAAAAGAAGAGTAGAAGTGGGGAAAGATGCAAGGAGAGTACGTGGAAGAGTAAGATGGGGAAGAGGAAAGGAGTATCTTGGTCAGCTTGATGGGCAGCCTCTCAAAGATCAAAGAAGTAAATGGCAAATGCAGTGGAGTAGTGTAGGGACTATAGGGCTTCTCAATCTCAGCACTGTGATATTTGGAAAGAAAGGGATGCTTCCTTGTTGCCGGCCCTGTTCATGTTTAGCATCCCTGGCCCTGTTCACTAGGTGCCAGTAGCACCCGGTCCCCAAGTGGTGACAACCAAAAATTTTTTTGCGGACATTGCCAAATGCCAATTATCCCTGGGAGGAGGGGCAACAAATTACCCCTGGATTGTGAATACAAGAGAGCGTAACCAAAGGTGTTTAATAAGATTGGGCAACTGTGTAATTCCAATATCCTCATTGAAGATTTAGCTTGCTGGAATAATGAGCTGAAAAATTGAGGAGGAACTTGGGGAGAGGTTTTGTGGTGTGTGTGTGTGTGTGTGTGTGTGTGTGTGTATTTAAATCTCAGGTGCAGCAATGAGCTAATTATACTCTTGGGTTTTTAGTATCACATTATTGGTGCATACAAGACCCTATTCTATTTTAATTTTTCTCTTATTCCCAGTTCCCAACCCATTCTTCTCCTCTAGAAGGCAATCACCACAATATGTTTAATTTATATATCCTTTGGAAAATATGAGTTTTGTAGGTATGCACTTTAAAGAATTTTTTTAAACATTTATTTATTTTAGAGAGAGAAAGTCAGTATGTGCGAGTGGGGAAGGGGCAGAGAGAGGGAGACAAAAGATCTGAAGCAGGCTCCTTGTTGTTAGTGCAGAGCCCTGTGTAGGGCTCGAACTCAGGAACCCTGAGATCATGACTTGAGCCGAAATCAAGAGAAAGCTGCTTAACCAACTGAGCTACCCAAGCGCCCCACTATGTACTTTTAATAAATGGAATAGTGCTACAAATACTCAACAACTTGTGATTTAGATCTGTGTTGCTCTGCCTACAGTTGGTTGTATTGGATAATGTATAATATTTTCATAGTTGTCTTCACCTCATTTTACTTATCCTTTCCCCTAAGGATGGGCATTGTTTCTCACTTCCAAATCACAAATAATACAGCCAGGTAAATCCAGGCACATGTTCTCAGAAGTATCTAGATGTGACTATATCTGAGATACTTACTGGAGTCCGCTCTCATCAGCGATTTTGCTTCCTGCAATTTTAGCTCCCCATGGTCGATTTCTCCCTGGAAGCAGATGATCCTCCTTGTGACAAATTGTCAGAAAGTAAATAGTAGCCTAATACTACCTCATGATGCCTACATTGTTCACCTCACCTTATCTCACTGTGTAGGCATTTTATCATCTCACATTGTCACAAGAAGGAGGGTGATTACAGGCGATACAGTACGATAAATATTTTTGGGGCACCTGAGTGACTCAGTCAGTTAAGCATCTGACTCTTGATTTTGGCTCAGGTCGTGATCTCATGGTTTGTGAGTTCGAGCCTCACATTGGGCTTTGGGTTGACAGCCCGGAGCCTGCTTGGGATTCTCTGTCTCCCTCTCACTGCCCCACCCTTTCCTGCTCTCTACCTCTGTCTATCAAAATAATTAATAAACTATAAAAGAAATAAAATTAAAAATAAGATATTTTTAGAGAGATACCACATTCACATAACTTTTATTAAAATATATTTGTATAATTTCTCTATTATTGTTGTTGTTAATCTCTTACTGGTTCTTAAATTCTATAAATGAAACTTCATCATAGGTATGTATGCCTAGTATGCATAGTATGAACATAGTATATGTAGGATTCTTTGCTATCTGTGGTTTCAGGCATCCACTGAGGGTTGTACCTTCCACAGGTAAGGGGAGACTACTGTCCTCATTGCTGGATCAGAGGACATATTATAGTTAGTTTCCCTAGTCCCTTTAGATTGCTTTATAGAAAACTAATTTATATTCCCTTCAATAGTGTCTAATAGTTTCTGTCACTCTCATATCCTCTCCAATACTAGATGTTATTTAGTGTTCTAATGTTTGCAACTTTTTTTGAGAGAGAAAGATTGAGAGTAGGGGAAAGGGGGAGAGGGAAAGAGAGAGAGAATCTTAAGCAGGCTCCATGCCAACTGCAGTCCTGACGTGGGGCTCGATCTCCCAACTGTGAGATCATGACCTGAGCCAAAATCAAGAGTTGAACACTTAACCGACTGAGCCACTCAGGTTCCCCTAGATTTTGCAATTCTGATGGACAATGTGGAAATATCATTGACGGTTAAACTTTCAGTATTTTTGTTGCTAAGGATGTTGACTGAGCTTTTCTTTATATACTTGTCAGACATCTTCCCTTTCTCTGAGATTTACTTCTTCATATCCTTTGCCCATTTTTCTCTTAGATATTTCATTGTTTTCTTGTTGATTTTCAGGAGTTGTCTTTTGTCATGTTTTTGTTTTTGAAGGGGAGGATATTGCAGATATTAATCCCCTTTGGCTTTAGGTGTTACAGAATCTCCTCTAGTCTGTTAGCTTTTTCTAGGGTATCTTTCATTGAACTGTAATTCTTCATTTTAATGAGGTTAAACCCATCCAACTTTAACATTGGGATTTGAGAATTTAGCTTCATGTCCAAAAGTGTTTCTCTACTCCTAGGCTGCAAAGATGGCTTTCTGCATTTTATTTTCTTGTATTTTAGATCTTTAACCTATCTGGAGTTTACTTTTGGATATAGCATAAGGCATGGATCCAAACTTACTATGGGGAGAGTATGGAATTGTTTTGAAAATTCAGATAAATCAAAGTATGAACAAGTTCTCTCTTTGTTGGTAAGAAGAATCCCAAGATTTGAATTACGGGAAATCATATAGAACCCATTTCTTCTGTTTCATTTTGTTAGAGAAGCAACCCAAAGAATTTCTCCCTAGCTCTGGCTCGAAAGAAAAATGTTTGGCATTGACATAGCTGTGTTAGTCTTCTAGAACTGTCATAACAAAGGACCACCAGATTGGGTGGCTAAAACAACAGAAATTTATTGTCTCACAGTTCTGGAGGTTGGATATCCAAGACAAAGGTGCTGGCAGGGTCGATTTCTTCTGAAGACTCTCTTTTTTAGCTTGCACATGGCTGCCTTCTCCTTGCGTCTTCTACATGGTCTTTCTGTAGCCTGTTTTCGAATCTCTTCCTATAAGGAAACCAGTCCTAATGCAGAAGGACTCACTCTAATGACCTCATTTCACCTTACTTACCTCCCTAAAGAACCTGTATCACCAAGTATGGCCACATGCTGAGGTACTTGGAGTTAGGGCTTCAGCGTATGAATTTAGGGAAGGGGAAGCAATTCAGCCCACAACAGTACTGTGTCATCTATGGCTATCGTGGCTGAACACATTTGTAGTTAATATAGTTTTGACTGTTGATTTTTCAAGGACCATTTTATTTTTGATAAATTTAGAATAATTTTTTTTGAAAATGTATTATAGTGCTCCTTCTCCTAATTTGTAAATGTACCTCGTGTAAACTCTCAGGAAATAATCATTGTATTATTGCTTTTAAGACAGAATACTCTAGAAATCTGGTCATGTCAATGCTAAACTGATGAAAACAGGTATCTTCTGAGGTCTCTTTAGTTCTGTTTTAAGACCTTAGTTTCAGAATGTTATAACGTGTACTAGTTAGGGTGAAAGCTAAGTTATAGTGACAAAGAGGCTCAGAAACACGGCAGTGAAATAAACACATTTGGTTTTCTTTACTTCAGGTTAGCTTTGCTCCATGTAGCCATTCAGGATCACAGATTCGTTCTGCCTTACTGTGTCACCCTTGTCTGTTAGATCGACACTGGTCACAGGCATATCTGTATTCCAGCCTGTGGGAAGGTCAGCAAAACACAGGGGTGCACATGCCTTCAGCCCCAGATCAGGAATCCATCGCCTCCCACATGTTGTTCCACGTTATTCCACAGATGAGGAGGCAGTCACATTGCCACCTCTAGCTGCTCAGAAGCCTGTGAAATAAAGCCTTCTGCTGAGCTGCTGAGTGTCTAGCCACAATGAAAGAGGGAGGACCGCTTTTGGTGGCCAGTCAGTGGCTCCAATTCATAATGGCAGTTCTAGAACTGCTACTATGTGTATCTTATTTATCCAAGGGGCCCCATGCTTAAATTTCTGTGGTATTTCCTCTGCCTCTGACCTCCTAGCAAACACACCTTCTCTGTTTCCTCCTAATTTCCCTAGAGCTTTCTTGGCAACGAGGTCATTGACCTTTGGTAGAAGGTGGATCAGAAGACTCCGTAGTCTTTTTTCTAGAAAATTCTCCCCATTCACAAAACAAAACACACACAAAATTAATCAAATGGCTGTTACTTTTTACACTTTTCTCCTCAGTATTGCATCTGTTGTGATGAGTACCCTCTTTCCTTTTCAGCTCAAAGAAGCATAAAGCAAGAGTTATCTAAGCTTTGAGTTTAAAATCACCATGCTGTTGGTTTAACATCCAGCTGAGACTTTTTAATACTGAAGCAATTTTCTGTTTCATTCATAATAGAGAATTCGTGGATTGACAGGAGCTATTGCCAGTGAAGGAAACAAGAACATAAACACACGTACACCGTACACACTGCAGTACACTTTTAATTTCCCAGAGATGGTATTTCCTATGGTGCTGGCAGTGCTTCCTCCCTCCCTTGTCAGGACTGTTATTAGTGTGCTGACAGATTCTTTTCTCTAAATGTACCTGCTGGGTGTGAGCCGCTATCATGTGAAACACAGGTGCGCTGGGGTTTTCTTAAGAGATTAAAGACTGTGAGCACAGAAAGCTGGTAAAAAAAAATGTAGAAACATTTAGACTGTCTTTTCCTCTCTATGCTTAATGTTTGAGAAGGGATCTTGATCAACCGTGTTAGCCTGTGTCTTTACAAGCAAAATGAAACAGCGGCTTTCCCCTTTATTGTTGAAAATATGTACCTACATTGCATGGTGAAAATTATGCAGGTTTCCATTTCTGTATATGCTTACAATGCATAATGAAGATAGAGATGGAGAGTGTCCCTTACCAAAGCAGCCTTCTTGCAGCAATGAATCATTAATCAGGAATATTACATTCTCCTCCGGCCCCAGTCAACCATATAACACTCACCTGTGGAATGGAGGTGACGTATTGCCAAAGCCCCATAAGATAGATCCCCATTTTGAGGTATTTTTTGGCATATCTGGCAGTCCTGGGGAAAGTAACCAACAGAGAGACACCGTGGCCCATATAGCCTCTCTTTTAAGCTGCAGAATTGCCTCACAGCAGGTACTTTTCAATTATTTAAAAGAGAAACTTCAAAATTTTCTGACTTGCCTCATAGCCACGTTTTTCGTGCTACTGTTTTCCTTTCTATTTGCCATGAGAGGCAAGAGTTCAAACGCATCGGTGAGTAACTATGGGAGAGGATTAGTTTCTAGTAAGAGGCGGGTGAAGCTGGTCCGTAGAGCAAAGTGGATTTTGGAGTATAACTTAGATCAGGAAGGAAACTTGAGGAATTCAGCTGCTGCCATGTAGGATCATCTGGAACCGACCACATTACTGGTTGGCCTGTGGCTGCAGTGTAGACAAGAGGGGCTACGAGAACAAGGGCTGTAGCCATGGAGCAGAGCTGGCTTGTCTGCCATGGTCCCCAAATCTGGGTTGAGCCTTAAAGCTGGGCGCTGGAGCCAGTGTCCGAGTTGGCAGAGAAAGCGAGGATCAGATGCTCGGACTCAACTCTCTGCCCCTGGAGGGACAGGACTTGGAGTTCCAAGGGTTAGACTAAACTTTTCTCCCTGGCAACTTCAAGTTCTAGAGCAGTATTTCTAATATATTATGACATCTTGAGAGCTTATTAAAGATACAGGTTTTCAGACTTCACTGCCAGAGATTTTGATTTAGGAAGTTTAGGTTGAATCTGCATTTTTAAGAAACAACTTCTCCATATGATTGTCATTCTGACTGAACTTTAAAAATAACTGGTAAGACACACACACACACACACACACACACACACAGAAAGAGAGAGAGAGAAAGATGGAGAGAGAGAGAGAGAGGAGAGAATCTTGAATCCAAAAACTGTGGTGCTAAATGGTAACTAGAAAATTCTGTGAATTATTCTAGCCTCCAGTTTATATTTGACATCTTATTGTCCCTAATGTATTTCTTGGGCTAGTATTAAAAAACAAAGAAGAACAAACAAAAGAAAGGAAAGAGAAATGTCTGTTTAACCTATCACAACTTCTACTTATGGGTAGCTGTTTCACCTGAGATCCTTCCAGAAAAGGAGCATCCATATTTCTTTTGGTGATTAGCTCCTCATACTTGTAGGAGCTCTTTCTTAGATCTAGCCTAATATGTCTCAACCAGAAGTTGAGACATGTTTTGAGCAAGGTGGAGAACAACAAGCCAGGACATGTCTTTTCAAACTTTCAAATGTTACCTCGATTTTCTTCAGGCAGAATAATTCCATTGTATGCCTTTTCATAGGGCCTAACTCAGAGCTCTTTAATAAAGCCTTGATCATGAAACCCAGGGGTAAGGCAGGGTAGTGCTGAGGGTTGTTTTTTTCATCTTCTTAACCCTGTCTTTGTAGAGCGTCTAATGACCAGTCATTTTGGTAAGTACAAGGGCCCAGAAACCTTGCCTCAATCTGGGATCAATTTGAAGGGACACCTTAGATCTAGAGCTGCCCATGGGACGGGTGGGGATCTCCTGTTTTAACTGCATTGCTACTGGCTTTTCTCCAGCTCAGTCTGCCCCTCTCCTTCACTACCCTCATTCCAGAGGGGACTCTGCAGTAGTCTCCTACACGCAACCCCTCTCTCAGGGTCAGTTTCAAATAACCAAGCTTAAAGCAGGACCTATGACTGTCTTTGCTTGCTTTAAATCCTCACTCTGTACACGAATCCTACCCTATACAAACACACACACAAAAAGCACACTGAAGCACATCTTTGTCCCCACTTACAATTTCTAGACATGAAGTCTAATTCAAGTATATTCATCTTCTACCCTCTCGTGACCTTAAAGAATCTATACGTTGCTTTCTCAGAAGAATCTACTGAATAACGTGCCACTCTGCTTGCCTTTTGTCTGGCCCTAGCTGTAGTGATCCACCAAACCCCCACTTCTTCACTGCTAGCTTATGGTCATCTCTCCCTTGCCCTCTGCACTTAGCCATCTAGATATTCAGCAGGAGGTTTGCACTCTGGTGTCTTACATGGAGCTGGTACAAATCATAGGTGGATCCTAATATATAACAGATTCAATTTAAGTCATCTGAATTTTGTGGTAGCTTCAGAATTTCTACATGGGAGTGGGCAGGCAGCTGTCTCATGGGGTGGGACACAGAATTGGGATTGTCCAAACATGCATGTGCAAAATATTTCACATAAGACAGACAGACATCAACTGTGCAATGTAAGTTACAAGGGATGAGGAAATTGATGGAAATTACACCATGTTCTTCCAAGCCACTTCTTGGCAACTGCATTCTTTGAATGACCTGCTGGCTGTCTTTGTGTTTAAGATCATCTTAGGTGTCCTTTAGCACAGCGCGATGCCCCCATGCCCCCTTTAAAGCTAAGTCTGATTTCTCTTTTCTAGTTTTCTTTCCTCCACAGTTTGTCTTTCTTCATTCAAGAGTTTGGATAGTAAATTTACCTTTACACATGTTTGTGCTCCCAGCTATATGTATCAATTTGTAAAAAGCCAAATGGAGAACAGTTTAGCATCAGTGAAATGTCAGGAAAATGCCCTGAAGGCACCAATGCAATACTGGAGTTTCAAATTTTGAGAATGGAATTAGGCCACTAAATCAGTTTTCCTGCCTATGTCAGGGACCACAGGGATATGTCCTAGTTCTTTTTAAAAAAAAAAAAAAAAAAAAAGGGCATCTGAACCTCACTCGGTATAACTCACAGGTCTTTGCGGGGAACCTGTGGGAAACCTTTGGACTTGAAACTAATTGAATCTGCATTGAAATGGCCTTTTCCTTTCTTTATTAAATATCTGATTTGCTTTACAACCTTTTTCTTTGGCTTGCTTGCATTATTCTTTTTTAGCTTCACAAGTTGGCTATTCTCCAAGGTTGAAAGAAAAAGAAAAGATCAGGACTGAATTATACTGTTTGTTAGATCGTGAGTATAACTTTCCCCTTTGTGTTAGAGGAAAGGACACACCTCCTCTGATATAGAGGGGAGATGAGCCAGTTGTCACTATAAAGTATTATTATAATGTTTTCAGTGCTATAGGAGGAGCAAAAACATCTTTTTCTATTTGAAAAGTGAGGAAGGAGGGCAACATATGTCTGGGCTCATCATTATCATTCAGACCCATACCAGGAAAACTCTCTGATTGCAGGCTGAATTTGCTCATGATCACATTTCTTTTCCAGGGCTCGACAGCTTGCGGTTTTCTAACCATCTCTTTATTAGCACGCTGCCTGTTCTCTCTATCTACTCCTGCTGCACCTGCTGTGGTAGTGATTGTTTGTGTGTAGAGGTACCATTGCCTTGAGAAATTAAGGGTGCATGGTGAGCAGGGCTCAACCAATGGATTAATCAGGGTACAAATTCCGCCCATCTTTTGAACAATAACTTAAACATCTGTCTTGGGAAAGTACTGTTTCTCTTTGGGAATTCTGGGTTTAAAAACTTGTGTTTACAATTGCACCTATATCCTCTTTCTTGTACATTTAAATTTATAATTGCATGTCCTAGCCAGAAAAATGGTAGAAAGGTTTGTTTTTGCATTTATAGAAAAAAGTAAAAATTATTTCTCAAGTTAAGTTTATTGAGAATCTAAGAGAGGTCTTAGTGGACTGCAGATTCATACTTTTTGTGAATACTTTACCTTCATACACATCTGGGAAATTAAAATTGCAATAGATTATTAAGGATTATTGCAATTTTTTTCATTGGAGATCTTAGTAAGAAAATTACTTATTATTTTAACATTTGAAAAAATTATTTGGTCTCCACTGCAAATGTATAGATGATGGGAAAGCTTATCTCTTAGGCTTGGATCAGGGCAAACAGCCTTGAAGAAGGACTTTATTTTCTAGGACTGAAGAACATATACCCCACAATTTAAAAGAAAAGGGGTTTTGGGGCACCTGGATGGCTCAGTTGGGCAAGCATCCAGCTTTGGTTCAGGTCACAATGTCACAGTTTGTGAGTTTGAGCCCCATATCAGGATCCACGCAGATGATGTGATGATCTTGGGATGTTCTCTCTCTCCCTCTTTCTCTGCCCCTCCCCCACTTGCAATCTCTTTCTAAACATAATAAATAAACTTAAAAAAATTAAAACATGAAATAAATAAATAAACAAAAGGGGTTTTCTCTTTTCTCTCCCACATGATACTATTTGCCCCTAGGGTTAGTTTGACTTGAAGAGTAGGGTATTAATTGCTGCTGACTTTGTTTTGAATTTCTGGCCAGAGAGTATTATAGAGGACAGGTGAAATCTCTTGGGTACAATATAGTTGGAGGTGTGTTGGCACTGGTTCGGCCCATGATGCGTCTCAGGAATGAGTACTTTCCTCCCTGCATGTTGACTTGACACCAGCTGAGTGACCCAGAAACATGGCTGCTCTATTTTCATGTGTGCATGAGAGAAAAGCATCCTTCCCTGGGGCATTTATTGGCTAGCACTTTGACACTTCCATTTTGGAGGTCATAGGAGCAAGTAACTAAATATTAGGTAAGGAGCAATCAAGTATATGGAAATGTAGGTTAAGCCAAAAATCATAAAATGGGGAGATAGAGCCATAAACTAGTCACAGGACCTCAGTTACACTTGCTTTTCCCCATGCTATCATAAGAATGAAAAGAAAAAGGAAGGAGGGAAGGGAGAAAGGGAAACAGGAAGGAGGGAACATAGGAAAGAAGGAGGAAGAAAGAGAAAAAGAAATTTCACTTTATATATAGTCATGCTTCAGTTGGAGGGTGATTCGACATAAACATTCTGTGTTATGTTAGCATGTAATGTTATCAGTATTGTTCTGCCGCTCACACCATTTTGGAAATTTCTTAGAGTTGGAGCCTGGTTGGTAACAGTAATACCCTGAAATATTATGGAGGTATTTGCATGTTGATAGACCTGCCGCTCACCCCACAAACTGTCCCCAGTTTGTAATTGTTTGTAATTCCTTCCTTTCCCTCCTGCACAGCCAGAGTGAATTTCTTTATGTGATTTTATGATGCTTTAGTCGACCAGTCTCAGCACTGATTGTAACAGAGAATTTTGTATCTAATACATGCATATGACTTTAATAAGGAAGTCCAGAATTATGTCCTAAGTGATTTTACAGTAGCATTTTAAATGTAGGATGGAAAATTTTTAAATGATGCAGGTTAACATCTAAATGCACCCACTGCAACTTGAACTCCTGTTCCAATGGTAGAGCTGAGTTTTGCGTTTGTACTGTATTGCCTCTGCAGACAGTGCCAGGTTACTTACAGGAGGTAGTGGGGATACTGGGAAGGGCCCTTAGCGGCATAATAAATGGTGAAAGGGTATATCCAGTTAGAAGAGAGGCTCTCTTTTTCCCATGGTTCCCATGACCATAATTAACCAAAGCTGGATTCCTTGGAGAATTGAGAGTGGGATTATTCAATTTTTGTACCAATGAAGTATCATCTACAATTTGAGCTGCACAGCACACATGCGTACAGTGTATTTATTGGGACTGTTAACGTAATTCTTGAAAAGCTTAGTTTATACTTTTTCCTGTGTGTGTGAAATAAGAATATTGTGTATTGAGCCCTAGCTTGGGGGTCCAGTTCTGTTTCTACGTCAGAAGTCTCTTATCTCAGAAATTTCTTATCTCAGCCCCTTAAAACTCCATGCTCTCTGGATTTCTCATGTATAATAAGATGCAGAAGGTTGTGGGGGACAAAGCTGGCAAATCCCCTGGAGGGCGGTGATGCTCTGGACTGGGACACTTTATAATGTTTCCAGGAAACTAAGTTTGGAAAGCCATTAGTCAGTTTATAAACACATTCTTTTGACATAAGGTTTGAATTGTATATTGGCAGGAATTGTTTGAATAATTGACTTGAATGAGTTTAATTGGTTGTAAGGGAGTGCTTTGTTCCTTTGGATGATGTAATTACTGCCTGTGTTGAGTTCATGCAGGAATGATTTAAATGTTGGATTTAAATGTTGGATGATGTATCTGAATTGCATTGGTTGTACTAGTGTGCATTTGATGTCTGCGGATTTGTTTAGCTCTCCCTGGCGCTTTGAGTGTCCTGTGACAATGGGCAGTTACCACCTTGCCATCACCATTGAGGAACCAAGTCTCTACCAGTTCCTCCATCAAAAAAAAAAAAAAAAAAAAAAAAAAAAGAAATGTAGGATCACCTTCAGCAGATCTGTCAACACTGGGGATTAAAGATTCCTCTCGCCTAGAGGAAACTTTTCCTGGGGGCCCTATTCCAGTTGAAGGACCAGGCTTTCCCTCCAGCCTGTTAGCCTGAAGGTAGTCACATCATTCCACTTTTTCAGTTCTATCTTCTTAACTTGGCAGGGGCTTCAGTAGAGATTTAGGCATGGGTGGTATCAAAGCTGGTGAGAAGCAGCGGGTCCACTGGCAGCAGCCAACACTGTGATTGGGGAGTAGCTGGTAATAAAAAACCTGATGGCACAGCCAAAGCCAACTCAGTTGACTGTTATGATTTCAGGTTGATCCCAACTCAGTATACCAACTGACAAGAGTCAGGCTTCACTATCCTTCCAGAATTATTCTTCTGTGCTGGACCATTTTATAATTATACAACCTTCATCATCTGGAAGTCTCAAAATATATTCTAAGCAAAAGCAGAGTTTGTTCACTAGAGAACCTTTAGATGTAGTTGTATAGTTTAGTGACCCACAGCTTTATGCTTTTTACATATAGAGAAGTAGAAGTTCCAAAAGGTTAAGTTAATTGCCATAATCCTCTCGCAAGACACTATAGAAGTCAGAAATAAGATAGCTACCATGAATGGGTAGTGGACAATTTCTTTTCTTCTTTGAGAAATGCAAGTGAAAGCCTTTAATAGCACTGAAATCTAATTTCCAATAATTATAATGAAAAGAGAAGTTTCTCTGTTTGGGGGGGTTCTTAAATTTTTTTTTGTTTTGACTGCTTTGGCTTGTCACTTCTCCTCAAAAATATATTTTTAAATAAAATGCAAAGGACTCGAAGGAAACAAATCGCATTGAAATATAGTTATCAAAATAATTTAAGAATTGTGATACAGTAATATATGTGCTTCTTATTTACACACTAAATTTTTTTTAAGTTTTACTTATTTTGAATTAGAGAGAGAGAGAGCACATGAACAGGGGAGGGGCAGAGAGAGGGAGAGGGAGAATCCCAGGAAGGCTCGGTGCTGTCAGTGCAGAGCCCACCTGGGGTCTACAACTCATGAACCACAAGATCATGACCTGAGCTGAAACCAAGAATTGGACACTCAACGAACTGAGCCACCCAGGTGCCCCTAAATAACACAGTCTAGTGGCTGGCCTAATAATAATCATCACAAATACAAAGTAACAATATATACATTATTTCAGTATATCTGGAAAAATTGCCATAAGAAATAAACATCAGGAACACCTGGGTGACTCAATCAGTTGAGCGTCCAGCACTTGATGTCAGCTCAGGTCATGATCTCACAGTTGTGAGATCAAGCTCTGTGTTGGGCTCCACTGTGAGCATGGAGCCTGCTTGGAATTCTCTCTCTCCCTCTCTCTCTTTCTTTTTCTCTCTCCCTCTCTCTCAAAATAAATAAACATTAAAAAAAAGAAATAAAAACATAAGTAAATTCCTTTGAATTAGATTCCTGGACCCCTGTCTGTGGGTTCAAGATGAAGAACTCCTTCTATGAACTCCTTCTCTGACTGAAAGATGGAGTCATCTTCCATCATGTGCTTGTCTGAGATGGTGTCAAATAGGTTTTCCAGTAGGGAGCAAGCTGGTGGCTTCGTTGGAGGAGAAATGAATGGTACAGATGACTGCAGTAAGAATACAGGCCGAGTGAATCTTAGATCAAATAATAAAGTAATAAAGTTGGGGTGGGTTTGTTTTTTTTTTTTGGTCTCATTAATCATTTTTTCTGCATAACCTTTCTCCAAGTCAGGTGCTCAGTGCTTTTGAGTGATACTAACAATTCAATTAGATTTAATTGTTAGTGACAATGCTTTAGACTTTACCTGGATATTAAGTATGTATATTTACATAGAGTCTACAGGGAGACAGCACTATTAAATCCAAAGGAATCTATTGCCAATCATGGATCTGAGGGTTCCTTTTGGGCACTTGGATAGATGGGTAAAGGGATATTGTTGTTAGTTACTGATAACTTTCATTCACCTTGTGGTTGACTGTTTTCTCACCTACTCATAAGTTAGTTGTAGGTTTTATTGGGCAAACAGGGGAAGTAGTTCTTTTTCAGTTTGCTCTTGGTTCTATTTATCCTGGCAGTAACATTTCCCTAGGGGCAGGCAAATAGTCTTTCAAGTTGAACATCTCATTTGCAGTGCTGTCACTTGAAGTGATAGTCATTTGTAGTTTGTAGAGGAATGATTTCATTCATATGAGTGAACAGATGGGTTAATAAAGCTGTCTGAAGTTGTAACCTGGTTCAGAAGCGATTTCAGGGACATCAATCATGGTGTCATGATGCTGGATGCTGAACTACCAATAGTCTATTAGATTATAAGCACCTTGAAAACCAGGGTTAAACTTCATCTAAAGCAAGTCCATATTAACACAAAGTAGAGAAGTGTGCTTTACCTCTAGGCTATCATAAATAAAGGTGGTGTAGAGTATGTTGCTGTCATGCATCAGAGAGGGAAATAGTTAAAACAAATTAATTTCATAAAAAAGAATTAAAATAGGTTTTGTGCTATTTCATTCTGCCTGTGTTTTCTGTATTTCCTAACTCTTCTTGTTATCAAATGGCTTTGTCATCTCGAAAGAAATGCTCATGTAAATGCAAACACACTTTTTAAAGAATTGATACTGTATGAGCTTTAGGGGAAGAGATTCTTTTAAATTCATTGTTTGAATTGTGTTTCCAAGATCTCTTACCTTTTGTAGTGAGCTTGGTTTTGTTTTATGCTCCACTGCAGTATGCACTGGGATTTTTTGGAAGCCACATAAGAGGAGAAGGTAGGGAAGACAGTGAGGGAACTGCTGTTTTCCTGGACCTCTGTAGGCTAAACTGTCAGAATGCCCGTGGCATATGCACCATGGTGCTTGTTAGCATAAGGCAATAGCTTCCAGTCCTGGCTGCACGTTTAGAATAACTTAGAGAGCTTTTAAAACATACCAATTAGGGGTGCCTGTGTGGCTCAGTTGGTTGAGCATCCAGCTTCCGCTCAGTTCATGATCTCAAGGTTTGTGGGTTCAAGCCCCACGTCGGGCTCTGTGCTGACAGCTCAGAGCCTGGAGCCTGCTTTGGATTCTGTGTCTCCCTCTCTCTCTGCCCCTCTCCTGTTCATGCTCTGTTTCTCTCTGTCTCAATAATAAATAAACATTAAAATTTAAAAAAAAAATAAAACACCAATTAAATCAGAATCTTGGGGTAGGGAGATGCTGTGTCTTTGGTATGTATTAAAAGCACTCTAGGTGATTCTAATGTGCAGTCAATGTTGAGAATTATTGATACAATGGATGTGAGCATCAATCTATGAACTCAATGGGCAAGAAACAGAACTCAAATTATTTTTATTCCTAATCTTGATTTTGCTTCTAACCTCATTTTGTCCCTTAAGGTTTACGTCACTCACAGTTCCAAGTTCTAACAGAGTGCAAAATCTGGGGGAACAGAGGAGCTTCTATTTGTAGGTCATCCACCCACTGAGGTTACCTTTGGGTGCCTGTCATCACACTGGCATGACATTCTGGGTCTAGGGGCATGGCGTGCTTGGAACACTGGCATCTTTCTGTGGTGTGCTGTATTCAGACACCAGAACTAGTACTAAGGGGAGCCACAAAACTCAGTAAAACACGAATCATATTCCAATGCAAAATTTAAAAAAATTTGAATTAATGCAAAAAAAAATCTGTGTTGAAAAAAACAGATTTTTAAAAGAAAGACAAGATCTGTACACCTTCCATCAGCAGCCTCTTTCCTTCTGGGAAATACAGTCTGTCCAGCAAGAGTGCACTTTCTTCCTGCCTGTCCCTTCCAATTGAAGAAAATCTCATTTAATCTAAGAAAAATCCTTTTGCCTTCATGTTTTGATATTTTACCGCATGTTTGATCTTAGGACCATTTTCACTTATCCTCATCCCCAAAATGGGCTTAGACATGTGGAAGCAAAAAATATGAAGAAATGTATTTAGTGAGCAACTTCCACATTTTTTTTTCAGTTTGCCACATCTCTTTTTTTGTCACTAAGCACAGAATTTACTACTTGAAGTATGGAGAGAGAGAGAGTGAGAGAGAGAGAGAATTGGGGAGTAATGTACCATAGGTTTTCTTTCTCTCCATTGTTCCCTTCTTTCTATCTCACCTCCCTCCTTTTCCTTCTTTTTTTTTCTAAATAAAGAAAAATTGGTAGGGAATATGAAATATTTTATTATTTCTCAAAGATTCAGATCCTTGTCACTGAAATGCTCTGTCCCCTATACCAAGCATTTCTCAGAATATGTCTTATATAGATGTTGAACCAAAAAGTTAAACACAGCAGGTCACCTCAAATGCACCAGAAGTGTCCATGGCATCTGCTGCTTCCTTAGGTGTTATGATTTGCTGGTGACAATGCCCAAATTTCCCATTACACATTTTGCTATTTGAAGAATTGAAAAACAAACAAACTGTGTATGTCTCTGTCTCCAGAGCCATTTGTGGAAACAGGCTCGTTATCCATCTCTGAGAAGATCTTCATGGTCTAGGAAGAGCCACCATCTTAATATTTCCTGTTTCTCTTCCCTGGGTGATTTTGAATAAAATCTTCCTCTCATGGGGCGCTTGGGTGGCTCAGTGGGTTAAGTGTCCAACTCTTGATCTCGGCCCAGGTCATGATCTCAAGGTTTGTGAGTTTGAGCCCCAAGTCAGGCTCTGTGCTGACAGTGCAAAGCCTGCTTGGGGCTCTGTCTCTCCCTCTTTCTGCCCCTCCCCCGCACTCTCTTTCTCAAAATAAACTAGTAAACTTTAAAAAAAAGAACCACAAAAACTCCCTACTCTGGCCACAAATAAGACCCACGTAGGAATTAACTCCGGCAAATGGAATCCTCTCAAGATGCCTCTGTGAGGAACATGGGAACTTCAGCAGTTCATTTATCTTGGCTTTCAGCTGGTCTCCCCTCATTTTGTCACACTCAACATCTGATTCCCCAGTAAACCTTGTCAGCTGACTCAGAATAAATCCCGAATCTTTTCAGTTTTCACTAGCTCTACCGTCACCACCCTGGTCCCAGTCAGCACGATCTTCCCTCTGGATAACTGCAGTAGCTTCCCAACTGGGTGTGGGTAGGAACCGCGGATGCTCATCTATATGCATATTCTTCCCTTCTTCTTGGGCACACCACTCGTCTACATTTCCCAGCGCTGAGGCACCTACATGGAGCCGTAGGACTGGTTCTCATCTTTGGAATGAGAGAGGGTGATGCCTGTCTCCTTAGGTGGAGGAGTGTTGCCCCCCCAAACACCTTCTCTTTCCGCATTCTCTTGCTGCATGGAGAGAAGGACCCTGAGGCCCTGTGGGAGAGCAGGGCCACAAAATGGAAAAGTCCTGGGGTCCTGAATTATTGTATGGATTAGGATCATCACACTGACCTCCACTGGATTTCATGTGAGTAAGCAATAAACTTACTGTGCAGATAGCTGCATGGCCTGGGACCTCATTTTCCCTGCATGGCTCGGTGCCTCACCTTCCCATTTTTCTTGGTCACCCCATTCAGTATTCAACTCCTATCCTTCTCTGCTCTATTTTTCTTTATAGCGCTTATCACCACCTAGTACTATGTAGAGATTCAATTCATTTGTTTTCTAAGAGTACTCTTATTCTGAACAACTGGTCTATTTTTATCAAATAAGGAATGAGAATCTTGTAACTGATCATATCTCCCTTTAAAAGAAATTAGTCCTAATAAACACAGCAGAAGTTGTGTAAGATGCAATTAAGTAACTGTGTACTAACTCTTTCTGATTTTGTCTTACTATTTGGTCTTCATGACCTTTCCTTCTCATTTAAAATAAAAATAAATATACTGTTCTCTATCTACTTTTCTTCTAAATCTTTTTGGAATTGAGGCAGGTTATAGATAAAGAAGAATTTATCTTTGTACCTCCTAATGCCAGGAAAATATGGTAAAATTTAATAAATGTAATAAAATATTTTTAAAAATCTACCTTCTATTTATTTGGGGGAGATTTATGCTTTTTTATTGTCAAATCAACTTTTCAAATGAATACAAGGTCGATTTAGGTCAACATATATTGATTTAGTTGGAATGCTTTTGGAAATATTTTAGGAGAAGGGAGAGAAAAAAGAAAAGAGCAAAACAAGCCCATTCTAAGAGGAAGTCATTGGGTGAATACGTGGGATTTGAGGAGAGAGGTGAACCTGAGAAGGAATGGAAGGTCCCTTCCCTTTCCCCAGGCTTAGCTCCTCTGTGTTTCTTCATCTGGCTACTGATTCGTATCCCTTATCATATCCTTTACTAAACTGGTAAAATTAAAAACAAATAATAATTAACAAATAAAGGAAGTCATAGTTCTAGTCTGGATGGTGATTCTTGCCTCCCTCTTGCCCTGCAAGGCTCATGACTTTCACCTTGGTCTAACAAGACCTCACGATTTGGGGTATGGCCTCCATCCCCATCTCTGCCCCTCTGGCAGAGGGACTAATGGTAATTCATTCTTCCTTTCCACACTTTAGAACAAGGGGTGGGGGGGCTGGATTAGCTCGTTGGTTCCGAAGGGTAGATTCAGCTTAAGGGGCCTGAAGAGCTTTTAAAACCTATCATTTCCAGGAACCCTGAACTTCAATTCCTTTTATTTGAGCAAAATAAGTTTTTTCATTAAAAATTATTTTTTATTGTCATAAGTATTTGGGCATGAGACCCATGTACTAATATATTTTTAAAGGATTCTTCATGTGATTCCTTTGTGCAGTCAGAGTCAAGACCATTGGTCTCGCTACATTCTCTCTCAGCACTCACATCCTGTGACTGTGTGGATAATTTAAGTCTTTCTTTTTTCTTTTTTCAAGTTTTTATTTAAATCCCAGTTAATTTACATATAGTGTAATATTGGTTTCAGGAGCAGAATTTAGTGATTCGTCATTTACATACAACACCTGGTGCTCATTACAACAAATGCCCCCCTTAGTACCACCCATCACCCATCTAGCACATCCTCCTCCCTCCTCCCTCCATCACAGGTCTCTCTCTAACTACAGATAATGAAGTCAGAAGCTCTAAGGATTGCGTCTGTACCTTTGGGAGGTTATATTACACGCTGCCACTAGATGGCACAGACAATTCTTGGGATGGAGGAGATTTCTGGTTATTTGGAATTTTTGCCTTCCCTAGGCAATGTACTCAAGACACCTAGCTTAGGAAGCTTTGTGGGGACATGACACTTTAGTTCCTTTCCCTGAGCTAGAGGCCCAGAAGGTGCAGCTGTTTTGCTTGACAAGTTGATAGAGGCTCATTAAATAAACGTTCTATTGTCTGAAGGGAGAGAGAACGTGAACCTCTGCATAAATATTAGCTCACGTTTTTCTTACTATTTCCAGCAGGTGTGTGCTCCTCTCGTCTTCTCCGCAGTTTTCTTTCTTTTTCTCTGTCGTTGTTCTCTCTTTCCCTTTCTTTCTCCTCCTTTCTTGGTTTCTGCCTCTAACCACTATTTATAATCTGCTTACAGCTAAAAATGGATCATATTTTATTCTGTTACCTTTGTGGCTGATACATTTCATGAATCTAAAAATGACTCAGACACAGTATTCCTGGAAGCGTGAACACACTCAGGTTACTGGGAGAAATTCTTATGCAGGGGATTTCTTCTGCAGCAGCTGTAGCAGCACCAGCCAAATCCAGGAAGAAAGAAAGAATTTTATGTGCCTATCAGGGAAAAACAGTCAAACTCCTCTCCTTTTAACAACGCAGTTCGTTCGGGTAAGGGCCAAAGCTCTGGGGGTACGTGTAAGTAGGGGTTTTGCACAATAATAGGGTGTGCCTCTCTGCTACATCTCATTGGAAGATCTCAAAGCGCGCTTGCTGCTTTATTCTAGATAGCTGCCTCTTTTCCCCGGGCTGTCAAAATAGGACGACGTGTTATGATTTTTTTCCCCAAAGAGATTGCATTCCTTCCCTGGCTTTGTTCCAGCCCAGCTGCTTGTCGTTCAGGGAGATGCTGTGCTGCCGGTGCCAGGATATACCACTGTGCTCTCTTCTTCCCCGAGTGACATGTACTGATGGGTCACTGCCTGGAACAGCCTTGCAAAGCATGGTGTGTGTCCATCCGTGAAGATCTCTTGTTGTTTACTCTTCTCTGGTTTCCATCTGGCAGCATCAGATACCAATCTTCATTAAAAAACCAACCAACCAACCAACCAAAAAAACGCAAAAACAAAGAAAAATACAAGAAAAAGTTCTTTCTTTAGGAGTTAACATTTATTGAGTGCTTATTGTTTGCTAGATACTGTTTCAAACACTTTACATACTATTCTATCCTTTAACCCCCACACCAATGTCATGCCCCGGGTTTTGTTGTTAACCCCACTTTACATATGAGGACACTAGCAGGGGTGAGTCAATTGCTCAATGCCACAAAGCTGATAAGTAGTTGAGGAAATCTTTGAGCTGAGGCAATGTGACACCACCGGCAATACTCTCTTCACCCTTCATTCAGGTGGTAAAGAGTCACGTATTGGAGTCCCACATAAAAAAAGGATAGGTTTGGGGCTCCTAGGTGGCTCAGTCGGTTTAGCATCTGACTTCGGCTCAGGTCATGATCTCACGGTTTGTGGGTTCGAGCCCCGCATCGGGCTCTGTGCTTACAGCTAGCTCAGAGCCTGGAGCCTGTTTCAGATTCTCTGTCTCCCCCTCTCTCTGACCCTCCCCTGCTCACGCTGTCTGTCTGTCTGTCTCTCTCTCTCAAAAATAAATAAAACGTTAAAAAAATTTTAAAAAGGATAGATTCTCTAACTGGACAGTCATTAAGAAAGTGTGTATTTCCTGTTCATGTAGCTGTATTTCCTTTGGCATAGGATTCAATGGGTGCTCCAGAGCCAGTTTTCCCCCATTCTGAAGGACCTAAGTGCATTCTGGTATATACCCATTTCTCATTGGTTAGGTAATCAAGGAAAGACACACATCTTAATTGTGATTGGCATCCTGTGGGTGTCTACACAGTCTTAAATAAGTTTAGGAAGGAGACAACTGAGAGGATGATCCTTGTTGTTTTTACTGACTCGCTTTTGTGTTACTTGAGAAGGGACAGAGTTAGGGACCAATGCATATAAAACTAACAGATGCTATTTGGGAGCTTTGCCCATTAGTCATACCCTGACTTCTTCAGATTCAACACATCTTTCTATCTTCACACATGCTGTCTCTCTCGTAACTCCTTCCTGGCCCTCAAAACTCAGCCCACACCACCTTCCCCAGAAAGCCTTTGAATGATATGCTCAGCTGTATACTTCAGGCTTTGATTTTTCTTTGTTTACCCAATTTTTTCCCAATTCCTTTCTTTATCATTTTTTTTTGCTGTCAGGTTTTCTTTCTCTTTATCAGTTATTTATTGAAATACTGTTGGGAGCCATTCTGAGCCCACTAGTCGAGAAAACTCCTGGTGAGGTTAAAGCAAGTTTGCATGGTCTCTTGCCAATCAGATGACGACTGATATCCACCCCCACTCAATTATTTCTGCTTGAGCACTGACCCCTAGGGTACCTTGTTGATCAATATCGGGAGTGACTTGTCCCCTTATTCTGGCCCTGGTATGATGATTGCACCTTGTGAAGGAACTTATTGTGGGAATGTCTTCTTTTGATTATGGGAACAGACATCGTGTCTCCAGCAGGTCCTGTTTCCCTCCATACTTTCCCTTGAGCTATGAACAGGCTAATGACCCTTACTCATAAAAGACATGTACAATTCTGTTTCTACCGTTGCGTTAGTCCAAGATGTTCATACAGCTCAACATGTAAATCAACTAACCAAAAATGTCTTTCATGCCCTAGCTATTCAAGAAATCAAAAGTAGACACAAAGGTAAATGCACTGGTAGAGGCTATTCTATGTATTGGAAATAAGCTAAACTCTTTAAAGGTATGGTTGGCTCTCTGGTGCAATAAAGCATATATCTGGAAAATCAAGTCTTGCCTGGAGACAAAGAGCCTAACCTAGAGAGAAGAACAGAAGATACGTAGTACATACACCTTTGCTAACTGATGGTGTATAGCAGCCCCTTCCCTAAGGCCTACATTCCACAAACACCTTCCCTGACCCTGGCAGCTGTGATGAGGATGGATAAGAGTATCTACAAACCTATGATTTAATCTTAGTGTTATTAAAATGTGAACACCTTGTTATTTTCTTAGTTACTCAACCTCACTATAATTGGGGCAGTTCTGCAAGAAGACTTCTGTAAAACCTATTTCTGTACATTTTCCAAAAACATCTTATCACAAAGAGCTCTCCATTGTAAACATTCCATTTCCTGACGCCATGTTAACATTTGACCTATAAATAAAGACACCAAAACCGACAGGACGGAGATGCCTGCCTGGTGATCAGAAAGGATCCTGGGGTTCTCTCTCTCTCTCTCGCTGACACCACCCATCCTTCAGGGACCCCTGGACCTGCCGGAGCCAGCCTCCGACAAAATACTAGCTTTGTTTCTGTCATTCTTTTATTAGCCTCTCTCTTCTTTACTTCTATGCATAGATGAATATATGTCCATTGATGCTAAGTTTTGATCTACTCTTCTCTATGTCCCTACTTTATTTCTCTGCATATTTGCCCCATAATGTTTTATAAGAGAGGAAATATTTCATAAAGGAATTTTTAATCCCACTTTATTAACGGTACTATAATGCCAACCTAAGGAAAACGAAGAACAAACGCGTTGAACTTTTCCACCTAATTCTTTAACTTAGTCCTCTTGCTGTAATAATACTGTTCTCAGCAGGTAAAGTTTCAGCGGTATCAAAGATTAATATGCTTTATTGGTGCATAATCTTCAAAGAGAGTCATAAGGTCTCCCAACGAGAGAGCTAGCACCAGGATGGGTCAGAAGTCCAGGGTGCACGCATGTGTATGACTTATGGCAAGGTAAAGGTTTCTATTTGTCAGCGATAAGGCGGGTAGGCTAAGAGCAGCCCCATTCATAAATTTGGTCTGAGTCAGATCCAATTCATAGATATTCAACTAACAGAAGTGTGAGTTGCAATTGTTAGTGGCCTTGAACTGCCCCACCTTGGATCTTGGGAAATCAATGTGGCTTTGTTCAGCAGTGACTGCCGGAAAGGACCATAAATCAGGAGCTTCCATACGAACCTTTTATTGTCAAGGTAATGACAAAGAAAAATGATGGCCGTTATTCCATTTACACAGGTTAGCCTCTTTTCTTTTTCATTGCTGTTTCCTCCAGCGCTCTCTCTCTCTCTCTCCCTCTCTCTCTCCCTCTCCCTCTTTTTTGTTTTGTTTTTTTATCTAATAGAAGCATATAGCTTTTGAGTTCTTTGAGGAATACATGATACAAAACAGATTATGGTTCTTTGAAGGCTATCTTAAATAATTGTATTTTCTGAAACTCATTCTGACTATGCTGTACTGTGAACTAATCAACCAAGTCGTTCTCCAAAATGAGAGTTTCGTGTTTTGGGTCACTACAAGCCATTTTTAATAATTTCCTATCATGGTTCTCTATCAGATGCAGGACAATATACATTTTATCCAGATTACTGGGATTTGTTCACTTGCTCCTCTAAAAAGTGGTTAGCGATTGGTAAACTCAGGTGGTTATACCACGCGAGTTTAATTGCCATTGATGTGGCTCTGTGGACTCCCGGGTAATTTCATCAGACATAAATGCTGAATACTTGAGGGGGACCCTTTGCAGCTCTGCAGTGTTCTTCTGGGTAGCTCACTCCTCGCTGGCACACCGCGAGAGAACGCTCACTTCTCTTGGTCCCCAGACTCAGCTTCATGTTCCTAAAGTCAGGGGGCACAGTGGACCCTGCCTCAGTCTTCTTCCCCCCACACCCAAAGCCAAAGCCTGAAAAGTCTTCACTCGCCTCACCTGTAGTCAGTGTGTCAGGCACTGCTGATATCAACTGCCTGCTTCCTTTGTCTTAAAAAGTAGTTGCTTCCTATACACTGGTTGTTATTTCTGTTGCTGTCATTCCTTCATGGTGGAGGGTGTATGCAGTCCTTTTTACTCCATCTTAGCTAAAAAGAAAAGTCTTCAAGGAGAATTTTTAAGTTCTAATTTATATACCATAACATTCACCCATTTTAAGTGTACATTTCAATGATTTTCAATAAATTCTCAGAATTATATAACCATCATCATATCATTTTAATTTTAGCACATTTCCAACAATTCAGGAAGATCTCATACTCATTTGCAATCAATTATCTTTGTTCCCACCCCCAGTCCAGACAACTACCACATTCTGTCTCATTGAATTGCCTTTTCTAGACATTTTATCTAAATAGAATCAGACAATATTTGCATTGGCTTCTTTTATTTTTTTTTTTAAGTTTACCTATTTATTTTGAGAGAGAGAGAGAAGGCACAAATGAGGGAGGGGTAGAGAGAGAGAGGAAAGAGTGAGAATCCCAAGCAGGCTCCACACTGCCAGCGCAGAGCCCAATGCAGGACTTTAACTCAGGAACCCTGAGATCATGACCTGAATCGAAGTCAGACGCTCAACCGACTGAGTCACCCGGGCACCTCTGCATCGGTTTCTTTTAGTTATGAAGTTTGTGAGGTTTATCTACACAGTAGCCACTTATCAGGAGTTTGTTCCTCTTTATGATAATAGTATCTTTTTATATGAATATATCACATTTTGTTTATCCATTTACCAAGTGATGGACATTTGGATTGTTTACATTGTTTGACTACCATGAATAATGACTCTATGAATATCTGTGTATAAGTCTTTCTGTGGACATATGTTTTCTTTTCTTTTTAATTTGTTTAATGTTTATTTTTGAGAGAGAGTGAGAGACAAGTGTGAGTGGGGGTGGGGCAGAGAGACCAAAAGAGACACAGAATCTGAAACAGGCTCCAGGCTTTGAGCTGTCAGCACAGAGCCTGACTCAGGGCTCGAACTCATGAACTAGGATGAACTAGGAGATTATCACTTGAACCAAAGTCGGACACTCAACCAACTTAGCCACCTAGGCGTCCCTGGACATATGTTTTCATTTCATGTCTTTTGAGTAGCTATCTAGTAGTGGAATTGTTGGGTCTTATACTAAATTTATGTTTACATTTTTAAGAAACTGGTAAACTAATTTCCAAGCAGCTGTACTATTTATTTTACATTTCTACCAGGAATGAAGATTCCAGTTTCTCTGCATTTTCATCAACACTTACTATTATGTGTCTTTTTGATTATAGATCACCTAGCAGGTATCAAGTGGATATCTCCCTGTGGTTTTTACATTTCTCAAGTGACCACTGATGTGAGCATCTTTTCATGTGCATATTAGTCATTTGTATATCTTCTTTGGTGAAATATCTATACAAATACTTTTATCCATTTTAAATCATGTTATTTCTCTTCTTATTGAGCTATAACAGTTCTTAATAAATTCTGGGTACAAGCCTTTTATCCATGATATGATTTACAAATTTTCTTCTAGTCCATGTCTTATCCTTTTACTTTCTTAAAAGTAAGTAGAAGTGTAAATGTGTTTAATTTTGATGAAGTACAACTTATTATTCTTAAATTTTATGGATCATGTTATAATGATACCGAGTGTATTATCATTTTAATAAACTTTTTTTTTTTTACTTTTTTTACTGTTTTTATTTATTTCTGAGAGAGAGAGAGAGAGAGAGGGAGATGGTATGAGCAGGGGAAGGTCAGAGACAGAGGGAAACACAGAATCTGAAACAAGCTCCAGGCTCTGAGCTAGCTGTCAGCACAGAGCCTGACGTGGGGCTTGAACCCACGAACAGTGAGATCATGACCTGAGCTGAAGTCGGACACTTAACCGACTGAGCTACCCAGGCACCCCTTTAATAAACTTTTTTAAAATTTATACTAGCCAGAGTGGATTTTGTAATTTACAACTAAGAGATGTAACTGACTTGATGATTAAGAAAGGAGACCAAAAATTTATATTTCATTCCAGAACTTTTGAATCCAAAAGTGGGAAGAAGCCACTCTGGAATCATAAAACTTTATTTTTGACAGTTATAATATAATGTTTGGATTGTTACAGTTTTTGTTGCTTGCCTGTACTGCTGTCAACCAGAGGGTGCTATTGGCTTGTCTATCACGGGACTTCTTCATCTGGATGGTTAATGTTATTTTTATCTAAAACATTCCAGAGATCATTGTGGACATTGGATCTCATCAATCATAGATAGAAGAAAGAAAGCATATTATTGTGTGGGTGAGCCCTCAGAAAGAAAAAGAGCACCTCAAATTTAAAACCTCTTATCACAAACCCATGCTTTGGGATTCTTCTTTGGGTCCTAAGTTTATTATGAAAAGAAAGTACACTGTTTCATTGGGCATTCTGAAAGAGGCAAACAATTAAATCAAGGGAAAATAGATTTAATCAATAATTAAGGTAGTTAATGGATTATTTCTTATTGTAAACAACTTAAAGCTACCATAGAATCTCAGTATCTAAACAAACTGATGAAATAAAAGGACAGGTGAGTTTGGAGATGGGAGTGTCAGAGTCAGGTACTCTTCCTAAAACTAATTAGCTCTGAGATAGTGAGCATCTTACTTTCCTTATCCAAGCCTCTGTTTTGTCATCTGTAAATTAAGCATTGACTAGATATTACAAAGTTCCTTAGGCCTTTTCTAGATCTAACTGTATAGATAATGATTTGGAAACACCTTTCTATTATAAGCTAGCTGTCCTTTTTTTAGGACTGAGTGAACTAGATTCTTTCCACTCAGGGGCTGGGGAGAAGGAAGTTCTTAAAAACATCATGCCTGATTGCCTGATCTGAAAACATGTTTAAAGAGAGAATGCTCATGTTGGCACGTATAAAAGGGGTTGGCATTATTTCTTGTAGTGGGTATGCTTGAGAGTGGGGCAGAGATGGGCTAGAAAGATTGCTGTTTCTCTGGCCCGTGATGTTGACCCTTTGCACTTTACCAAAGTCAGTGACTCCATTGTGCAAAACAAATATGTGCTTAATGGAGGGTACCTCAGGTCAAAGGCCAACTGCACACACAATTACGAAATAAATAAAACTGCATTTCTGCAGGAGTCATTAGTTATAATTTATGTACTCCCTGAAATTTTGGTGCACCATATTTAGTGAGAAAGCATATATAAAAGCTGTCAGAAGGTAGACACTTAATGAGTATTATTTCCCTTCCTTCATTTTTCCTATGCCTTGCCCTCCAACATGGACTATGGTATTTATCTTTCATAAAGTTCTGGAAACTTCATATGGTTCTGTTCATCCAGAGATTGTGCCTCAGGCTTTGATCCTTTTTTAAACTTTTGCTTTTTGATCATTCGCTTACTTTTGAGGACCCATAGATATCTACAGCCAAAGGGATTTAGAGTATTAAATTATTTTAGCTGATATTTATTGAAAGCTTATTATGTGCAAAGTAATATTCTAGTGATGAGGGTATATTGGGGAACACACAAATAAAAGTTCTTGTCTCCATGGAGCTTACATTCTAAATAAGGAAAAGTAGGGATATGAATCAATAGTGAATGTTACTTTTGCGGTTCCAAATTCCATTTATCTATTTTATTATTTCTGCATAGCTACACTCCAATATTCCTATGGGAAACATACCCTTCATTGATTGGAGTCTTAACGGGATTGTCGTTTAAGTTACTCCAATCTCCCTTCACCAATTTGTGGACACATGACCATGCTGTAACAATCAGATACTCTGTCAGGTTAGGTAACAAAAGGATTGAAAATTATTGGAGTGAATCCAGCTCAAAGATAGCACTCTGATAAATGCCATTGATTTCTGTTACCTAGAACTTCAGAACTTGACTAATTCTTGTTGGTTCCAAAGGCCTCATTCTTTGTTCCTTCTGTGCAAAATCTTCAATGTTTCTTGTTTAAGTTACTGAGTTTCATGTTGCTTGGCACCTAGTAATCCTAACTATATTAAATAGTATATAAGTAAGAAGTATCACATTTATTTATCTTTTTATACTAATTTAAATTCAACCCTCAGTCTCATCCACAGGGCTGGCAGGAAATAAAACCTACTTCTTTTTTTTTTATTAAAAAAAACTTTTTAAAATGTTTATTTATTTTTGAGAGAGACAGAGACACAGAGTGTGAGTGGGGGAGGAGTAGAGAGAGAGGGAGACACAGGATCTGAAGCAGGCTCCAGGCTCCGAGCTGTCAGCACAGAGCCTGATGTGGGGCTCGAACTGACAAAATGCAAGATCCATGACCCGAGATGAAGTCAGACACTTAACCAACTGAGCCACCCAGGTGCCCCTAAAATCTACTTCTTAATGAGAGTCTTACTTCCCTGTAGGGATGAGAAATAAAGAGGCTCTTTACTGTCATTAGTCATCTATCCGGATTGTTGGAAATACCCATGATCCCAGCATCTACGCCACACCAAGGATAAGGGAATCTTTGAGGTGAATGAACACTCCTGAGTTAGGGTTCAGTTTACAGGTGCACCATGGAAAATTTTGTACGTGTAAGTAATATATAATTTATCTGAAACTTTGTACTTTCCAGCTAATTATTCTGATGCAAAACCTCTCTCAGACAGTTAGCTTATCTGAGAGCCTATGCTATCTTCTAAGAACAGAGGGCAAACTATCATGTTCATTCTGCTTTGTTCATTCACCTGTCTTCTTCAAATGAACCTGGATTTGTGTGCTGAACTCTAGGGAACATTTCATTTATTTCTTCATTTAGCATGCATTTATTTTTTGCTCTGTGCTGAGTCCATTATGAGATTCTGAAATTACAGTGAATAGCTTATTACAGTTTCTGGCCAGCAATGACTCACAGTTGGGGGAGGAAAGTTGATTGTGGCATAGTGGCTAAGTAACCAAATAATTATGGCAATGGCAAGTGTTACAGTAGAGGTATGAAAGTAGGTATAATGGGAGCACAGAGGATGGGCTTGAGTCTGTTTGGCTACACCATGCCATGGGTGGTTTGTATAAGGAGAGGATAACTGGACTGAGTCTTAAGAAATGGATTCAAGTTTACTTGATACAGAGATGGAAGAAAAGTATTATATTCCAAACCAAGTAGATGAAGGAGGAGAGGGAGACAGAGAGAAGGAGGAGGAGAAGAAGGAAATGATTGGGAAGAGGAGATTGGGTGAGAGAAAGAGTGGTCTGTGGTAGAAAATGCAAGCAGTCCATCATGACTTCTAGAATGAAGAGTCCATTGGAAGACTCATGGGAGAAGAGCTTGGAAAGGAGGACAGGAGATCAAGCATAGTGGATAAAGGAAGAATATTATAATTAGGCTCTCCTATATGAAAACTCAAGTTCTGGCCCTTTGGTGTGGTCAGCTGAAGAAGGGTGATTGATCCAGTGTTCTTAATTGTTAATACCTCCATTTAAACATTATTGTAAGGATTCAATGGATTTATGAATGCAAAGAACCTAGCACAGTGCATGCTACAGCAGAATTCCAGAAATCTTTCTCTCTCCCCCTCCCCACACACCTTGAAATTTATCACAAAAGCCATAAAACTGAAGGTTACTGATAAAAAGTGCTTGGTGGGTGCATTTGGGAAGTAGTGGGAAATTGCTTGAAGATAGAGGGTGAAGCTGAACTGAAGAGATCTTTTGAAGTGGAGTGGAAGCGCTATCGATTTAAAATCACAAGCTTAAACATTACTCAATTGCAAGCATAGTATTAAAATGGAAAAAGAAACCAATGATACAAATTGCTATGGTCTTGTCACCTAATCAACAATCGATACTGTCATTTACTCATGATACTTCTATTTTGTTAGGACCAAAATCTATATTATTCTCAGTGTTTACAGATTTTTAAAAATAGTATATAAATAGGATATTTATGTTTGAATTTTTACTTAAAATTAAATCATGGAATTTGTAAGTTATTCTATAGCTTTTCCCCCTTTTTTATTCTTCTTACTTCTTTCTTCCATTAGGAAATCATTGTTAATAGCTTGACGTGCTTCCCTGCACATATTTCTTCATGCTTATAAAATTGTATACCAACAAAAGCACCTATACTACACTGTTGTTTTTTTCATTTTCCTAAAAATGGAGTAACCATATATATTTCTTTGTAACTTACTTTTCTTATGTAAAAATATATCAGGGAGATTTGGGTGACTGGGTGGCTCAGTCAGTTAACTGTCCGACTCTTGCTTTCTGTTTAGGTCATGATCTTGGGGTTCATGGGACTGAGCCCCACCTGGAGCTCTGTGCCGACACAGCTGAGCCTGCTTGAGATTCTCTCTCTCTCCCACTCTCTATCTGCCCCTCCCCCACTCACACTATCTCAAAATAAATAAATAAAAACATATAAAAAATTAAAAACATATATCAAGGACATCCATCTAATAGGAGTCCCGTAATAACGGAATGTTATACACATATGGAAAACTAATCATAGAATCTTTAGCTCTATAGGAGACCTTAGAAATCACCTAATCCAATGGTTCCCAAAGATGGGTCTTCTCAATTAAATTATATTCCTAGCAGGCAGAGATTTTGCACATAGGGGAAGTGTTGGATGTACTCTACCAAAAATTAGTTGGCAGTGGTGGGAAGAAGGTTTGGAGGGAGGGATCTGGGGTCCTACTTCAGGTCTCATCTTTAATCTTATTTTCTCATGGAAGCATTCCCCGATAACCTTAACTTGGATAAGTGACCCTCTTATATGTCCTAATTGAATCTTCTATTTGTTCTTTGTTACATTCACTAGCATAATTTAAATAAATTATTAGTTATTAATAAAGTAGTTATTATCCATCTTTTGTGCTCTTTATGTCTCCATTACCTGCTATAGTGCTTGACAGATTAAAATTAAAAAAGCCAAAAAACAAATGAATGAGCATGAGAGTCTTTTGGGGATGGGGATGGTTACACAGAGGTTGAAATCTGATACAGCAGAGTGGGAGTAGGGGATCAGAGTCAGTGACAAGAGATTGCACTAATGGCTCAGAGACTGATAGTTTCCTTTGAATATGTGGCAGTTAAGGTTATTTTTCTTAGCATGTTAGGACCATAAACCAGGTTTTGTTGGTTCTTTGAGAAATTATTACGCTTTTTGGAAGACATTCATTGTAACTAAATGCATGTCGATATTGTTCATTTAAAATGGGAGCTGTCCCTTTAAAGTGCTAACATTCCCAACACGAGTCACTTTGTTACCAATGTTGAGATAAGTTATAGCAGTTAATTGTGGCTGTTTAGGGGGCATATAATTAGAACAAAGGGGAGGTGATGGTCTGGAGTCACATTTTTCTAGGTTGCCATGTGATGAGATAAAACAATTTTACCCCACAGCAAAAAAACAGAAACCTTTTTAGTGACACTACAACAGCCTCTCTAATGTACACAATGCTACTTTAGACCCCCTTAAGAGAGGTTTCAACGCTGGCTTCCACTTAATATTCATAATATCTTTATTTGTATTGAGAGTACCAATTAAGCTTTAAAAAATGTAGATCTGAGAGACAGTCTGTCTCTTTTTTACTATTTATTGATTTAATTCATTTCATTCTCAATCTCATTTCCCTTTGCTTTTGTTAAGATTCTTTTGGTTGCAAGCAACAGAAATCAGTAAGTTTAAATAAAAAGGTAATTTATTGGAAATACACCAAGGTAGCTCCAAGAAGAGAAGGATGAACCAAACAATAGTGCCTCAGGAAAGGCAGGAATGGTGTAGAAACTGGGTGCGTAACTGGTGAATTATGAAGCTTTTCCAACTGTGTCTCTTACATTCTTTTTAAAGATTTTATTTTATTTTACTTTATTTTACATTTTATTTTATTTTATTTTATTGAGAGAGAGAGGGTGCAAGTGAGCAAGGGTGAAGAGAGAGAGACAGAGACAGAGAGACAGAGAGAAAAGCAGGGCTCATGGTCAACTGGTGCGGGGCTCGTGCTCACCCAAAATGGGGCTCAAGCTCACCGGAAGCAGGCCTTGTGCTTACCTGGTATGGGGCTCAAACTCATGAACTGTGAGATCATGACCTGAGCCAAAGTCAGATTCTTAACTGACTGAGCCACCCAGGTGCCCAAGATTTTATTTTTAAGTAATGTCAACACCCCATGTAGGGCTCAAACTCACAACCCTGAGATCAAGAGTTGCATGCTCTACTTCTGTGTCTATTACATTCTTATTCATTTAGTTTCAAGTTCATGAGGGTAAGTGAGGCACATCTCTGTCAGCCTATCTTGCTTTTAATTGTAATAGATAAAGTCAAGGAACTCTGAAATAAGGTGCAGTTAGTAATAGGAATTGAAGGCAAAAGATTGTTGTGGGGTAAATTCTCAGCAATATTTGATAGGATATGGTGGCTAACTGTGGGATATAGTGGGACAGTAGAGGAAAAGATGAATCAAAGAAAGTATAACTTTTACAGCCTGGGTCGATTGGGAAAATAGTGATGCCATGGGAAAATTTGGAATATAGAGTGCTTTTTTTTTGGGGGGGGGCGGGAAGGCTTTATGCATATTTGAATTTATCACAATGGTGAGAAGTCTAAGTTAAGATTTTTAAAGGGAGTTATAGTGAAATAGAACTGGATATAAAGTCAGGTTTGGCATAGCCATAAGAACAGAATAACTCTCCTTGGAGTTAATTTTGTACTGACTCTTCTAGTTTCTTTGGACATAAAGAACCATGGCTTAATCATCATTCAGTCTCCTAAGGCTTAGCACTTAGTAGGTGCAAAAGAAGTCACTGTGATATTAACTGAATTAAAGTCAAGAGAGAAAAGAGTGAATTGCTAAGAATATTCACTTTCTTCTGCAACTAGTTTAAAATTTTGTCTTCAGTTTTAATGGCTCTGACACAATGAACCTATTGTAGAGGCCACCTCTTTCCATAACCAGAGAGTCCATTTGCACTATTTATTTTCTCCAGTCAGGTTTATAGACCAGGGAAAGATTTTTTTTCATTTGCCCTCTCTTGGTTGTTGGGTTTATTGCATTACAGATGCTTAAATCCTAAACATTAGCCTCTTGAGAGAAAACAGTGAGAGATATTTCAGCCTGAGTTTCCCTTGATTCTGGCAAAAAAAAAAAAAAAAGAAAAGAAAAGAAAGCAAGAAAAAAAAAAAGAAAAGAAAAGAAAAGAAAGGAAAAAAATAATCTGGAAAGATAGCATTCCAGAATAATTTTGCTTACTCTTCACTACTTGATCAATACTTCCACCAGCAGCAAGAGACAGAGTCTTCCTTTACATTGGAAGTAGGAGCTAGGTTAGACACCCTGATAATAAGTGACAGTATTGTGGAGATGGATGGGGATGGGTAAAGTATAGATTTTATTTGGTTTCATCTTAACTGCACTTATTCTATCTCCATTTTATTGCCCATTCATTGCTCCATGTCAGTTCAATTCTATTCTATTTCAACTTGAGATATACACTCAATATAAGGATGGACATTTTCACTCAAAAGCATTTTCAGATCTTGTCACCAGCTAAATCTCTTATGGATTTCAAGTTTCTTATAATGAATTTTAGTGATTTTAAGCTCTTAACTTTTAAAAAGCTTACAGACTGTAAACACTTTATTAAAAGTGTAATACTACAATATCTTGGTAAGTTTGTAAAGGTTACCATTTTATAATTACCTTCCTGATAGGAAAGTTGCTATTGAAGACAATTTAGTGACCAGCATAAGTCATGAGGTCACATATAAAAGTTGAGCAAAACTATTACCAAATTCCTCTACAAAATGGGTTGTTATATACTAATGAAATACAATTTTTGATGGATGGAGTTCCTGAACTCTTTAAGTGAATTAGAGTCTTCTGATCTGGAATAATGTTTGTTGAAAATGACAACAATTTACATTTCTAAATGTTGTTGATCTCCAATAATAAAATAAGCTGCATCCATTTTTCCTCTATCTTGAACTATAAGATAAAATTATTCACTATTCTCCATTAAATTCCCTTTCCTATGGTACAATAATAGCAAAAAACAATTGAGCATTGACTAGTACTCTGCCAACCATCTTACAAGAGACAGGTACTCAGTATGCTGATTATACAGAGGAGGAAACCAAAGCACATAAATGTTAATTTGCTCAAAAAAGTGATTGCATTAACATTTAAATTCAGATGGTTTAACTCTAGAACTTGCATTTTAGACTGCTTTCGACTCCTGTTTCAGAGACCATTGTGTTTGGTATACACATGCGAGACGTAAGGATAAACATCACAATTCCTGAAGCAAAGATGTTTTCTTCTGGCCTGTTGCGAGGGGCCTTCACTTCCGGGGCAGCCAATTTCTAGTAGTTATATCTCATTGACTGTTTTCCGCCCTATAAACCTAAATTTACAATAGTGCTACGAGGTAGGTATGAATATTCTCATTCTTCAGTTGAAGATACTGATGGAAAGGAAGATTACATAGCTTAACCTAAGGTGGTAGCTGTAAGTGCTAATAATAAAGTCAGCTAATAATAAATTCCAGAATCTTCCTGCTGCATCACAAATTCTGCCTCTCTAATTATTTTTTACCCCAACCTCTGTTTATACTCTAGTTCTGGTGGATATGTAGCTGACAACCATCTACTTCAGAAAGAACTAGAGTGCTCGTTAAAAATGCATCTAGCCAGTTTCAACTGTAGCAATTCAGATTTAGTGGGACTGGTATGTGGCCCAAGAATCTGCATTTTAACCATCATTCCTTGCCAGTGTTATACACAATAAGATTGGAGAATAATGGCCTTAGTATCAGGAAATGTTCATGAGGTAATGACTTTTTAATGTTTATTCTTATTTAAGTCTTATATATGTCTTTTGAAAAATAACTGGTAATATCGTCCCAAATACTCTCGCCATATCACAGCTTGAATAAAACTACAAGGCTTGAAAATTCTCCAGGACATGACTTAACATTGCTGGTTTCTGATATAGGAGAAATGATGACAAAAAGAGCAACTTGTATGCAAGTTGAAAGATCGTGGCCTTGGGGCTGAAAGCCCTGGGGAATTAATTTTAGTCATAACAGGCAAAGACAGGGGGAAAAAATATGAACTCTGCAGAACAGATAATTCTATGTTCAGTCTGTAATTTTAAACAGAATTCTGTGAGCTGTTAGCTCCTGTGGTTTCTATTTAGCATTGTGTAATGGTCTCTCAATTGTCCAGATTTACCAGTTATTTTAGGATTTCTATTTCTTTGGTACTTATCATTCCATGCTTACTGAAAAAGTGAACAATAAAAGTAATCAGTTGGGAACATTTTAATGAGGCGATCCAACCCAAAGCTTTGCATTCAAGTATTTGTTTAAATCTGAGGAAGTTATGCCTCCAAGCTCTGTTTTACTTGGCCTACTGAATGAGGAAAAAAAAAAAATTAGAGAATTTCACGTAACTTTGAGTGCAGGAAAAACGTTGTTTACGGGGAGGAGTTCATAGCAGAATCTGTTTTGAACAGACGGTTTGCTTAAATTGTTTACAACCTGCTATCAAGAAGGATTAGGGACCAATATTGTAAATTTGGCCTTGATATGAGGCGAAACTTTACCCATGCTGTGGGATGTTCCGAATGTTAAGATTTAAGCAAAAATAGATCGTCATAACCCTGTTTTTCAGTATTCTTTGCTGTACCTGGCTTTCTGGACTCCATTGTTCTTTTGAGATGGAGACCCTGAATATAATTTTCCCTATTTAATTCCTGGAAAAATGTATATCTTAATGTGTATTAAATTAGCAACTCAAGCTTCCTAAATCAGTGAAGAGAGCAATGATTTCTGATGGGTTCATGTACATGATGATCTCTTTCAAGGGTGCAGTATTTGGTAACTCTGACAATTCCACAGTTTTCTGGTAATCTGAGTTAGCTTGGGGGACACCTGTGTGGCTCAGTCGGTTAAGCATCCTACTTCAGCTCAGGATGTGATCTCGCAGTTTGTGGGTTTGAGCCCTGTATTGGGCTCTGTGCCAACAACGCAGGGCCTGAAGCCTGCTTTAGACTCTGTGTCTCCCTCTCTATCTGTCCCTCCCCCACTCACATGCTGTCTCTCTCTCTTTCTCAAAAATAAATAAACATTAAAAAATAAAAGTAAATAGGGGCGCCTGGGTGGCTTAGTCGGTTAAGCGTCCGACTTTCCGACTTTCGCTTAGGTCATGATCTCGGGGTTTGTGGGTTCGAGCCCCGCGTCGGGCTCTGTGCTGACTGCCAGCTCAGAGCCTGGAGCCTGTTTCAGTCTGTGACTCCATCTCTCTCTGACCCTCCCCTGCTCACGCTGTCTCTCTCTCCTAGAAATAAATAAAACATTAAAAAAAAAAAAGTAAATATAAAATTAGTTAGCTCTCTGATTAATACTACATTTATGTATCATAATTTTCATTTAGGGCCCCAGGAGTGAAAGTTTAACCATTTCATTAGCCTCTACTAGGTTGCAAAGAACTATGAGGCCTTTTAAGGAAAGTATAATTAATTTTAGAGAGTTATAAGGCAGCTCCAAACTTGAAAATAAGGCAACAAGGCCTGGAGTATTTCCAAACTTAAAGAGAAAAGGTTAATTAGTCTTTGACCTTAAACTCGTTTGGAAGGGGAATGTGTTACTTGGAAAGTATTAGATCAAAAATTGTTCTGCAGAATGGAAAAAGAAACTGATAAAATGCTAAATGAATGGGTTTCTACTTAGTGATCCCAAATTCTAAATCAGCAAGAATTTTCTTATTTCAAAATAGCCTGTGTAAAACTGAAGTCGCTGTAGGCTTTTCTGCCTTTCCACTGTTTCCTAGTAGGACTAGGCAGGTGCCGTGAAGTGCACAAACAGTAGGTAAGAGGTAAGAGTTATGTTTGGCTTTTGAAGTTCAAGTTTGCTGGGTCAAGAAAGCTACGTGCTTTAGATGATCACAAAGTGGTTTCTGTGCTGATGCTCAGAATTCTGAATTTTTCTGTTCAATGAAATTGCTTAATATTATGTCCTTAAGAGATGTAGATCGTCATATACTATTTAGTGTTATTGGGTGTGAATGAGTTATTTTGTAAATATTATTGTGCTATAAAAACGAAATTAAATTGCTTGTATTTAGTTTGAAGCTATTCAATTGAAACCTTGGTTTAGGAGATAGCTATTTCTAAAGAAACCAGCGAGTTTGATACTAATTAAAAGGTTCCTATCCAGGTGTCTTATACCTGATGAGGAACTCTACCAACCTGACACAGGCCTTAGCCACAGTCCAAAATAGGACAATTTTATGGTTTTGTTTTTATTTTGTTTTGATAAGGCACATGCAGTACTTAGCCTTGAAGATCACACTCTTTGACCATGGTTGAACAGGTCTCCTAGGTTACAAAGGTCTTCGAGAAAATGGTCCTGCCAGCCATCATTGTCCCTGCACTGCCTTAAATAGATGGTGGTCTCATGGTCTCAAAGAAGATCCTAAAGATGAAAAGGATTTTTTGGTTTTCTGAAGGCTTAAATTTAGGGTAGAGCTTTGGGCAAATAAAAACTGCTCACGGGTAGGTGTTTTGAGATTGCAAACATAGCGATACAACAATGATAAATACGTAGCTAACACTTCTATGTCACTTAGAGGCTAGATACTATTGTAAGCATTTTACCTACAAATCACTTACTTAATTCTCATTGTGACCTATGAGATAAGCAGTACCATTATTCCAATCATACAGATTAGAATTGAGGCACAGAGAAGTTAAGTAGGCAATTTTCTCAAGTTCACACATTTAGTAAGTGGTGGGTCAAGGACCTGAAGAAGGCAGTTAGGCTCCTGAGTCTGTGTTCTTAGTTACAACCTGTATGAAGAGTAAGATTCCCAAGACATAGCCTTACCAATGGAAGTTATGCATGTCTAGTTTTGTAGGGCCGAAAGCAATGGTATTGAGCTGTGTATCTCAATTTCCAAAACAATACAAATTCATCTATATTCTGTAAAGGAATCATTTGGAGTATTTCCTAGCTTTGCAGTTTAGGGGCTTCTTGGATGAGGCACCTGAGAGATAATGTACCAGACAGTGGTGTACCAAGGGGAATAAATCAAGTGATCATTAATAAAGACTGTAGGAACAAGTTCATTTCAGAGTAATCAAAAATGATCCTTTGTTCCTCCTTCTCTTCAAAGGAAAGCCGTTGGGGAACAGGGAAACCAACTGCAAAAATGCTCTGTGCCTGGTTTAATCAGACAGTGAACTGTTGAATCAAGCCAGTGTCCTTAGCTGCCCTTTGTTGAGTGCTCCTTGATTAGTCCAAGTGTAATGTGACTGATAGAGCCATGTTGGATGTCCTCGCCACATGTTCTGATGAGTTAGCACTCGGCTGCTATTGTCAGACAGCTGTGGGAAAATAAGCAATGTTTCAAAGGCACAAAGGCTGCCTGTGGAAGCACACATTGCTTAGGTGCACGGCCAGCCCTGTAGTGACTGATGGAGATGCTGCTCCCTTCTGGTGTTCTCCTTCACTTGTGCTGGGAAAGGGACGAAGGGCACCTTTGAAGAAGGAGGGATCATGCATAATCACTTCATTTTTCTTCTGCTGAATGCAAACTCATTACTGAAAGATAAATGACTGTCCTCTCTTGTAACAATTACCAAAAACCATTAATATATATTGCTGTAGGTCAGATTTGTATATTTCTGGGATTGTTCCTCTGTGGCAGTTATTGACTTCAGCACATAGCATCGATTACATGCTTTTGTTAACTTGAAAGTGTCTTAGAAGAAACAGGCAGTAAGTTTCCAAGAGGTCTCAGTGGATCTGCTTTACATAGAAATATATACTTGTTTAGACAGTGTAGTGGGTTTAAAATTTACAGTCATAACTCATGTGGACAGAATGGATTGTTTATTTGTCTTTTTTTAAGTTTATTTATTTATTTTGAGTGAAAGAGAGAAACAGCATGTAAGCAGGGGAGGGGCAGTGAGAGGGAGAGAGAGAATCCCAAGTAAGCTCTGCGCTGTCAGGGCAGAGCTTGGTGTGGGGCTTGAACTCATGAACCGTGAGATCATGACCTGAGCTGAAATCAAGAGTCAGACACTCAACCGATTGAGCCACCCAGGTGCCCCAGAATTGTTTATTTTTCTATTACTGAAATAGACTTAAACTTACTGAATAGACTTAATAGTAACTTAAACACTGTTGCTCTTGTCACCTCAACTTAGTTAAGTTACTTCTAATTTATTCAGTACAGTTCTGAGGTTATCTTTCTGGTCCCTTCTTCAATTATCTCTAGAAATGATCTAGTTGGACATGTTATAAGTCATCCTGGCATTCACAGAAGAGTGCCTTGCTTCTTGGGTCTTCCCTGGTCCTTGCTGCCTTCCACGGATGTATAGCAGGGCTCTTCTAGTGCTTGTGCCTATGTGCAGCATCTGGTGCTGATATACTTGGGCCTGGTGGAGTCCCTGGTCCAGAGGTCCAGACTTCACCTCATGCCCCAACTCTGGCTCTCTTCAGGCCACAGGCCCTCTGCACACTTCCCTGTTTTTCCTTAGAGGCTGCTCAAGAACTCATGACTGCTTTCCATGCAGAGAGTGGACTCTGGTTTTCTGAGAGGCTTCATTTGGCTCATCTGTCTAGAGCCTTCCCCAGCCATGATGGTGACCCTTCTGCCATGTTGCTTTGGTGTCAGAGTGAATGAGGAATTTTCTTAAGAGCTTACAGTGTTCCCTGGCCATGTTTTGAGAAACAAAGTATTTGTATCCCTGCCATGCGTGTTTTAATTGCTCCTCTATTCTGGAGGTTTAATCATAGTGGGGTGGACAGGTAGGTAGAGAGTGGGTCCAGTACCTACCCATATAAGCAGGTGACAATCTGCCCAACCCCTATAAGACTCTCACCTGGTTCATCACTTTCTTCCCTTCCTTACCCACCTCTTATTAAAGGCTCTGTCTACCTTTTAGTGTTGGGAAACCTCATGTTTTATCCCTGCTCAAGTTTTATACTTGAGCATTTATACTATACTATATAGCATTTATACTATAAATGCTACGCTGAGTCACTTAAGTTCTGGCTCATTGGAACCCACATCAGTTTTCTCACAATAATATCTGAAAGCCGCGCTTTCCAGATTCTGCTCCCAGCTACTGGAGAGCTTTGAATATCAAAGCTGAAGAAAGACGTTTTAGTTCTTTGTTATATTCATCCTCTCCTGGAAGTAAGGAATGCAGTTGTTTGATTCAGTGAGGAAGGTAGGGTATGTATCAACTAATATTTCAAAAATATCATCCCACATATAACATTTTCTCTTTTTTACTGCATGCACCTAAATTTAAAAAACAGTTCAGTTTCTCCTCCTTTTTTCCTTCTCCATTCTTTAATGACATTGAAACTTCCTCATTATTGGGTAAAGATGAATGCAACTACAGCTTAGCCCCCTTTCCCCCAAATCAGTTTGCTAGCCATCTGTGGACCGTCTAAAATGGCTGTGATAAGAAAGGTACTTTTACGATTTTTCATTTGTCAGATGAGGAAACAGATTTAGAGATTCAAACCCAGATCTGTAACTTCGTATTCAACATTTTAAAGGTGGACATTATACTGCCATTTCCAATTTGAGTCTATTTCAGAGTGGTCACACACATGTTAAGCTAAACCCATCCTGAACACATTACATGGAAACTAATATCCTACAAAAGGATCTTATGTGTATACAATTAAAAAATTATGTACATCTTTTTAAATTTGAAAGAAAATTAGCTCTCTAGTTTCTATTATTTTTTTATGTTTTACTTATTTCTGAGAGAGAGAGACAGCATGAACAGGGGAGGGTCAGATAGAGAGAGGGAGATATAGAATCTGAAGCAGGCTCCAGGGTCTGAGCTGGCTGTCAGCACAGAGCCTGACGTGGGGCTCAAACCCACAACTGTGAGATCATGACCTGAGCTGAAATCAGACACTTAACCAACTGAGCCACCCAGGCGCCCTGCTCTCTAGTTTCTAATAATCAATAATGTTTTTTCTGAATGGTTAAAAACAAATCCTTCTGACTAAATAGTGCTTTCTGATTCTTTAGATATAAACCCAGTGGACTGGCAATCCAAAATAAGCCAATAGGTCTTCAAAGATCACTGGAACTGTAAATACCACCTGTGGGTATCTGCCATCATAATACCTTTGCAGAGAAGAATTTAAATTGCCTGATGGATCTTTTATCCATTAAGAGGGAAATGAGAGTAAGGAAGAAAGAACATGAGAATGAATTATTGAATGGGAACTTTGAAAAATTTTTAGATTACTTCTAACACTAAAGTTAAATACTACAAGATAAATAAATGTGAACAGAAAAAAAGCCCATGTAAGTACTAACAGGCGATTTCACTGTTCCACCAAGTGAACCACCAAGTGATAGAAATATCAGCAGTTGAAAGTTAGTGATAAATTTACATCGTATTCATGGACACCAGAAACTTAGAAAGCTATAAAGTTCACCATTCCCTTCCTTAGTGATACCAGATGCATTTTAATAGGAATTTCTTAAACTCTTGTACTTTGAAATGCTGATAAGCTACAGAGGTGTATCACACATTGTCTAAAGATGAATTATCAGTTTTGGATTTCTATTTCCTCAAATCACCACCAGGCTCAGTTTCAGCACATTGCTAAGGGGATTAATTTTCAAAACAACTGAGTGGTCAGAAGAACTAGTGATAAGGAAAAGGGGAAAAAAAGCAATAGTAATTGACAAAATTCTATGTGAATATATGTATATTTCTTTTTCATTTACTGTGAATTCTGGAGGGAATAATTGCCTAATTCAGTCTGGCTGGGATAATAGGCATGGGATTAGTCAGGGCTTTGTGTACAGGATGGTGAGTCTGCTCTAGCATGGAACTGCCATGCTCCTGCGGTGGTGGGTCTGCCACACAGAAATAACACAACTAACACCTTCCAAAACAGCCCTCTGAAAAACCGAGTACTCCCATGCCCGAGTGTTCGCTCGGTATTACAGCAGCAATGTTCAGCTGCTCTAACTCTAGTCTTAATCAAATATGATACCCTAATTCCAACGTGGATGTCTTATACCACTGGTGTTTGGTAAGCTACCACATTTCCCTGAATAATGTGTCATTTTATATGAAAATGATAAGACAGCAGTAATTTATTCAACATCAGTGGTGATGTGATTCATCAGGTACTGTTGACAGGTGATGTGTTTGTGCTATATCTGGCCTTGCACAGAGGCTAACGCAGTCTGTTACCCTACAAAATGCACTACTTTTCTGCTTCCACACTACTCTCCAGTACTACTAATCTTTTCCAGGTGGGAAGACCAATACTGAAACCATGGCTTCTCTTCCTGTAGAATACAGGTGCTTTGATCCTCCTGGCCTTGGGGTGGACAATATAATTCATAATCTTTCCTATGGCAGCCATTTTTATTTGTTTGTGGCAATATTTGAAACAAGAATGGAGATTGTATAATTATATAATGAAATTATCTTTCAAATTAATAAGGCTCCATTTTCAGATTTCCTGTGTTGTCTCAATATGTTATTGAAGTTTTAAAGGCCACTATAAACTTTAGAGAGGTCTATGTTTCCTATTATAATACATCCTGTATCCTTGTTTCTTTCCATATTTATGCACGTATGTACATAATGATATGTATGTTGAAATGTTGAAATGGTCTACTTTTGTATATTACAGATTGTACAGTATAGCCTAGAGCTGAAGGTTCAGCTGGTTTTTGAAAAAAATCAAGAGAGCAAGCTTATAGTGGTTGAATGTATTCAGTATATATTAAAATGAAATATCCTTAGATGTTTAAATAATAATATGTATTATAATTTCAATAATTTACTTCGTGTTATTGTATTTTTCAATAGAAATGAACTTGTCTTGAGTAACTTTTTGTGTTAGTGTTCTTGAGAGAATGCCATTGATTCCTAGTTAATTACTATTGCATGATTAAAAATCAGTCCACTGATATCCAGTGGGGATGGTAGGATAAACAGTATGCAATTTATTAACTTTCAACATTATCTAATACTTCTTCTTGCATTTAAAAAATAATTTTCTAAGATATTAGCACATTACAGATAAAGTAGAAAAGTACAGAAAAATATTACTTATCATCATACTCTCAGACCACCATTTTTGTATCATTTATATTATCAATTTTTAGCAACATGAGTAGTGCATTGCTGTATTGTGAATATGAAAAATGAAAACATTACAGATAAGGCTAAAATCTTTGACAACATTCTTCCCTATGGAAAACCTCTTCCTGCTACTAGAGGAGAATATTATAACTAATTTGATCATAACCTCTCAAACCTCTTCCCATCAATTGTACATAAAATTGGATAGTGTTGGTTTGTATACATGTGTGTATTTATTAATGTTATACTATATGTATTATTCTAATACATATATTAGAATGTATGATTCTTAGAATCTAATATTGTAAGTCTCCTTTCTCATCCACCAGGGTGCCTTAGTGATCTTTCTTTTCTTTCTTTCTTTCTTTCTTTCTTTCTTTCTTTCTTTCTTTCTTTCTTTCTTTCTTTCTTTCTTTCCTTTCTTTCTTTCTTTCTTTCTTTCTTTCTTTCTTTCTTTCTTTCTTTCCTTCCTTCCTTCCTTCCTTCCTTCCTTCTTTTCTTCTTTCCTTCTTTCTTTCTTTCTTTCTTTCTTTCTTTCTTTCTTTCTTTCTTTCTTTCTTTCATGTTTATTTTTGACAGAGAGAGAGAGACAGAGACAGAGCATGAGTGGGGGAGGGGCAGAGAGAGGGAGACATAGAACTCAAAGCAGGCTGCAGGCTCTGAGCTGTCAGCACATAACCCGACACTGAACTCGAACTCATGCACTGCAAGATCATGACCTGAACCGAAGTTGGGCGCTTAATCAACTGAGCCACCCAGTTAGAGATATTTCTATCCAGGTTTCATCACTAATTTGTAGGGGAAGCTTGAGAAGACAACTTAACTTTGTGCCTCAGTTTTCTCATACGTAAAATGAGAATAACAAAGAACCTGCCTCACAGGATTTTTGGAGGATGAAATGGGTTAACACATGAGAAACATTTAGAACAAAGCCAGTGCACGGAGTAGATGCCATGCCAGTGTTTGCTCTTACCCTTTGTGTGTAGAGACCTACTTTCATCTTTTAATAGTCTGCAAAATATTCCACAGAATTGGTATACTGTGCTTTGTTCAGTCGTATCTCCACTGATTATTTTGAAGCAAGACTTGGAATTATTCACATAAGGCTCAGATATGCAAAAAAAAAAAAAAAGTAGCCTAATTTTCTTTTATTTATAACTAATGTGATCTATTTTACCTGATAAAAATTAAACTTTAGGGGTGCCCGGGTGGCTCAGTCAGTTGAGTGTTAGATTCTTGATTTTGGCTCAGATTGTGATCCAAGGGTCATGGGATCAAGTCCTGTCTTGGTGTCTGTGCTGAGCGTAGACCCTTGTTGAGGAATTCTCTCTCTCTCTCTCTCTCTCTCTGTCTCCCCCCTGCCCCTCTCCCCTGCTCTTGCGTTCTCTATAAAACAAAACAATAAACTTTAGTCTGAGTTGGTAGACATTACCTTGAGCCCAATGCTGGAATGTAAATACTCTTTTTAATTTTTGAGAGAGAAGGTGGGGCAGGGCAGAGAGAGATAGGGACAGAGGATCCAAACCGGGTTCCTCACTGACAGCAGAAAGCCTGATGTGGGGCTTGAACTCACAAACTATGAGATCATGAACAGGGACAAAGTTGGATGCTTAACCAGCTGAGCCACCCAGATGGCCCCCAAATACCACTTTTAGGTAGCTCTGTCCTTGCTTGGTTGACCTATGTAGATGCTCAGTTTTTCCAAGTTCTGCCTGTTTACCCTAGTCCTCTTCAAGGTGGACTCTGGTTGTTTGGCTTAAATGATTTGATGATAGAGAAAGGAAGGGTGCCTGGATCAATGTGTCTTCTGGATCCTTGTTGATATCTGCAGCAGGGCCGAGTTGGGTCTATTCTCTGTGTTGGTCCCTGCTGTGAGTTTATGTTTGACCTGCTCCTTGGGGTAATACTGGCTTTAGCTATTTGTCCTTTGTTTAAAATTATCTGCTTGCAGCGATCTTCTCATCTCAACCCTTGGCCTCGTAATTCCTCAGGTACTTTAAAACCTCTGTGCTGCCGCAGTGAGGATGGTCCTGGCTGATTCTACATTTCCAGCTTCCAGGCCTGGAGTATCAAGAGCTCTTCCTCATGTCCGGGCATCTGTTGGCTTCCCCCTGTCATTTGTGCTCCATGACTGCACTTCCTGAAGAGTGGTCCTGGATGAGGGCCCAGGGGTGGCACTGAGATTAAGGGATCCGGATCTGACTTCCTGGTTTCCTGTGCACGTCCACATTCTTCTCAGCACCCTTCAACCTAGTGATAGGCTGCGTGCTTCTCTGTGCCATTCCCTCTCTCCACATCAATGCCCAGTATTTATAATGGGAAGGGTTGGTCCATTGGTAATATGAAAGAGCACTAAGGAATCTGAGTCCTCTAGGCTAGGTCTGATAAGTTAATAGGGTTTAAAGGATTTAAAATACATCTTAATTGTTAGGGCTGTTGTCTTACTGCAAAGTACCATTGGAATGCCAGAAGATAAATATTAACTTTCTCTTTCTCTTTGTATTCCTGCTGCAATAATCCTAAACTACCCAAAAGCAAATGGAGTGTGTGTGTGGTGAAGGTCAGTAAAGAGAATTTCAAAAGGGAAAGGAATGTTAACACATTTAAATATTATTGCCGCTGCTTCGCTTCTGCCGCAATGAATATCTTTATCTATTATTTTGCACATGTTTTAGTATTTCTTTAAGTTACACAGTGAGAAATGTTAATTGCCATGGATATGACCACTTTACCATTACCATATAGTGACAAATTGTGCTGTAAGTGACGAGCCAGTTCATACTCACCTTATGAGTGATCCATAGAATCCTTTACTCATCAGTGCCAGACACTTTACAGAACTTGCTCCACTTAAATTCTCTCGACAATCCTCCATAGCAGGTTTTCTTATGCCCACTTTATCTATGAAGAAACTGAGACTCCAAGAGTTAAAGCAACTTGCTCAAGGCCACACAGATAGTGGCTTATTTGCAAATCTTTCCAAGCAAGGCCTAAGAATCCTACTGTTTTATCTCTTCATTCCAGAAATTTGTCTCTACTTTGGGTTAACCTAGCTAACGTCGACTGCCATTGTTTTCCTCATGTCCCAGTGACTAGTCTAGGATAAAACAGAATATGAAATCACAAATAATAGACAAATTGTACTATTTACTTAGGTCAGTTTAAATACCTATTTACTAGTCAAGGGCAAATAGTTGACCTTGTATCTTTTTGACTCAGAGTCATTAGTACACAGGAAAAGAAGAACAAAACTCAGTTGGATGAAGGGCTGGATCTGCAAGGAGCTTTAGCGCTAGGAATTGCGAGGCCTGAGGCATAGCCCCAAGACTAATCATCAGGGGTGCAGTATCCAGAGGGACACATGCCTTCAGCGACTGCATCATCTACTATTACAAGCATCTGTATTGAGATTGACAGAGCAAATTCGTCAGGTTAGAAAAAAGAACTCTTTCAGCTGAGTCGTGATATTTAAAAATCTCTCCTTTTGAGTTCCTTGCCTGGCCAATCAAACTGTCCTCACAGAACAAATTGTTGGATAATGAAACACATATACTGTAGCTGGTGAGTACTGTCCTATTTACAGCAACCGCTTCAGCCCGAGGCACATCTCTGGCTGCTCTACTTCTATCTATAAGTTAAAGCGATGGCCTCGGCGAGCAGTACACTGTGTACAGCAGCTGCAACTCGTTATCGGCTTTGTCCAGAATAACAAACAGAACAAACACGTTTTGCAAGGGCTTTTCCCCCCTCTTATGTAGAGAAGGGGAATGAAGCAATCAGTGAAATGCTGATTGATCAGTTGTGCTGACTTAGAGAAGTCCAAGGCCACATTAGGACTATTACCCCCTGCGAAACAGAACAACAAAAAAAAGTTCTTAGAACTTTATTTAAACCAGTATTTCTGAGATGTGAAGTTATAGGTTTCTTCAAAGGGAAAAAATGGGAAAATATTTGTCTTTTACTTAATACAATTTACTCATTCAGATTGCTTTCCTATGTAACAATGGTTAATTATTTTTGTGAAGAGAATTCGTGTTTCTTGGCAACTGTTTGTTGACCAGAGTACTACTAGGTTTCATGAACCAAATGGTATGATGTTAACCAATTTTAGCAAACCATTCCTCTTCTTTGATTCAATGTTGACTTCAGCGACAAACCCCTTAGGCACATTTAGACCTCTACCAGAAATTGCACCACCTCCAAAATTCAAACATGCCTCTGCCCCTGGCCCCTTTCTTATTCTTTGACTTCATATACTCAAGTATTCTCACTGTTAACTGTTTCTTGAGCATCCTTTCTAATCTAGCTTTAGAGTCCACCATTATAATTCTTTCTCTGGAGATATCCTTAACTTCCACACTCCTGTTTCTTTCTAACTGGCCTAGAAAACCTCAAGCTTTTAGTGAACGATCCTCCATCTTTATGCCACACCCTTGTGTTTGAACATGGCTGGAGAAAACCACATACATGGACACCCTGGTATCACTATAAATTCGTGATCAAATGGGAATCTAATACTTCTGGCTCTCCGTATGGTTCTCTAATGAAAGCATGAACTTAATCTTCATCGGAGTTACTTTAAACTTTCCCATCTTCAGTTGAAAACTATATACCTTCTTCATTAAAAAGTACAAATGGGCCGTGCTCTCATCATCATACTACTAAATCAATAAATCTCCAGCAAGAAAGGGGATATTTTAAACATCTACTCCCAACTACTCTTCTAATACAAGGATGGAAACATCACCCCTCTTATACTCAACCAATCCTTCTCCATGTTCTCTATTTTTCATCCTGACTCGCTTTCTCAAAATCTTCACTTTTGGATACACTCTTTCTCTCATGCAACTGTATTCCTTCCTTTCATCAGATATGCCCTGTTCTTCTTCCATCTGAAAAGCCAACCAATCAATTGACCAAGCAACCAAGCAACCAACAAACAAAATACCCAACAAATAAAGCCCTTCCTTGCTCCACATTCTCAACCAGCTTCTGTTATTTTACTTAACTGTGTTCTTTTCTCAAATTATCTACACTTTTTTGCATTCCATTCATTTTTTTATCTACTTGGATTTGACTTTTCCCTCCGCCACTTTAATAAAATTAAATTTATAGTCAAGCAAATTCTAGCTTTGGCTTGATCCACATGGGGAGGGCTTTGGAGCACAAACCACATGGCAAAGTTGTCTGTTCTTGAGGGAAAGAAGTTGGGCTTTTTATGACCCTAAAATGGAGAAGGCAACACTGATCATCAAAATCCCCCAGGGTAAGTCTCTGAAAAAGGTGTCAAGTATGACTGATTGGCAGTCAACCCTCACAGTGGCTGGGAGATGAGCATGTTGGCCTGGTAAAGGGGATCTGGGAAAGACACCCAAACAGGTCTCCCACAGTTAGCTTCTTACATGGACTCACCTCACATGGAATGCATTCTTTACATAGTCATCAATTTTTATAACTTAAAATACTTGCCCTTTCCATGTGCTTTAGACTGAGTGTTTATGACCCTCCCCCCAGTTCGTATGTTGAAACCCTAATCTCTAATGTGATGGTGTTTGAAAAGAGAACCCTTAGGAGGTAATTAGGTTATGAGCATAGAGCTCTTATGATAGGATTAGTGACCTTATATGAAATGGCATGCAAGAGATTGTTTTTTTCTCTCTCTAAATATGAGGAGAATGGGAAGAAGGCTCTTACTAGAGCCCAACAATTCTGGCACCCTGATCTTGGAATTACCAGCCTTCAGAACTGTGAGAAATAAATGTTTGTTGTTTAAGTCACCTGGTGTGTAGTATTTATTTTGGAGACTGATGCCATGTTAAAATCCGTCACTGGCTTCCTACTGTACTGTGAATATTAAGTATAAACCTCAACAGGTCCTATCAAGGCCTGTAGGATCTGGATTCTGACAATCTCTCAGATTTCACCTGGTCACATTCACTCCCTGTTCACAATCCTTTTGTCCCACCAAGCAGTTCCTGAAAAACACTGTCAATTCCCAACTCAAAGCCTTCACGCATGGCATCCCATCTGGCTGGAATGCTTTTTCTCCCACATTACCCATTTAATAGACATGTATCATTTGCATCTCAGCTTAAATATCACTTCCTTAGAGAGACTGTCCCTAACCATCCAATCTAAATTTTGTTACCCACTATTATTTTCTGGCTGAATACTCTGCTTTTTTTTTTTTTTTTTTTTTCTGCAGAGTTGTAATTATACATTGTAATATAATTTGTAACCATATATTGTGTGATTGATTACTAAGCTGTCTTAATACATTGAAAGCTCCAATTTATTCATATTTGTTCAGCGCCTCCTATGAAGTATGAGATTTGAGACCATGTAGTTCATTTCACCATTACTTAACAGAGTATCTGGTATATAGTAGTAGATAGTCAACTTGCTGAATGAATGAATAAATAAATGGATACATGATGGTGGCACCTGGGTAGCTCAGTCTGTTAAGCATCCAACTTCAGCTCAGGTCATGATCTCACAGTTCTCGAGTTTGAGCCCCATGTCGGGTTCTGTGCTGACAGCTCAGAGTCGAGCCTGCTTTGAATTCTGTATTTCCCTCTCTCTCTCTCCCCCACCTCAGCTTGTGCTCTGTCTCTCAAAAATGAATAAATGTTAAAAAAATGGATACATTATGAATAGATTCGACATACAAAACCAGGGAATCGGGAAACACTCCTTTTCCCTCCAGTTATTCCTTAACAATTCTACGAAGGCTATCAACATAAGGGCATTTGGTGTTTAATCAAATTGGTGTCCTTTGGTGCTGTCTTCTGAGAGCATAGAACTTGATATATATTCTCTCATTAACTCTTACACACCCCTGTCATTTACATGGCATCAACTTAGCCAGTTTTTAGAGACATTGGGATATAGAAAGGTTAATTGATAGGCTAATGATAGAATGGGTTGCTGACAGATCTAGGGAAAGAATTGTCCTTTACCTCTAGCTTAGCATGTTACACACTTGCTAGTAGTTATGGAAGATATGTTGGGGATAAATCCACATCAGTAAGTTTGTAAAACTGGGAACTTCATTCTGAAATATATTACTGCAAATATTCCTCCTCTGCACATAGAATGTTTGCTCTTTTTTTTTCCACGATCATTAATCTTTCTCAATTTCCTTATGAGAAAATGATGCAGACAAATATATGTTAAATAACATAGCTGCTGTGATAGGATGAATTCATGTCAAAGCTCTGTTCTGGGATTTCTAGTTGACTTTCATAAACACAGCTATATTTTTCATCCTCATTGGAAGAGCAGTTTATATGTTTAGTATTAAAAATTCCAGTTCTGTTGATTGCTAAGCCTTGAAACACATCAAATGAAGATTACTCAGGATGCTTTGAATCCTTCTAGGGAAACATTTTGTATAACATTTTACTTAACTCTTTATATATCATTCCATATGTAAATATTACATGTATGAATGATTTTAAATATTTAGAATATTTCTATAGCCGTAAATTATTTTCATTTGGCTTCGATGAACATTTCCTTTATGCTAGTTCAAGTGTGTCGATGGCCCTTGAAGTAAAAAGTTACATAATACTTGATGTATAACTGCAAATAAAATTTGGAGCATATTTCTGCTGGTTAATCCAACGTGTATGTGGGAATTTGAAGTGTACTACATTAAGTATGTAAAAGAACAGTAGTCATGTTGCATCTTGAAATTTGTCAAGATATTTAGGACATGTCTTTACTGAGGAAATATGTTAATTTGGAGAACTTTTTACTTTAAGCGTCAAGCACTTTTTTTTCATCTCCATACTATTTTTAAGTCAGGTGATCTGGTAAGGCTTCTAATTCTATTGGTATTAGAATATGACCTGTCACTTGGACTTTGGAGCTATGTCTTGTCCTCAGGGAAGATAAGGAAAAGTGTCTTATCTTAGGTCTGGAAGAAACACCGGAGTCCAGTATCAAGATAGTGGAGTAGTTATTTGCCCAGACAATAGTGCAGGGTTTTCAAGCCTGAAGAGAAAGATTAATCTCTTTAAAAAAGGACTTTGCTAACTCGGGCCTGGACATGGCAATCCTGTTTCCAGCCATCCTGTGTATAAGCTTTCATAGTCAAAATTTGTTTGCTTCGATTTTAATTTTCATCTTTTCTTAGCTGCTCGTATTCAAGATTTGGAAAAGAAGGAACAGTGGTGAGCTGTGTAACTCATTGGATTGTGATGTAGAGTTCTTGAGAAGTTTTATTATTCCTGACTTTTTAAATTTTTGTAACTTTAATATAACTTTGGTCTGAGACTTTACTTTTATCTCTGAGATTTAGTAATTGTATTTTGGTATTCCTGTTGGGTGTGAGGGTGGTTATAGATTTATAATTTCATGAGTATTTGAGGCTTTATTTATACTAAAGCTTGCTGTTTTTTGTATTATGCCTTATGTGTTTATAGCATTCAATATTAATCTAAATTCACTTAAAATGCATTTTATCATGAATTTCAACTTTCGTGTGTTTTCAGAAGGCATTTGTGTTTCTAAAGAAATTAATGTGAGATTTCATGGTTGATACCTTGTTTTTGTAGTCGCACAGGCAGTGGATAGTTACAATTTCACTTTAGTTAATTTGTTCAGTGTTTAGCCAGAATTGGCTGGTGAAAAGGTGTGATTCTTTTTATTCCCTTGAGAGGTTGGATCTGAAGTGTCTCCTAAGGGTACGGGTCAACTCCTCTGGGATATGAAAGATGACATGAGAGCTTTCTACTTTGTAAAGTTTGTTAACAGGTGATCACATTTCATCTTGGGAGGGCTGCTGGAGAGGAATATTAATTTGGCCTGTTATACTTGGGTCTTGTGGGTCTTGAGTTTCTTGGCCTTTAGTTCTTTTTGTTATTTATTTTTTGATCTTGAGAGTAGAAAATGTATGCCATGTCTTTTTTATTTTACTTTTAAAAATTTATTATTTTTTTTTAATTTAAATTCAGGTTAGTTCACATACAATGTTGTCATGGCTTCAGGAATAGAATCCAGTGACTTGTCTCTTACATGTGACACCCAGTGATCATCCCAAGTGTCCTCCTTAATGCCCATCACCCAGTTAGTGCATACCCACCACTCCAGCTACCCTCAGTTTGTTCTCTGTATTTAAGAGTCTCTTACAGTTTGCCTGCCTCTGTGTTTTTATCTTATTTTTCCTTCTCTTCTCCTATGTCATGTCTCTTAAACAATAAACCTGAAACCATAAACTCTTGAAAAGACTTTTCAAGAGTGAGCTTTTAGACGTCAAGTCTTATTTCTACTCCAGGGTTTAGTACCATGCTTGGCACATAAAGGGTTTTCAGTAAGTGGTGAGAAAACAAATTAGAGAGAATTAATTATCACATAGGTCTTATGTGACCTATGAGAGGTCACTGTTGATACTATTTCCAACTTGTTGATAGAAAACTAAGACAGTGAAGAAACTGATTTAGGATCTCACAACATGGATAAGGCATAAAGAACCTAAAACTATGGATAGGTATATATATTGTCTTTTTAGCTTTGTATTATAGTCAATAAGCAGTGTGGAGCTATTTCAGTGTATGAAATAAGAGTATGTGAAGCAGTTTAACTGTATGATACAGATAAGATAAACACGAAGTTCATAAAGGAAGCATAATTTCGCATGGCTTTGAAGCGTTAACAGGATATGGACAAATTGAGAAAATTAATCTATCAGATCATTGCCCTCAAATTTCTTCATCAGGTAAATACTGCATCATCTTATGTTGGCTAAAGGATTCACAATCCATTTTACTGCTTTATTCCTCCTGCTTTATCAGCTCCATTTTATAAAGAGGAAACTTTAGGAGGCAGAAGCTATGTGGCCTTTGACACTGCTGGCAGTGTGTCAAGCCACTGTGAGAGCCGTTCACATATTTTAAATGTATTGTTTTGTAATTAGACAGTCCTCCCTTGACTTCTCTCTTTTCTTGTTCCCTGTACTCCTTTTGTCATGTTTGAAATGTTTTCTCTGGTGAAATTTGTGTGGCAGGGCGAGGAACCAAAGAGGAACAAGTAGCAGAGATGGGGAGTACCAAGACACCTTGGATTCTAGCCAGTGGCTGTAGCTGAAGGGTGGGAAAAAACATCACAGCAGAACTTGGAGCCTCCCGTGGAGTGGCTCTAGTCTCTGCCAGGAGTCCGGTTTGACCTTCAGTGTTAATTTTTTTTCCTTTGTTTCGTACTTGCATATATGCCTTGATTTCTTATACTATCATCGTGAAATAGCTGGATGTCCTACCTTCAGTGTTCAAGTGAGCCATCTTGGCTTGTTACCACACCTGCCCCACATCATCATGTGTGCCTAGACGCTGAGCCAAAGACTCTACTTATAAACTCTAAGAACTGAAATCAATGGTTAACAAAATGATGGTGCTCAATGGACGTATGTGCCAATGTTTGTCAATTAATGTTATAGACAACTTTTATTTAAATGCCAGCATTGTTTTTAAAAAGAATGTTTTCTTTAAAAGACTGATTTTCATTGAGATCAAGCTGCAATGACAATTGGCAAAAAAATGCAGAGAATTCAGGACTTTAATTTTGGATTATTAAAAAAGTTTATTTTCAGATTTGAGTACTGTTTTCTCAGTTCACTGTGATATTTCAATGTGTTTTTAAGCATTATTGAGGCAAAAACTTGGATACCTTCACGGTAAAGAAGTGTCCTATTTTTCTTACCCTCTGCATTAAAAATGAAAGGAAATGGGAGTTACATACCATAGCAGTTCTTTTCTCTAGTGTTACAGAATGCTCATCTGATCATATAGGCGCTCTGGTCTCCAAGTGAATGGGGAAATTAAACTACACTCCTGAAAGACCTTTAGCTGAAGGTTTCAGTAAACTTCTAGCGGGTTTTAAGTCTTTGAAACTTATATGAATATAAATATAAGAAAAAAAGAATCCTTGGTTTATGTTGGGAATAGCAATATTTTATAACCAGCATATGTCCCCAAGGACCTTGTATCTATCTTTGTTTTGTTAAAGTAGGGAAATATTAATTAATTAATCGAGTACTAATCAATTCTGTTAATTAATGGTAGAAAAATAGATATTTACACAAGTAACTTTTGAGTTCAGGTCTTTAATAATTTAAGGAATATGGTTACCATGTTTAGTACAAATATTATTCTGACCTGATAACTGTCTCTTTTCCCAAGTTACGTACTGGTGTACCATCCCGAGTAACTAACATATACTTTTTCCAATACATGACCTTATTTTTTTAATTTAATCTTTTTAAAATATATCTAATCACTCTTTTTGTAGGATTTTTATTATTGCTACTTGGCCTCAATTTCTAATCCCAGTCACTTAACTTTTAAAAATAAACTTTTGGAACTTTCTCCCAGTTCTCAACTTTCAAATGCTCAACCTTTGCTTTTTTAGTCCATAGAGTTTTCAAGAATGTTCTCTTGAAATAATGAGTTTCCTAACCTGAGTTCAGTTAGCAACATTACTTATTTTCCTCTTCCTATCTGCTGAGGCCTTGATGAGGTCAAGTAAAAGTTAAAAATAAGTGACATCCAAGAAACAATACCAGGATAAAACATTTAATTCCTCAAGACCCCAGAGAGTGTCGGGAGTTGAAATCCAAGTAGGCAGTTTTGTCCATAGACTTCAAGGATCAGGATGTTGGCTTCTTTTTCTTTATTCTCCTCTTCTTCCTTCCATTTTCCAACTCCTTCTTGTTTTTCTTTCCTCCGTTCCAGAGCATTACTTTTCACCAAAAAAAATTTACCCTCAATAAAATAAAAAAGGCAACCTATCTTTCAATGACTCAACTCAGAAATCTCCCAATCTGGAGGAAGAAATAACTGTATGGTCCATTCATGAGAATTTGCAATAATGTTTTAGGAAGATGGAACTTTATTGTTTATGACAGTAGTTCAGGAGGTAGAATACATCTTCCTGGACCAAGTTCCTCTGCAAATAGGAGGCCAGGGAAGAAATCAGTTTTAATATAACAAATGTACTATAAAAGGGGGTGGACTATGAATGTGCGTGGGTGACCTGTTTTTAGTCAAAAAAGAAAAAATGTCTTCTACGTCATTCCAACGTAATCTACGGTCCTTTACTTCATGAAGTCGGTAACTTCAAGACATGTTGCACAACTTGCTTCTCTGTGATTCTCAAAAATGTTTAATTTAAAGAGGGTCCGATACTCACCTAGCGCATGACCTGGATTACCATGGATAACCCCTCCTCATGGCCACAGTTGCTCTTTAGAGCCTTGCAAAATCATTTGTATTTACCCTTGACAAACGTTAAGAAAACAAGACCATCAGAGCTGTGTGTTCTGTTCAGCACATTAGAAGATGATTTCGATGCCATGATAATTATTGTGCAAAAAGGGCTGCTGCTGAATTAAATTTTTTAACTTAGAAATATTTCACTCTTTAGAATAGCAGTTGCCTGATGATTTGGTCATTTTATTTTATAAAATTTATGCTGCAGCCATGTTTAGGCCAAATTTTAAGAAATGTTAGGCCCACATTAAGTTTGATATAACTTATGTAGTTTGTTTCACAAATTGTGCCATCATTTATGAAATCATTTGTATTTAAAATGTAGTAATTGTTCAAAATATATGTTTCTACAGCAATTTCTACTAAAGGCTTTAGCTCTAGTATTAAATAACTCAAAAATCATGAGATGGCTTTGGCATATTTAGATATTTATTTCTTATATCCTTAAAACAAAGGAGTTGAAAAGATGATTTTAGAGATCCCTTTCAGCTATATGTAACCATCTGTCTACTTACTTTTTTATATTCTGTTTGTCTGATGAGAATTTAGGCAATACAATTTCAAAAATTTTAAAAATGTTTCAGTTTCCCATGAAGCACCTTTCAGCATAAAAGATTACTGTTTCCTGATATATAGTATCTGATACATGGAAAGTATTCAGTAAATACTTCCTGAATTCACTATTCTTTTAGCAATTCCAGACTTCTTTTTTTTTATAAGCCATCATGAAAATTCAAGGGCCTTAAATTATCCAGGTTCTGGAATAAGTAACTTCGAGCAATAGGATGTAAGATAGAAAAATGTAAAATATCTTTTGCTATTTTATGTAAGTCCAGCTTAATCAGTTAGCCAGCTAGAAGTGTGGCTCCCTGGACAATTGGTTCTACCAGGTCGATTACTGGAACAAAAATGCACAGTCTAACTTCCATGTTACCTTCTTCATTTTTAAAATTATTTAAAACATTTTTAAGTTTATTTATTTATTTTTGAGAGAGAGAGAGAGAGAGGCAAAACCTAGAATCTGAAGCAGGCTCCAGGCTCTCAGCTGTCCGTGCAGAGCCTGATGCAGGGCCTGAACTCACAAACCATGAGATCATGACCTGAGTCAAAGTCAGATGCTTAGCCAACTGAGCCACCCAGGTGCCCCTCTTGTTATTTTCATTTTAAACATAGTAATAAATCAGAGAAGTTGTGGATAGCTTTTTCTTATTATTCGATTTTTACTGAAGTTACATTTACTCATTTCCAGGTAATGCCATAGTATTTCTGAGCATTGGTACCTCTTCAATCATATATTTTTCCTATGAAATTGGATTCTAATGTGCCTACCCATTCTAAGTCATTTCATATTGTTGCCTCTGTTTTTCCTAGATGTAAATGACATGCTGGCGAGAGGAGGGACATTGGCTAACAGCTAAGTTCTGATCTTGGTTTTGCAGCTTATTAGCTGTGTGATCTTGGGCAAGCTGCTTAACTTTCTGTGACTCACTCACCAACTTTGTCTGTGAAATAAGGTTAATGTTAGCTATGTTCAGTACATAGATTGCTTGTAAGATTAGCAAATAATGCCAAGTACCTAGCTCAGCACTTAGTAGGTGATCCACAAATGGCAAGTCCTTCCTCATTCCAATGTAATGGACTTTCAGGCAGGGTCATATTTATCATCATTGGAACCATTAAAATGGATTTAGTTAAATACATATTTACACTTACTGTCATAATATCAAGTAGTGTATATACCTTCTACATAGATATAGGTATATACTAATATATTGTAGTTATCAATTCCAATGCTTTAACTTCTGTTGTAGGAGTTTTCTTATTTATTACCCAATAATTGCTTTTTTTTTTTGGACTCTCAAGAAGGTTGGAAATTTTGATTAGGAATCCTACATGACACGCTTTTAAATTTAATAGTCATCTTACTGTCAAAATTCCATTTTTAGTGTTTTAACTTATTTAATATTTAACTTTGCAGTGAACTTTGACTTTCTTTTCTTAAATTTCACTCTAAATTCTGTTATGCATGGCTTTAAGAATAACAGCTTACTGTAACTAACTTTGGGCAGGCCACTCTGCTTTTTGACTGCTACATATGCTTTTTGGCCTATTTCCATGTCATATATAATATATAATCACTCCTCCATTGTTTGTATTTGCAGTTTGTTTTTCTCCCTCTTTTTGGACTGATTTATACTTGTCCTCACTTTGCTTGCACTTTACTCTGTTTGTGTTTGACTATGTCTTCAATTTGCCAAGGTCACTGTGGATTCTGAATCTACTTTCTAAGGCATTGTCCACTCTGTTCTCATCCTATGAATATATCAAAAGCTTGGTCTGTTCACTGGCTAATTCACTATGTCTTCTTACATTTATGCACATTCTCCAGCAGACATGTAGGGACCTAATCCTGGTCTAGAACATGTGCTCAATGCTCTCGAATGGAAGTAGATTGCATCTAATATTTCTAGTTAGTCTAGGAGTTATGTTTCTTTTCTTAAAGGTAGAAATTAGTATGACAAGGTTTAGTCTATATAAACTCATGCTACTCCCATGGATTAACCTGTTTTTTTTAAGGTGTTCTCCGGGGGGGGGGGGGGGTGGGTCTCATACATAACACCTTTTTTATTATACTAGGATATAAATCCCATGTGCCTTGGATTTTAAGTGTGTGACACCATTTTTATTAATTTTTTATGTTTTATTTATTTCTGAGAGAGAGAGAGACAGTGTGAGCAAGGGAGGGTCAGAGAGAGAGGGAGACATAGAATCTGAAGCAGGCTCCAGGCTGAGCTGTCATCACAGAGCTGGACGCAGGGCTTTAACCCACCAACCGTGAGACCATGTCCTGAGCCGAAGTGGGACACTGAACTGACTGAGCCACCCAGGCGCCTCAATGACAAAGACTCTCTTTCAGCTATATTTGGCACTTCCTTTGTGTCACTTCAACCTTTATGTTATCAAAAGTTAGATTGATAAGGACCTTCATGAAAACTCGTTCCTCACTTTGTATCCCTTTAAAGGCCAATTGGATCTTAATGAATGTGTCTCACTTGATTGGATTTCCTCAGACACCTGATTTTTTAAAGACTCCGTCATCTAAATACATAATATTTGTCTATTGTCATTACTGATAAGTCTCTATGGCCAAACTTTATTTTATCTACCAACTTGTTCTCATTACTGTGATGGGAGAAAGTGTACGCCTTCTATGCAGGAACAAATCTGTATCACTTTCCTTGAAAGAAAGTGTCTTTTAAGAAAGTGTCCATATCGGGGCCCCTGGGTGGCTTAGTCGGTTAAAGTGTCCGACTTTCACTTAGGTCATGATCTCGCGGTTCGTGGGTTCGAGCCCCGTGACGGGCTCTGTGCTGACTGCCAGCTCGGAGCCTGGAGCCTGTTTCAGTCTGACTCCCTCTCTCTCTGGCCCTCCCCTGCTCGCGCTGTCTCTCTCTCTCTCTCTCTCCTAGAAATAAATAAAACAAAACAAAAAAAAAAAAAAGAAAGAAAGTGTCCCTATCTTTACTTGTGACGGTGTTCCTGGTTATTTTGGCTAATAAAAATCAGAATTAAAACATAATAATAATTTCTTTCCTTTATATTCTACTTTCTGGCATCATTGCTCAATCACAAAATAGAACTTTCCCTTTTGGGGGGTGTTATTTCATCTTATTTTATTCTGAATTTGTTTACTTTGCAGACATACTTTGACTTTTGCTTTAAATTTCTCTCTTCAACACAGCATTTTGTAGAATTCTTAATTGACGGTTCTTTCCCCCTATTCCTGAACATCCTTATTTCCTCTTATATTCATGGATATAATTTTGTTTCTGCTTAAATAATCCTAATTGATCTGGTAGGAACTCAGTACATAGGAATCCATTCATTTACTCAATCATTTTTCCAGAAGTACCTCCTGCATGCTTGTTTTTTTAAAAACTTTCTGACAGATGCATCATTTTCTTAGAATTGCTTTTGATTCATTACCTAGCAAGACACACTTCAAGACAGCAATAGGCAGTTTCTGTACTTTTAAAGAAAGAATTAATAACACCATTATTTTCTATATGTTCTAAAACTTTAGGCCTTTGTTCTTGAGAATGAGCTGGGTCTCTTTTTTTTTTTCTTTTCAGTTTGTAGCAGATCTCCCCTTGTTTATGTCAATGGATCATCCAAATAAATGAAGACAATCTTTGAAATTAGTACAGACACTATTACAGGCTGTCAATCACTGCTACTTTCTGTTTACTCTTAAGAAGTTTTCCTGATCATTGATGTGAATGAATTTATTAATGGGAACAAAAAAAAAAGGTAAAAAGGAAGAAATAGTATTTGTAAAAAGCACATGGAAGTTTTTGACCTCACTCATAATTTAAAATTAAAATGAAAGCAAAATAACCATTTTCTGTCCTTAGATGAGCATGTAAAACATAATGCCTATTGTTGGCAGAGTGTATTGAGAGGGACACTCATATACTACAATCATATGTAGATGGGTACACTCTCTTTGGAGAGAAATTCAGCAATATTGATAAAAAGTAGCAATATTGATATGCCTTGTAGCAACAATAGAGGCAGTGAAAATCAAATATTTTATACCTCTCTCAATTAAGGTTGTTTTTTTAAACAAGGTTGTTTTTTTAAGGTTGTTATTTATTTATTTTGAGAGAGAAAGAGAGCATGAGCAGGGGAGGGGCACAGAGAGAAGGAGAGAGAGATAGGATCTCAAGCAAGCTTCAGGCTGTCGCCACAGAGCGCAGTGCTGGGCTTGAACTTATGCGAGATCATGACCTGAGCCAAAACAAAGAGTGGGACCCTTAACTGATAGAGCCACTCAGGCACCCCTCAATTAAAGTTTTAATTTTTTTTTACATTTATTCATTTTTTTTCTTTAATTTTTTTTATAGTTTATTTTTGAGAAGAGAGACAGAGCATGAGTCGGGGAGGGGCAGAGAGAGAGGGAGACACAGAATCCAAAACAGGCTCCAGGCTGTGAGCGGTCAGCACAGAGCCTGATGCGGGGCTCGAACCCACCAACCGAGAGATCTGACCTGAGCTGAAGTTAGAAGCTTAACTGACTGAGCCATCCAGTCGCCCCACATTTATTCATTTTTGAGAGAGAGAGTGTGAGTGGGGGAGGGGCAGAGAGAGAGTAGACAGAATCCGAAGCAGGCTCCAGGCTCCAAGCTGTCAGCACCAAACCTGACTTGGGGTTCCAACTCACGAGCCATGAGATCACAACCTGAGCCGAAGTCGGCCGCTTAACAGAGTGAGCCACCCAGGTGCCCCTCAATTAAGGTTTTAAACCTAAAAGAAAATGTAATAACATCAAACATATTCTTGATATAATATTACCTCACAACAGCATAATGCAAGTTTTTCACAGCTTTAAAACTATGACCAGTACCTAGTAATGAATGTTGGAAGAAGGTACACTAAAATGTTTACGGAACATATGTTTGGGGAATGAGCTATTATCTACTTTTTCATATTCAAAAAATTTTAAAAATATTAAATGAAAATAAATATCACTTAGTACTTGATATAATGCCATGTTCAATACCGGATATCTCCATGACAACTTTATCAAATTAAGTGCTCTTAAGGATTTGGAAGCCTGAATGCTTCCATTCCTCTTAAGAAAGGATAAATAATTATACTAGTTAATGATACTTTGCTCTCTCTCTTCCCTCTCCTTTCCATTCTTCTCTCTCTCTTTCTGTCTCTCTCTCTCTCTATGGCATTTTCCAATTTATAGAAGAAATAAAATACTTTCTCAGAATTAGATAAAAATGTTCAAGTATTAAAATATAACAAAATCAAGAAATGTTTTGTTTTTAATAATTTTTATTTTTTATATGAAATTGTGCAGGAGAGAGTAGCCCAGAGGTATAAACAGTGATAGCTATGATGAATGTATCAATAGAGAAGATGGGCTAAATTTATACAAAAAAATTTTCTTTACTGAGTGAGTAACTCCTAAGATTAGAGGATTTGTATCCTAGCTCATCCAACATCTATTTCAACTGCACAGATTTCCCCAGGCTGCTGTGTGTTCATGCAGGCATACCTGTCATCCCGCTTAGTTATGTGCAGACAGTTTACGTGAAGCGAGGGCCATGTAAATGCTATGGAAGACAAAAAAAAAACCATTCCAACCTGAAAAACACATTCTTTTGAAATGCTTTGAAAAAATGTCTTTCATAAAAGTATAATATTTCCCTAAATTTTTTATCTCTGGCTTTAATGTTTGCTACCAGTCACCTCTTATCATCTCACTCCTTTGATCTATCCTGATGTAAACTCCCTGACTAACAATCTTATTTCTTTTTCAGTTTGGCTGTAGATTTCAGTCTGTCTTGAACACCCAAACATGAAATTACTCGTCATTTTATTTTTTGGTCTTTCCAATTCCCAAGATGATTATGGAATCAGGATGGATGGATTTTCTTTTTCTTTTTTTTTTTTTTTAGTTTTTTAATGTTTATTTATTTTTGAGAGAGATAGAGACAGAGAATGACCTGGGGAGGGGCAGACAGAAAGGGAGACACAGAGTCTGAAGCAGGCTCCAGGATCTGAGCTGTCAGCACAGAACCCGATGCGGAGCTTGAACCCATGATCTGTGAGATTATGACCTGAGCTGAGGTTGGACGCTCAACCCACTGAGCCACCCAGGCACCCCAGGCTGGATGGATTTTCTAAGTCTCTAATTCAGAATAATTATCAAAATTTTCTAATCTTCTGACTTTTCTCTTTCATTTTGATAACTTGAAAGATGAACCATAGTCTACATTCGGGGCATTTTACTGACCCAAATGAAAGCCCGTAATCATTACAACTCTCAGACCTACATTTTTCTTTAGATTCCAGAGTCATGGAGTTATATCTTAAAGTTGTAGACATCTTTCTGGAGAACCATGTTTAGTTCATCAAGATTTTGGTTAACTGTTATAAAAGGTTGAGAAGCAACTTACTACTGTCTTTTCCTTGTTCAAATCTTGGAGTCCTCAGTACCCCAGCTGTCATATTCAATCAAAGTGCAGGGAAAGAAGGGAGAAAATATACTACAATGTTTAGTGCATGAGTATCTCTGGTTAATGAGACTATGAATGATTTAAATTTATTTTGCATTTAAAATTTTTTCCGGGGCACCTGGGTGGCTCAGTCGGTTAAGCGTCCGACTTTGGCTCAGGTCATGATCTCACGGTTCGTGGGTTCGAGCCCCGTGTCGGGCTCTGTGCTGACAGCTCAGAGCCTGGAGCCTGTTTCATATTCTGTGTCTTCCTCTATCTCTGACCCTCCCCTGCTCACGCTGTCTCTATCTCTCTCTCAAAAATAAATAAAACATTTAAAAAAAAATAAAATAAAATTTTTTCCATAATCAGTGTAAGTACATGTCATTTTTCTAATGAGAGAAAAATTTAAAAAATATATAACTATATATATATATAGTGAAGTGAGAGACAGACAAGAGGTGTCCAGATATATATATATATATATATATATGTGTGTGTGTGTGTGTGTGTGTGTGTATACAGGTGTGTTCATATATATGTATATACATACATATACATATACATACATATATGTACATATATGTGTGTATGTATATTTGTATATATATATGGTGAGATAGAGAGACAGATATACAGTCAAGGGGTGAGACTGAGGCCTAATTTAGAATGAGACTAAGCAAATAAGTACTGATTCTAAGTTCTCTGTACTGGAGTTGAGAGTTTTCCTTCTGCCAGTTTCAACCTCCTCTAATTAATTTTCCATGATCTTTCTTTCACACATATTTCATTTGTTCAAAACACTTCCATGACTACTGTGAACAGTATTTATGGATTAAGACCAACCATTTTAAGGCACACAAATTCTTCCATGTTTTGATTCCTGCTCACTTCCCTGCCCTGTACCTGCAGCTAAGCTTTTATCAGACTGTTTCAACTTTTTTTTCAAATACCATATGATTTTCATGAGTCTCTGCTGTTGCTCATGCCATCCCTACTGTTTTTTTATCCCTTTCATCTGTTTGGTGAACTCTTATGCATTCTTCAGGATAACATAGTTTAGGATCACATAGTCCCAGGCTTAAATTTTACTGGATTTTACACAAGGGAGTCTTTTCTTTCCTTTTCTTTCCTCTTCTCTTCTCTTCTCTTCTCTTCTCTTCTCTTCTCTTCTCTTCTCTTTCTTCCCTTCCCATTCTTCCCTTCCCATTCTTCCTTCCTTCCTTCCTTCCTTCCTTCCTTCCTTCCTCCATTGCATTTGGACATACTACTATAACATTATCTATTTTATTAATTACTTATGTACACTAGATTGAGAGTATTTTTTTTCAGTTTTCTATCACCAGAAGCCATGAAGTTCTTTGGCTTCAGAAAATGTTTATACAAAATCCATTAAGTAAGACAGAAGCCTGAACTTAAACTTTGTTTCTTATAAACAAACAAACAAACAAACAAAGTCATTCTCACTTCCCCAGTTCCAACACCCACCCTACATGTGTGCAGTTTACAATCTCTATGCCATTCTGGGTCATCTTTTCCAGTACGGGAGCACGTGGCAGGAGAGCTTTCATTTCTTGGCCTCCTTTGCAAAGACACAAAGAGATGATGTGACAGTGCTTCCTGATCCACACATGAATCAATTTTGACTTAGTTGAAGCACAAATGCTTAAGTTTTGAGAGTTTCATATGCAACATTTTAAAAACTGAAAAAAATCTTGGCCTAGGAGCAGTTCTTCTATGAAAATCCATGATTGCTCTTGTTTCAGACTCTATAAAAATCTTATAAATCTTAAGAGAGATATAGTCTACTTTGCTCTGCTTGTGTTTTACTTAATATCACCAACCATTTCTAAAATGCAAAATACAAAACAATGCAATAGTAAGAATGTAATATACTACTTTATTAACTCAAAAAAGAACAATCTACATTTATGCAGAAAGGTTTATTGTGTTGTCATTTTTACTAGATGTGGTTGCCTATCTCTCCTTTTTTCTAAGCAGAAAATGGCAATTCTTCAGGTTTCCTTGAGAATCCAAAATCGCTTTTGAGGCAAATTAGGCATCACATTTAACACCAGTAAAACCCTTTGATCTCTGGCATTATTAGAAAGTTATTGCTCTTTAGGGTGAGATTCCTAAGGTTATCCACTGTGTCTAGGTCATTCTATTCAGCTGCATAAGCAGTTCCTTTGATGGATGTCTGGTTTTCTACAACATTAGCATTATCTCAGCAGGAGAAGGTAGTGTTTGATGTTTTGCAATTTGTATTACACGGCCATGGAACATCTCTGGACATTACCTCAGGGGGCGGGGCTAAGAGAAGGAGGAGCAGTGGCTGAAGACATTTAATGACAGAATGAATGGAAATTCAAGGATTGATGTGCAGTCAGCCTTAAACACTGGACTGCACCCCCCATATTTCTTTCACATTAATTAGAAAAAATCTTCTAACATAATTCTCATAAATATATGTAATTTCATTTAATCTTAGTCACAAATCAACATCTTCAAAATGACGAGGATTTTGACAGTTTGCAAAGTGGTGAAGACCCTGAAAACTGGTTTTGGCTTTACCAATGTGCCTGCGCACCATCAATGGAAATGTTCAAGACCTGGCATCAGGCTTCTTTCTGTCAAGGTAACAGTCCCCTATTTCTTGTTTCTGATAAAATTGTATGGGGTGTAATTTATTTAGCCTGAGGCAAACGTGTCACTTAGGAAGCAAATACAGATTTGTGTGCAATTCTGAAGTGCTAATTTATTAATATTGGCTTTAATATTGAACCTTCTGGTTTAGTAAACGTTCATTTTCAGCTGCTCCGAGTAAAATTATGGCAATTTTCACCCAGCGTAAAGAAAGGTCACAATTCCTGTGAATATGTAGCACGTAAGCATTCTGCTTAGAAAGCAATCATTTTTAAAGGCAATAGGGCTCTGCCTGTGTCCAGACACTACTGCACACAATTTGGGTTCAAGCGTGAAGTTCCTTGTATATTCCTGAGCCACAGCATAGTAGGTAATGTGTTAAGTTAGTCTTTATTGGCTCACTGGAAAGTTTTTTCTTCTGACGTGTCATTTTTTAGGGAAAAAAATGTTGGAAGGATAATATCTACATAATTCTGGTATTTGTTAATCATGATATAGACATCATTCTATATCTTTGCTTTTTCCTTTTCCCTCTTAGCCCTTCTTTTAGAAGTCCAAATTTATTATTTTAATTTGCAGATTAAGACATGGAAGCAGTTAGCAGCTGATAATACTATCTCTCTGAATGTCTCTATAGCTAAGGAGCAGGTCCAGGAAGAGAACTTTAAGTGTTCTCCCCCACTTCATCCCCCACTGGATTATGAAATTCCTGTAGGAACTTCTGTTCCTTCCTATAATTTTATGAAGACATTTATTACCAGAGAATTCTGAAATTACTCTATGGGAACTTTGCCAATGAAAATCATTTTTTAGAGAATATAAAGTTTAAGCGATCACAGTAGCTTTAAATAGATTGCTTCTTTAGTAGTAAGAGCTATAAAAAGTGAAGTAGAAACAAAACAAAGCAAAACAAAACAACCTCTATCTGTTGAGGTAAAATAGGTTCTAATAGTTTTGAGTGTTCTGCTAATACTTTGCATGGTCCCTGGGTTGACTAAAAATCCTCCAAATGCTTCCTCAGCTTCTGCTGCTTAGATTGCTCCAGTCAGGATTGAACAGGATTTTAGCCCCAAGTGACATCTATAGGGCTAAACAGTGCCTGTAGATCCTTGTAACCTCTGGTGCCAGGATGGGGAAAGAATGGGAGTAACAGGAAAGGGAGAGGGAGACAGAAACAGAGGTGAGGAGTGAGGAGGGAGAGAGAAAGAAAGGAGAAAGAGAGAGGCAGAGAGAGAGAAGGAGAGAACACAGATCTCAGGAGAAAGTACCAGAAACTACCATTTTAAATTAAGAAATGCAGACATAACCATTTTGTTGGATTCTGTTTAATTGCAACAAGAGAGCCAGGAAGGAGGTATGTTCTAAACCATCATCAAAGAAGCAGTGACTAGATATTAACTCTGAGAGCAAATATTGGTTTTAGCTCAGTGTTAGTAATATCTCAAAGGTACTCATATATCACTGAAGAGAGAATGGATAGTAATGAAAATAATACTGTTTACAGTTACATATGTCTCCTAAGACTACAAAGTTGTGTCCCTTGAAATATCTTTTTCTTCTTTCATAAACAGGTAGGCAGGGATGGACGTATCTACATCAGACACCAGAAATGGAAAAATTGAACAACTTACTTAAAATGGCATAGATTAGAAGCCAATTCTCTGTGATCTTAATAAGTGCTCTATACACCCACAACTACAACCACAACAAAATTATTTAATTATGTGGATAGACTACAGTGAAAGTAGTTCTTCTAGTTCACGGTGGCAGATCTGTTTTAAAGGTCTGCCAAAGTTCACAGCTAAGAATGACAAATTTGTAGGAGGAATAAGCCATCATTTCATGATGTAAAAGTCATTACTCACACTCAGTCATTACTGGCCAGAGTTTTGGAGGAAAGCCAGGCATGAAAAATAGAAGTTCTTGAACTTCACGATACTGAATTAAAATTCTTTTCAGCAGTCCAACAGGGCTTGTGTTTTATTCACTTATTTTGAAACAGTCCTCTACCTAGTTTTCCTCCTGTCTTCTGTTTTAAAACTCAACTCTCTTTAAAAAAAAGTATATCCAGGGGTGCCTGGGTGGCTTAGTCAATTGAGCGTCCAACTTCAGTTCAGGTCATAATCTCACAGTTCATGAGTTTGAGCCCCACATCCGGCTCTGCACTCATAGCATGGAGCCTGCTTGGAATCCTTACTCTCCCTCTCTGTCTGCCCCTCTCCCTCTCATCCTCTCCCTGTCTCTTTCTCTCAAAAATAAATAAACATTAAAAAAAACATTATATCCAACTTTACTCTTTTTAGATGGATATCATATTTTAAAGATGGTAAAACTTTTTAGGACAAAGTTACATAATAGTCAGTGAAGGCCAGTGAGAATAGTCACTAAAAGTTGGTGGTAATATAGTTAGTTATAGCTAGTAAATGAATGGTAGAAGACACCCTGTGGTCAGATCTACAAGCATTGCCCTATAAATTGGTTGCCTTTTCAAAGGTTGTTGTAGAGGTCACTTCTCTCATTGGTAACAGAGTGGGTTTGACGACAGCAGTGATGCACTTGTACTTTTATGTGGCCCTTCCTTGCGTATTTGTTTGTGGCCAATATTTACAAAGTGTACCTTGCAAATAGACATAGTTTTCTTTCACTTAGAGGGAAGAAGAAAGAATTTCAAGGTGCTGTAAGTTTAAAGGAATTAGATATCAAGGACATACATGATCAACAGCCGTATCATATAGTAGTTTCAGAGACCATAATCTTTTTCTATTAGAATTGGAAATGTTAAGTGCTCCTTATTTACATTCAGTCTGTTGTAGCTGTGCTGTAGAAAACACACCAGATGGGGAATGAAAAGATCTGGATTCTAACCCTTCTTGTCCATTTATAAATGCTCTGAACGTGGTCAATTCACGTATCTTCTTTGAGCCCAAATTTTGTTATCTGTAGTGTAGAAACGCTTCTTGACTTACTCAAAAGATTATGTGACCATCACACATGATCAGTGCTTAAAAATCTAAAGAATACCATAAAAGTAAACCTTGGATGCTCGAATAAATTCTGTCCTCTATATTTTAGTAGAAAGGCTTAGTAGACAGATTAGAGTTGCCTCATAGTTTTCATGGACTACAAATTATTACAATGACAAGATGTCGATTAAAATATTCAAATATTTATAATTATGATTTTTTTCACCTTTGTGTTAATATTAAAGGTATCTCTAGGAAGATATTGCTTATAGTAAATTAGACCAAGACTATGAAGCAAATAATCTTTTTTCACTATTTTGAATTCAATTCCAAAAGTCAGGATGTACATTCTAATATCCTATTTAAAGCTTCTATCCTGGGAGTATAAATAGGAAGAATAATAAGTGGAAATAAATGGATGGTAAGCAGATAGTCTCTGATTTCAAGAAACTTATAAATTAAAGAATTCTGAATTCACAAGTCTTGGAATGTTACCAAGACTAAATAGTTTTATTTTTACTTGCAAATGAATTTGGAAATCAAATGTATTAAATTGAAAAGGTTAAGTTTCCCATGAATAGAGAAAGGTTTAATAGGTACTACTTCTAACATTAATCCACTTGTTTTTAAAAATAGTGACCTGTGTTACAATTAAGCCAGGAACCTAACAGTCCAAGTGTCCTTCTCTTTGGTATTTCAGATACAATTGAACCCTAGGAGTCATTATTCCTTTTGAATGGTTTTCATTTTGTAAGATTTTATATTCTGATTCCAACATGAAACTACCTATTTAGCTCAATCTTGAGGAGCTATTGTCATTTGATTAGAAATTGGCAACTACAAAAAGCCCTACAATTAGAATCATTTAGCTATATTGTAGTAGCTTTAAAGACATTCCCAGCAAGTAGAGTTTGTTATTATACTGGAGCCTCTTTGTACATATTAGAGATGGGGGTAGGGGTAGGGTTTTCGTACACTTTCAAGAATAGCTATTATATTAGACTTTTACTACATACAGATATGTTTTAGGGCTGTATTTCATCCATGATGATACAAATTTTTGAAATAATAGAGTATGTTTCAATCCCAGATGAATAATTGAAGAATTAGTCTGGGTGATAAACAACTTTATATATTTTAGGTGGATAATATTTCTTTAATTAGAAGATAGCCTCCCTTCGAAACATTTTTGTTTACGTACTCTACTTTTTATATCCATTCCACCCCCCAACCGACTTCTTTCTAAAGTATAGACTCTTTTGTTGGTCATCAATAATGCCTTGTCATTTTGAGCTGCTTGCTATAAAACTGTTGAAAAAGCTAAAGCCAAACAGGACCTAGGTGAGGGTAGGGAAAGTGAGATACCAAAGTTGCACCATTGAAGGAGGCCATCACTAGCAGGGCCATGGTGTGCCTCCTTCCATGTTACATGATAGACACCTCATTTACTTATTTACATCCCACACCTGGGTAGGAAGCTAAGAAATCTCGTGGGGGAAGTACCTGTAGGAATGGCACCAGTCTTGGCCTCCTGCTTCCTTCTTTGGCTGATGAACACTTGAGTTTCCACCTGACCATGCTTAACAGAATTACTGATGGTATAGAAGTGAATTTAGGTTCTATTATTGTGGAAACAGAGAACATTCTTTTGCCCTCCCATCTTCATTAAACCTTCTTCATGTTTCTGACTTGTACCAAAAGCTGAGGGTTTAGTAGAGTTTTCAATATCTCCTAAGCAGTGATCATGCCAGAGCCCACTTCAAGACTTCAGGAGTTTGCTTTGCAAGACTGAATGTCCTTGTTTGACTAGTATTTTCTAAGGTATTTATAGTGATGGAGGATTGGAAGAAAGCTATAAGAGCCAGCATCCAACTTGGTTTTGGACTCCTCAGCCCTAGTGACTTCTGGTTTACACCTGATTTTCTTCATTTGGTCTAAATGAATTCAACTCATAAAAATATTTTTAAGACCATTTGTTCTTTTTCTTTTTTTTGTGAACTTACTAAATGCCACGTATCAGTCTTTTATATTTCACAGGGAGATGATTGGCTAACGTGAAGTTCTAACTTCAATCAATAGGGTGGATGTAGCGCTAAGAAATTTACTAAGTTTCATCTATGATTTAGAACTAAATGTAAAAGCATATTAATGTATTACCATAAAATAAAAATTAGCTTACTATATTGGAAATCTCTTCCAGATTCAGAACAATTTTACCACATAAAAGATGCTCATTAAGGTACTTGTTAATAAACCTACATTTAATGAACACATTTTGTAATGGAATTTTTCTAAATGCTATACTTTATTTAAAATGAAAAATATAATTAGAATAAAAATTACTTTTGAATCCGACTCATTTGTTTACAAATGTCCAGAACAGAGAAGTATTCAAGTAAATTAACCTTGTGATTTCCCCTCACCCCCCCCAACATTGGCGTATGTTTACCCAAAGGCAGATAACCTAATATTAACTTAGGATGTTGTAAGACTTAATTGATTACCACTGTTACAGTACTTTTAATTGTTGAAGTGGTAGGCATTATAACTGCAGAGAAACCTCATTAAATATTCCACACATAGAAATTGTGCCTTAATTCTGAATTTTAAGTATCTGCATTTTGATAGTACAACTCTAAGAATGAAAAATAAGATTTAATTTACCAATAAAGAACACTTTAAGATTTCAACTTTTATCATATTATCTATGCAATAATAAACTGAAATAAATTCTGGTTTTAAGCTTCTTCCTTTCCCAAGCTTGGTTCAGATTCATTTTATTTCTTGAGAGGATGAGTATCAATGTAAAATAATAGCTAAGAAACATCAGGTGAGCCAGAAATCAACTATGTGATATGGCTCTAGGCCTTGGTGAAAATGGAAATAAACACATGGAGCTTCTACTTTTTTTGACACACAAATAATTTACATAGTCAAATGATTTAAAAGCAATACAGTCAGATTCCCAGAGTAAATCATTTTCATTTCTACTACTAGCTTAAGGGGATTATTGCAGCTATAATGTTTTATATTCAAAATTTTTATGGAACTTATTGCTAAATTAGCTTGAGGCTTTACATCCAGAATATTCTACTGGTAAGTTTTCACACCCAGGAGAAGAAATAATGTAGTTATTCCCATTTCAAGTTATTACCAAAAATGTAGCTGGAGTTAACACAAGGATACATGGATGTCTAGTTCTGTACATCAAGTGAAATACACCTGTAGAAACTATGGTTAGAATTTTAATTAGGCCCAAACACCATATGGAGTTTTTAAATTTGCCATTTTGTTTACTGAACTTACATACCTAAAGCCATAGTTAGTTGTTTAACTTGGCTTTGGACTGATGTAAATCACATGTCCTGCTGTAATGTTATGGCTTACTCAAGAGCCCATTTATATACTGTACTTATACTTTTCAACATAAAATGAAATATATCTATTTTTTTTCCTTTTTTTCTCCTTTTTTGGTTGCATTTTGAGAACAGATTGTTTAAATAAAGAATTAGTAAGGATTCTGGCTTTATATGGTCATCAATAATTCTACCAATAACTCTACAAATAGGGCAATGCCATTTATAGTTGACATATTTCTTCCACTTCAGCCAAAGTATTGTCATGTATTGTAATGAAACATGTTGTTTTTCAATTTTCAATTTTTTTTCTCATACAGCCCTGTAAGCTTCACATATGCAGAAACCGCTAATGTGATAGGTGTTTGCGATTAGCAATTTTAGACTTCAAGAAAAGTCTCATTTTGACTTGTTTCCATTGTCTCAAACTAATAGGTTCAAAGAAAAATGCTTCAAAGTAAAGGACCAATATCTTCAAAGTTAGCCCGGAATGATTACAGAACAATAACTGGATGACTTTTAATAACATAATACTGAATGCAAAGGAAAAGCCTAAAAACAACAATGAACACTGGGCTCTTATAAACTTTTATAGGTTAAGTTATAAATTATGCTTGAATTTTGACTCTTACTTCCTATGCCTTCACCCTCTAAATCAGGTGAGCATAGCACTAGGGACATATTTTCAAAGCTTTTTAAAGGAGAATTTAGCTGTGTGACTTGCATTAATAGTTGTTGCGTTGTTCTTATCCTGGGAAACACTTTGAATCATCTACCCTTTTATTTATTTATTTATTTATTTATGTATTTATGTATTTATGTTTTTTATTCATTTCTGAGAGAGAGATAGAGACAGAAGGGACAGGGGAGGGTCAGAGAGAGAGGGAGACACAGAATCTGAAACAGGCTCCAGGCTCTGAGCTAGCCGTCAGCACAGAGCCCGATGCAGGGCTTGAACCCACAACCGTGAGATCATGACCTGAGCCTAAGTTGGATGCTTAACCAACTGAGCCACCCAGGCACTCCTCATCTACCCTTTTAAACCTGATTTCAAACAAAGAGTATTAGGATATACAATTTTGGTCATCTTACTAGGGAATGAAAATAGATTCATAAATGTAGATTTAAAATGAATTTTAATTTTAAGGAAAAAAATCAAAAGCCCTAAAAGAGACGAGACAAAAATGTCAGATCTGCTTACAGTATCATATATTTGAGATCATTAAAGAACATTTTATGACATGATAAAGCAACAATATCAACTTCCTTGGCAGACAAGCCAACAACTAGAGAATTTGTCGGAATTTCTACTTATATGCAAGCTCCCTCACAAAAATGTATTTTCATCAGAAATTACCTACAATTTGTGAAAGAATCCTCAGGTTTCATAAATATCAGAAAGTATGACACTCAAAGATTGTGCAGTTTCTTAAAAGTTCCATCTAAAAAGTAATATAAGAATAAGTATCATGTAGAAATTTATGTAATTCAGGGGCACTTGGGTGGCTCAGTTGGTTAAGCGTCCAGCTTTTGATTTCAGCTTAGGTTATGATCTCACTGTTACATGGAATCGAGCCCTGTGTAGGACTCTGTGCTGACAATGCAGAGTCTGCTTGGGATTCTCTCTCTCCCTCTTTCTCTACCCCTCCACTACTCACACTGGCTTTCTATCTTTCTCTCAAAATAAATAATTCAACTTTAAAAAAGGGATTTATGTAATTTAATTTAATTTAGAGAAAAATACAATTGTAAAATAAGAGATTAAAATGGGGCAATTACATGTGTACAGGAAAATTCCATTTTAGCGTATTGAAATATTATATGTGGGAAAGTCTACACTCTTATGGATGTTCCTCCTATATATTCTCAGACAAAAGTAATATTTAGTATTAATTGGAAATGGGGACTACTAATTTCAAAAATCATATAAATCAAAATCATATAAAGTCACAAGGACACACAATTTTGGCTACTTATTTTATAATCCAACTGGCTCCTAGAACCACAATATCTATATGTTCCACACTAAAAGAAATCAAACTAGGAGTATGAACTAGTTTTAATGCATATTTCTTGCTATCCTCATTGGCTACAAACCCTTTGTCAGGGTGGGGCTTATTTATGTGTTTTGTAAACACAATTACATGGATAGAAAAAATATAATTTTGAAGAGGTGGAGATAATGTTATTAATTGCAGACACATTTTAAACATTGGTTCAAGGTTAATCAAGAGATCTTTAGAAGGTAGAGGGAAGTGTGTGTGCGTGTATATGTATGTGTGTATGAATTTTTCTTTAGGCAGCTGCATGCTGAACTTGTGCTTAGTGGTCCCCCAAAAGTGAATGTCTAGCCCTGGACATTGAGCAACTTAGGGGTACCATTAGCCTTGGCCTAAGAATCTTGACTGACCTTTAAGTGCTATGTCAAATTCGCTTGAAATCAGGGCTAATTCTTACATTTTAGAGATACATGAAGAAAGGAAATCTTTCAGGTGTCTCGCAGTGTTTCATATGCATCTAGTAGTTTCTGGGTTAGAACCCCCATAAAAAGTCAATCTTTATTTCTTGAGACTCCCGAAAGTCTTTGAATTCTTATCCAGACTCATTTGGCTTAAGTGTCCATAATAAGTTAGATTCTCCAGAAGCAGACACTGAAATGGCATTTAGGGAGCCAGATATTTGTTAGGGGAAAGAGTTGGGCAGAGAAGTAAACTGTAATGCAGGTTTGACAAAGCCTAGGTCAACCTGACAGAAAGCTCTTGCCCATCAGAGTTTCCTGTGTTGAGCCTTGGCCTTCAAATCCCTGGCTGGCTCAGTGGCCAGTGTGGGCATGGTGCTGTCCATGTAGGGCATGTGGCAAAGCAGCTGTCTGTAGCTCAGGTAGACGCTGAAGGATATGACTGCTGACAACTACCCACTGACCTCACTTCTTGCAGCAAGTCAGCATGTCCTTCATGAAGGGGGACTGAGACCTGCATTTCCGTGTTTACAGCATGTATAGTCCTAACAGTCTTGAGAGCTTGAGAACTCAAGGGCCTGGAATTCAGTGTGAAAAGTTCTCAAAGCATTTTGGTTCTCCTGCGATTATAACCTGACATTTGACATTGACTTGACATTTCACTTTGACAATTTACAGATCTACAATTTACAATTCTTGGTTGGCCTGGGTATGTTGTGGTTTATCCATGGCAGTTTTGAAAGAAAGCTCCTGTAAATAAATTTAAGTGAGTTTATAATTGAGTTGCTTTTTATCCCCATTTAAAACGATTGGAGAGAAGAAATGGAAGCAAGCTCAGGAAGCGAAAAAAGGGTAATGCATAACTCAGTTTAAGCTGAAATTTTCTACTTGGCTCTAAGCGGAGGGATATGATAAAGTGGTAGAAGGTTGTTGATTACAAAACACACTGATTATGTTCAGAAACCACTGCTTTTCCATTTATCAGTGGAATGATCTTGATACCTTCAAGCCTCAGTTAGCTCTACTGTAAAACGGAGATTTTAACATTACCTACCTCGCTGTTTTCTGTGAGGATTAGATAAGAAAATACATTGATAGCTTTAGAAATAGTGCCTAACACATGTTAAAACTATTATTAATAAGGCCTTAGGGAGAGGGTCAAGGTGGAGTTCTCAGTGGGGTCAATGTGCTTCCAAATCCTATTTTTCCAACATAGCTTCATAATTCTATTTGAAATAAGATACCTTTCTCAGAACACTAAACATTTATCATTAAGTCTATATACATGACTTATTTGTGCAATTGCATGTATACTTTAATAAGCATAGGTAACTATATATTCCATCAGTTTATGCCTTAACAGATTCTCATTATAGCAGAGCCAAAAGATAGAAACAGGTTGACCTACTTCTATAAGGCATGCTTATGACATGTTAATGCTTTATTTTTTAAAATATAAGGATTATTCCAGAATTAAAATAGAACAAAACAAAATGGGAGATACTTTAACATATGGACTCAAAGTAGAGAAAAATTGAAGTATATGTGTCATCTTTAGTTATTATTCTCAAAATTAGTTAACATCTTTATTGAGTGCCAAGTATGTACCAGCACTAAAGATAACCTCTGCAATAATATCAATAAAAATATGGCAGCCTCAGTATTTTTCAGAAGTGTATAAAAACAGACTGATTATTAGTTATAAACTATTTGAGGATTTGGTATAGAAATGTAATATTATGAAGCTGCATTAGTGAATTAAATGAATTTGCTAATGACATATAGTAAAAATTTGACAAGCATTTTAAGTGAAAAGTAAAGGGAAAAAGGAGAATAATTGGGCTGTGTATACTGTATCTATTTTATTCCTTTTCCCCAGTGATGGAGGAGTAGATATATTTCAACACAAGATTAATATTAATAATGGAAGCAACCCATTAGGAAGCCAAAAAAATGAAGATTAGAACCTATCTTCTAGAATCTTCTGAAGACATTAGCTGTATGACACACCTCATTTGTATTGAAACCTAAAGATGTTTATGAGACAAGGATTGCTGTCAAATCCTAACTCATTCTTTGCTTTTGTCTTCCATCTTTTAGCATGAACTATACCTATGTGAGACATCTGTCTTTCTTTCAAGTAAAAATAAATAAGCAAACAAGACCCAGTAGCCAGTGGGCATCAAAGAACTGTTTTGAAAATTCATGATATCAGCATGAGAACAACATCCTAACATCACACGATAGCCCATATTTCTGTGCATTCACCAAGTCTGTAGTGGCTACCTTATTGTGTGATCAATGGTGGGCTGTTTCTATGAGGATATAAAATTGACTTAGGCACTGTATTTTCTGTCCTAGAAGTCATGATCTGGCAGGGTAGAAGAGTAACTTAAGCAACTGAAGCAGAAGGTAACACACAAACAGTACATATGCATACAATGAGAGCACAGGAACGTCAGTGGTTAATTCTGACTTGGATCTTTGAGGGTGTATCATGAGCAAGACTAGGAAGGATAACAGGCACGTAAACAGGCAGAGAGGAAGATATCTATGCATAAAGGTCTAGAGATGCGGGAAGTCTAAGGGATTGCATATAGAGAATGGGCCAGGTGAGGGGATTTAATGTCAATTGGGGAATTTGAAGATTAGTGCTATGCAATAGACGTTTACAAAAGATAGCCTTAACGGCACTGCAAAAGACAGGTAGAAGCAGGCAGAGTTTGAAGGCGGGGGGAACAATTGAGAGGTAATAGTAAATAATGACAGGGATTTTCTCTTGGGTGTTGACAAAGTATGATGTAACGTGGAATTAATTCCAGAAGCAAATAAATGACTATCTATGAGCTATTAATAGTCATTTTGAATGACTTGATACTATGTGATGATGTGGACCTATTTTATTATTTTTGTAGTTAGAGTGACTAACATGAGATCCATCCTCTTAACAATTTTTTTTAACGTTATTTATTTATTTTGAGAGAGAAAGTGCTAACAGGGAAGGGGAAGAGAAAGAGGGAGAGAGAGAATCCTAAGCAGTCTCCTCACTGTCAGGGCAGAGCCCAATGCAGGGCTAGATCTCACAACCGTGAGCCAAAATCAAGAGTCAGACAGTTAGCTGACTGAGCCACCCAGGCGCCCCTTAACACACTTTTAACTGTACAATACAGTTTTAGGGCTAATGTACGGAAGATCATTAAAACATTCATCTTAAACATTTAAGACTTCGTATCTGTTGAATAGTAACTCCCATTTCCCTCTTCCTCCAGCCCCTGAAATTCTGATTCTTTGAGGTTGACCATTTCAGATATCTTTGTATAGGTGGAATCATTCAGTATTTGTCTTTCTGTGACTGGCTTATTTCACTAAACATACTGTTCTCCAGGTCCATCCATGTTACCATTTTTGATAGGATTTCCTTCCTTTTTTAAAGATGAGTAATATTTCCTTGTACGTACATGCTACATTTTCTTTAGCTACTCATCTGTTAATGCATATTTAGGTTTCTTCCATATCTTGGCCACTGCAAATAGTGCTGCAATGAACATGAAGTGCTAATATCTCTTTGGGATCCTGATATCAATTCTTTGGGTAAATATCCTGAAATAGGATTGCTGGATTATATAGTAGACCAGTTTGAATTTTTTGGAAAAATGTCCACACTATTTTGCATAGTGGCTGCATCATTCTGTATTCCAATTAACAGCAGAATTAATTTTAATTGCAGTAGTAATTATTTAAGTAAGTTTATTATCTAGCCTGTAGGACCAGATGTGATTTGAAAGTTGTTACTCCCAAGGGACATTAGGAAAAGATGCCAAAGAGAGAGACACTGAATCTCCAACATTTTACTATTAGATAATATCTTTGGATCTGAAAGATTTGTCAAATCAACCATTACTAGAAAGATATTGAATTAGAAATCTACATTTTATAAAAGAGTTCAACAAAAAATAAGACACATGAAATAAGAATTCACAATGCGAATTAAAGTAAAAGCATACCAAGTATATGTTTTCAGTATTAAAATGAATAATTTTCAGTATTAAAGGAAATAATGGGAAGATGGTGTGGAAGGGAATGTATATTTTTTCTGTTTTAGCTGAATTTATTATTTAATCATTTAGTGGTACTCTCCTAAACAGCTAGAAGATTATCTGACTAGAGTAATTTTACTGAAGTGTGAATAAAGCTTAATTATGATTTAATGGCTTTATAAAGAGGAATTGCTATACCCACTTACATCTCTAGTTAGTAGAATATGGAAGAGAAACTACTATGAAAGCAGGTGTTCTTTATTCCTTTAACTAGTCTCCCAGGAAATAAATCACATGGAATTAAAGACAGCTGTACATTGCCTATCACTTCTTACCTTTGTGAGCAGTGCCTAAAGAGGAATAGTTAAGATATGACTGGAGCAAAGCAGGAGTGAGATTTGCAAGCCGATTATGTTCCAGAAAAACAAAAATACAATTATGTGCATCTTTGCCACCTGTTAGCTTTTCTTTCTTTCTTTCTTTCTTTCTTTCTTTCTTTCATTTGACCAATCAGTATTTGCTAGATATTTACTACTGGTAAGGTTTTAGGGGTGATAATGGTATCTTCTCTTCAACCTCTATATTTAGAATCAATGCAGAAATAAGACACAGTATTCTAACAAATAGCAATCTGAATATCAGCTTTATTACTGTTAAAGCTGTGTAGAAAACAGGGCTTAGATCTGTAACCAAATAGACTTCCCAAGCCTCCTAGTCCCTGAACCAAATGTATTCACTCACAGCTACAGCTCTACTACTTTGATGTACAACTGAGAACAGATTTATTTGAGAAGAAACTTAAGAAGGGCTGAGCAAGTCTTGCTTAGTTCCATTTCCCAAAGTTATCAATCATTCCTTCTAATTCTCCCTTTTAGATTGGGGGTTAAATGACTTTTCTAAAGTCTCTGAAAGTTAACTTCATGGGCCAAGGTATGAATTCAGAGATGTATAAAATGGTTTCTCCAATCATCTACTTTGTGCCAGACATTGTATTATGTGCTGGTGATTGCTGTGTTGGACAGACAATGTAGGCACTCTATCCTTAATGTTGTCTGGGTTGCCTATAATCTTATTGGAGAAATTAGTCATATACTTGGATATGAGGCAGTAAATTTTAAGTGCCAATTTTTGTTTAGCCTTAATTTGGGAAGGGACTAGTCTTCCGTTGCTTGTTTGGTTAACGCACAAAGATGATCAAGCTTGGGTTTCTAACAAGTGGTAGAATTTGGGTAAATAATAAAAAGAGAGCATAGGGAAGGGTGAGGAATTGGGCATACCTGAATCACTATTGCTCTTCAAGTCTTGGTTTTCTGACAAAGTCGCCGAAGTCATCTGTAGAACTGACTACTAACAGTAAAAATTAATAACAATTAATCACATTTATAAACCCCAAACCCAAATTAAGCAAACAAAAACAAATAAGAAATCCAGTGAAATACATATTTTACCATGAATGGTATAGGGAGGGAGAGAAAAAGCCAAATGGTGAAATGTGGGAGAGATGGTCAAAATTGCTCTCTCCAATCCAACCTCGTTTACATTTATATTACCTCTCCTTCCCTTCCACAGAACACAATTTTAAAGAGTCCCTAATGGGAGCGCTTGGGTGGCTCAGTCGGTTAAGCCTCCGACTTTTGCTTAGGTCATGATCTCATGGTTCATGGGTTGGAGCCCCGCATCAGGCTCTGTGCTGACAGCTAGCTGAGAGCCTGGAGGCTGCTTCAGATTCTGTATCTCCCTCTCTCTCTGACCCTCATCTGCTCACTCTCTCTCTCGCAGAAATAAATTAAACATTAAAAAAAAGAGAGAGAGAGAGACTCCCTAATGGCTGTGCATGGAGTGGAATGGATGGGGCCAGGGTAGAGGAAGTCATTGGCCATAGTCTATGCATTTTTCCCCCTAAAGCCTCTGCTTTTCTCACTGCTTTTCTTCAGAAGTCTGTCCTCTCTATACTTAAAATGATTCCTCCCCTGGTTGAATGGAAAATTATAATCTACTCTTATCCTGAAATGTCTATATGCATTTGTATATTTATAATGGATAATTATTTTATCTTTTAAAATCTGTGATCTAAGCTTTGCCAAACACAATGTAAGTGACCATATTGAAGTGAGAGTCTCAGATGCTTCTTATTCTGCTGTCTCTTGTGCTAAGTTTTCTCTCCTTGTTAACTTTAGTGGACTTTGCATGTTTGGGGTGATAAATGACATTGAATGGAGAAAAAGGATTGATTTAAATTTGATTAACAAAAGCAGTTTAAATATCTCTTAACTGCTAAGCTGAAGACTGGTACAGATAAAACCCAAAACTTCTTTGATATATTTCAGAAATGTATTGTAAATTTGATTGAGTCAACATAAGTTAAAGGAAAATAACAACAACAACAGTCATTTGACTTTGAGGTACTTAAATCTAAAATTAGATAGTAAATTAAAAGTTAATATTTTTTTTACTGGCTATGGTCTTGAGATTTGAAGAATATTCTTATAATTTCATGTGCATTTAATTAGTATTGAAGAATTACAGTATAATGAAAATGAGTACTCAATTAAAATTAAGCCACTAAGTGGATTCTGTCACACATGGAATTTAATTTTCATGAAAGTTTTACTAAGAAAAGTTATTGGAATATTAGCTTAAGACCCAGAGGGGAAAAAGGAAAATGAAGAACTGCAAGGTCATGTGAAAAGAATTGAGACTTGTTCCTTCCAGGTCAACAACAGCAACAACAGTGGAAAAATCCAAAGTAGTCATCTGCAAATAATGCTCATATAAGTATCCACATTTTGTAAGGACCCTAAACAGGGTTCAGATTCAACTTACTTCAGAATTTATTGTTTGCTTGTATTGCTCTATAATGATGAACAAAGAGACAGGCAACAGCAAGTTAGGCTCCAATTTATACTTGAGCAATGTGGATAATAAATACATACTTATTCAACTAATTTTGGTGATCAAGAAGTAAATAGCTTTCAGTGTTCAAAATAACTTTTGATCCCTTTGAGTTTGCCTCAGACCTTCACTTGAATTTGCTTTAGCAAATTCATATTTTTAATATCTGAGAATAATGTGGGAAATGTAAAATAATTTTTCTTAAAGATACACTAAAATTAAATAGAATAAAACAGGATTTTCTTCCCATACTTCTATATTTTAGAATATACTGGATGAGGGGAGCTTTTTCATTCTTTGTCTTTATTTACAAAGTGAAATAGGGAATGAAACAGTTTGGCAAGTAATTCAAGCACTCTCAGCCTCTTTCAGGTGAAATGCCTACTAAATTGATCTAAATGATCTTTTGTTTTCAGTTATGATATTTGTCTTAACTCAGCACAACTTGTATTTGTACCCTTCTATACAGCATCCTCAATATGCCTATCCTGGTATAATCAGCCACTGATCTTTCCCTTCCTCACCCTCTTCTCCTTCAATGCCACTCACATCTCTTTCCCATCTCTTTCACATCTCTTTCCCATCATATCTCCACATTATTTCTTTTTTGTTTCAAGATTTTATTATATTCTAGTTAGTTAGCATGTAGAATATCTCCACATTATGAGACTAAATTAAAGATGTTATAGAAAAACATTCTTAATTAAGCGTATTGAAAAGACAACTCAAAACAAGTACTTGCTTATTTTAAAATTCATACCTTTAGCAAACTAAAAGCCAAATAATAATGATAATAATAGTAATGATTTCCAATATTTTATTATGTTATTTTCTTCAGATTGACACTCAGTAAGTCTTTATTCATAAAACAAAAATTAAACAATTGTCTACTTTGTGCCCGGCAGTGATGTTGGCTCTAGTGGCACACCAGTGAGTGAAGCTGACCTAATACTCTGCCCGCATGAAGTTTGCTTTCTAGTGAAATAAGGTAGATAATAAATAAGATGCTGGATAATATGCTAGGAGGTAATGACTGCTGTAAAGAAGAGCAGACTAAACAGAGCACTGGGGCGGGGGGAGATATATTGTAATTTGAAATACAATGGTCAAAGTAGGTCTCGCCAAGAACATGGATGACATTTGAGCAGACTTGAAGGAGTCCTTTAATTTTTTACTTTCAATTGAAACTTTGACATGAATTTCTTTCATGAAATTTTAATTTTTTAATATTTATTTATTTTGAGAGAGAGAGAAAGTAAGTGAGTGAGTGAGAGAGCTGGGGAGGGGAGAGAGAGAAAGAGAGAAGAGAGAATCTCAAGCAGGCTTCATGACATCAGTGCTCAACCCAAAGCAGGGCTTGATCTCATGAACTGTGAGATCATGACCTGAGGCAAAATCAAGAGTTGGATGTTTGGGGCACCTGGGGAGCTCAGTTGGTTATGTGTCTAGCTTTGGCTCAGGTCATGACCTCACAGTCTGTGCTGACAGCTCAGAGCCTGGAGTCTGCTTTGGATTCTGTGTCTCTGTCTCTCTCTCTCTGTACCTCCCCAGCTCACACCCTGTCTCTCTCTCTCTCTCTCTCAAAAATAAACATCAAAAATAAAAAAATAAAATAAAAGAGTAAAATGCTTAACAGTCTGAATGACCCAGGTGCCTCTGTACAATTTTAATTTTTATTACTTAAAACAGAAATGGAAAAAAAGGGTGAATTCTTTTTTTTTAATGTTTACTTACTTTTGAGAAACAGAGAGGCAGAGCTTGAGTAGGGGAGGATCAGAGACAGGGGGAGACACAGAATCCGAAGCAGACTCCAGGCTCTGAGCTGTCAGCACAGAGTCAAACATGGAACTTGAACCCACAAACGGCAAGATCATGACCAGAGCTGAAGTCAGCTGCTTAACCAACTGAGCCACCCAGGCGCCCCCTGAATTCTTTTATTAAAGAGACATTTTCTGAAGGAAAGGATATTTTATATATCTTTGTATCTCCAGGTGCTTCAAAGCTATTCTTTCTGAGGTTTCTTCTTTGTAGAAAGAAGTGCATTCATTCATATGTAGACCTTTTGTTAGATGGGATGCCTGGGGACATTTGTCCATGTATTTCCAGAGACAAGCATAGGACTTGGCACATGGTAGGACCTCGATGACTTTTTGAACTGAATGTCTAAATAGTCTTATTGGCATATACATTTTTATTAAACACATAGAGACCATGTTGTGATAGAGGTCATTTGCTTAGTAGAATTCGTACTTATATATACTTTGGTTACTATTACTGACATTCTATGAGTGTACAGTCTTCTCTTCAATGAGGTTTCCTTTGTACTTTTAGCATTCAAAGGATTAAAATCCTCTGGCAGTAGGCACTTAAATTAACACTTAATATTACAATCTAATTTCTAGGCTACAGACCTCTTTCTACTAGGACTGAGGCTACTAAAATATCTTACAATGGTAACAAGGTGATTTCTTTTGGACTCAGTGGAATGAAATAGCACTTGGGGAACTATTAGCTAGAAGAGGGGATTCCAAATAATAGCTCTTTGTTCAGAGTTCCTCAATCAATTCGTAGATAAGTCAATTGGCACTCATCATTTTAAACTCATCAAAGGTCCATGTAGTTAAGAGGAATATAAAGGGTACTATAGGCAATAAACAGAAGCCTTGTAGCAATATAATGTGTAGTGACAAAGAGGATTGGGAGATCTATAAAAGCTGCCCAAAAGAACAAAAAATATAATTAAAGGATCAAAAAGACATATTGAACACAATCTCAGGGACTATTTCAGGCAACAGTAAATGTCTCCTCAAATATATCTTTAAAAGACTGAAACCAAAGTAGAAAACCAGTCCTATGGATAGAGAAAGAAAAATACCAAATAGATTTGTAGGAACAGGCTAACAGGAGTTGGATTTGCTTATGCTAATTTTTACCTTTCTTAAAATAATTAGATGGTGTCTAACCCAGAGATCAGACAATTTAAAAGTCTTAGATGAGAAGAGAAACAGAAAAAAACAAAAGAAAAGAAAACAGAGATGATATTTTAGGCAGGCATGGCTTAGAGTAGGATAGATAAACTGGTGTATAGAAAACAGTTGAAATTGGTAGTTGGCACTCATTTTGCCAACTAAATACAGTTATTTTAGGTTCCATCAAAGTTATGTATTGTTTAGGAAAATGTTGGCTTCCTTCCTTCCATTTTGTGAAAGCATGTAGGTTACACATGACTTCCTCAAGAACAGAAAATAATATTTTTAGTAAAACATGTTTTTTTGACAGTGAATTTTCATTACTTGAACCAAAGAGGTTCACCTAATGAAACATGTCAGAGATACATAGGGAATTTTCCCATTAAAAATGCCCCTACTGAGAACCAGCACCATAGACATTTGATTAGCTTGTAATAATTCTAACAATACACTGAACATTATCACTCGTATTTCCTAAAATCCTCAACCTCTGTCTTGAATTGTAAATAAACGATAGTTGACAAATTGAAATAAAATGCAAAATAAGAAAAGCATCCTATTAGAAGAAGTGACATGCAAAGTTGATTTCCTGTATACAGAAGCAGAATTCAGAACTTGTGTGGAAGTCTTGTCATCACTCATATTATATTAATTACTCATTGTGGTTTCCTTTGTGCTCAGTAATTCCAAAAGCTTTTTTAGCTTAGTTGTTGAGAAGATAAACCATAACTATTCAAAGATAAAGTGTCAAGCTTGAGATCTCGAACACTGGATCCAAGACTATCCATAAAACAAAATTTTATATCAAAGATAATTTGTAAGCCAAGTAAAGGCAAAATTGTTTTGGCTAACTCTGCCTATGGACGCACACACATACATACTTATAGACAGAAACACATATAAGATGTGCAGACAGCACTTTGTCCAATCTTTCTCAGAAATACAAATTTTAAATCCATGCATTGTACCTCTAATTAAAAAAAAAGAACTTTCTGAATGAGAAAAATATCTTAAATATACCTATTTTATTTTATTTTATTTTATTTTGAGAGAGAGAGAGAGCGAGCAGGGGACGGGTAGAGGAGAGAAAGTATATTTTTAAAAACTCTTTGTAATGTTTACTTATTTTTGAGAGGGAGAGATAGAGCAAGCATGGGAGGGGCAGAGAGAGAGAGGGAGACCCAGAATTTGAAGCAGGCTCCAGTCTTCAAGCTGTCAGCACAGAGCCCTATGTGGGGCTCAAACCAATGAACCATGAGATCATAACTGACAGAGCCACCCAGGAGCCCCAAGAATCTTTTTTTTAAGGAAATAATTCTTCTTTTTAAAAAATGTTTTAAGCTTATTTATTTATTTATTTTGTGGGGGGGGAGAGGGAGAGGGAGAGAAACAGAGAGAGAGAGAGAGAGGAGGAAGAGAGAAGAGAAAGAAGAGAGAGAGGAGTGAGAGAATCCCAAACAGGTTCCATACTGTCAGCAAAGAGCCTGATGCAGGACCTGATCCCAGGAACTGTGAGATCATAACCTGGGCTGAAATCAAGAGTTAGATGCTTGACTGACTGAGCCATCCAGGTGCCCCAAACATATCAATTTTAATAGGAAATACTAAAATATTTTGTGTATAAATATTTTGAGTATGCATACCCACACATAAAATATTTAGTCACACGGTATATTAGTTTAAAGGTGATCAAACACTACTTTATACAAAGAGCAATCATTCCTATGGCAAGAGATTTGTTTGCTTTGTACCTAAAAGAAGCATTGTATTTCTACAGAGAAGACTACTATAGAAAAATAATCAGGTTTTCCATTTTAGCAGTGGAAAAACAAAGTGCATGTCGCAAAGTTAGAGGAATATAGTAACAGAGGTCTGGAAATCACTTACTGAGTTTCATCTGTATCCCAGGTTGGTGTGTATGTGTATGGGAGGATTTGGATGGCAGGGTGCTAAAGGGTTACACGCTATGAGTCCTGTCCTAAAAGTGTAAGAGGAAGAAAGTAGAGAATTCATGTTTCTCTTTAATGGCCACACTTAATCTTTGCAGAAAGACCTATGCACTGATCTCCCTTACTTCAACAATTTTAACTCATGGCTGAATTTGTTTCATATCCCTACCTATTTGTCCTAACCCCTGAATATTTTGAAGGAAATTATTTTATCTTTAAGCATTTCAGTGTATATCTTTTTTTAAAAAAAGGACTCTTAAATATAAGCATAATGCTATCTTCAGTAAAAATTACACTAAAAGTTAATCAAATTTCCTCAATTCTTGCAGAGACATTTTTCCTTATAGTTATTTTTTAAAACCATGTTTCACTTATTTTGTCCTGTAGTTTCTTACAGTGTATATTTTACATTCCAAAGTATGGTTTAACACATTTCTCTCTTCCTTGAATCTTATGTAAATTGAGATTTGTCCTAAATTGTTTCAACAATAGAATTTAGAGTATTTTTGAAGAGTAGCCAATGTCTGCTTCTTAGATAAGTTTCTCTCATTGTCACTCTTCTTAGCCAAGAATTTTATAGAAACTAGTTCAAAGATTAGCATGGTGAAGTTATCAAATTCAGAATGCCTTGGATTCTAAAAAGAGAACCGGACATGGATATAACTAACTCCACTTAAAAATATAATATGACCTATTTTTAGATGTTTCACAGTGCTTCCATTTGTGTCGGTATTAATAGAGTGGGGATAGGGTTTCATCTCCTTTATGACCATAAAGCTGGTGATGAGGGGCAGCCCTTGGGAGAACGCCATCAAATACAGAAGTTCTCTGGAAGACAATTTGATGGATAATCTTGAAGATTCCTTCTAGCCCTAAACCTCAGAGTGATGATGAGCTATATGGTACAATATGCAATGTTTTTGCAAACACATGAGCTTCCCTTAAAGCTATACTTGAGCAAAGCTATGTAATATTAAGGGGGGGGTGGAGAGAAACACATAGCATTTCAGCTCAACTGAAATATTTCTGGATTGTCGATAATTCTACAAGTAGACTTGGAATATACAATGTACCAAGATGCTTTAGTTCCTCTTTCAAGCAAAACAAAATAAAACACTTGCCAGTAACAAGAGCCACACGTTTGAAGAAAAATGACAAGGAACAGGAGCACAACTCCAAATATAGGCAGTATGGTTTCATCAAATATACTGTACATTTATTTAATACATTTGTATATTATATCTTTGGATATTTTTCAACTAGGTGTGCCTCATATTTTGTGTTCTGCTAAGATTCACCAATCTGTTTCTTTAGGCACAGACAGCACACATTGTCCTGGAAGATGGAACAAAGATGAAAGGTTACTCCTTTGGCCATCCATCCTCTGTTGCTGGTGAAGTGGTTTTTAATACTGGCCTAGCAGGGTGAGTAATGCTTGTGCACCAAGGTTTTATTCTTCCTTTATGTAGAGGAATAATGAGATGATCTTACTCATGGTGGGAGGTTGATATCATCACATGATAATAAGACTGCATATCATCCTGGCATTGCACTGCTCCTGTATGTGGTGTACTCTAGGCATCCCTGAAACAAGGCATAGACACAAACTCCTCCCTGCTGTTGTAAATGAAAGAGAACATGGACACTGGTATTACCCTGAAAATAAGGAATAAAAGTAATTCTAGAAAACTAGGGTCCAAGGAGGCAGGTTATGTGAGAGTATTAAGTGGCCTCTGCAAGAGAAGGGAAAAGATGGGTATCTCACTCTAGTGCCATTCTTTCAGTGAGTTAAGAGTCAGCTTTGCACATCTAATTTGAACTACTATAAGTAGCTGAGAAAGTTCTTAGGTATTCTATACCTATAGAATACACAAGTAACAAGTACATTTATTTTACTAAAGTAATCAAAAGGAGAGCAGGTTCATAGATCTGATATTTTCAAAATTATCAGTTGAGACCCAACTTAGTATTGAAGGTCTGCTAATAGATGTGCAGCAACAAAGATAAGAGCTACTACAGAAATCACGTAGCTGTTCTTATCTAGCCAACAAATATTTGTTCATCTGGGAACCGGGAGGCTGAAGTTCTCGTCTAAACTTCAATGACAACTGATTATGCAATATTGAGAAGATCACTTAACCTTTCTGAATTCTGCTTGCCACATACAAAAATGAGAGACCTGGATTAGATCGTGATTTATAGTTGGGATTAAAAAACATATTAGTTCTTTAAAAAATATGACTGGATGGTTTTAAGAGGTTTCCATTAGAGATTCAGTGGATAAACTTCTATAGGATAGAATATTTAATAAATTATTTAGGAAAATTCAGTTAACCTTATAAAGACAGAGTCATTGAGTTAACGGATACTGAAATTATCGACCAGCCAAACTTCCATTATGTTATTAACATACATTCTTCTCTAAACTCTTGGCTCTCTGTTTGAAATAAAGAATATTAGATGGGTTTTAAAATAGTTCCACTGGTGAGAACATTAAATTACAGTGTATGAAAGCTGTTTGCAAAGTTTTGCTTCACCAGGCAATTATTTAAGCTTTTCGACAGCACTAATTACTAGCTGTGTTAATATACCTGCCAACAGACAACTGTTTAATATAGATCAGAATGATGGAGGGCACCAGAGTTTTCTTCTCTGTGATAGATTATGGGTAATAAATCTTGTCACATCACAAAAGTCAAACAGGACCTGATGGATTAATTTGCTTCTAATGCTGCAGTTCTCTAGGACAAGCTGTATTTATTCATTTACCAGAGAGAGTATTGTAAGCATATGTTTAAAGGGAATGGCCAGTTCTTTCATGGAGAGAAAGAAGAAAGGGAAGTAAAATTAAATTAATTAAAGATGTTTCTGATGTACAAAAAAGGCATTCATTAGTAGATTAGTCCACGGACCCTATTTTCCATTGAGAACTGTTGTTTCATTCATTGTGTGGCTCACTCGGTAAGGTGGTTGATAATTAAAGGTGTTATTTTGTTTTTCATCTTCAAGAAATGCATTTATATTGTGTGTAAGCCTTGGTTAAAAAATTAGCAGTTCCTGACAGGTGAAAGGCATCTGAGAAATTAGCTGATGGAGGTGTGGATAAATATTATAGCACCCTAGTCACCTTATGGGTTGCTGAGCTGAAAGACTAAGTGTTCTGTTGACAAAGATAGTTCTGGGAGGAGTTTGTCTGGATGGGGTTGAAGAATTTATGTTGACTACTTTCCTATGTTGAACTGTATTGGTTTAAAGGTTGTTGATTCTGTCCCCCTTAGCACCTAAATTCATTTACACTAGTAATCCACAGTAAAGACTTGGTTTAACTCATTCTGCAGAAAGTGAAAATGTGAGGGGAACCACATTTGCAGTGGATTCCAGTGCATGAAATAGTTATAGAGAACTCCTGGTGCTTACTGGAGTAATGTTCCTTACTGCTAAGAACAAGAGTGATACATATGCATATATATATATAATAAAAATGAGAATATATGTGTTTTTAACTTTAAAATAAAGACCTAATGCATTCCTTCCTAAGTCTATATCAGTACTTTAAAATAGCTTTTTGAATCTTTTGATTTGGAAGTCAGAAGTGTTTCAGGTCAAATTTTTATGGGATTGCTTTTCTAAGTTCATAATAACTCCAAGTTATATACCTTTTTCTAAAGCTATTTTTTAAAAAAACCTTACTGAGTGATTCTTTCATAAACTATATGTATCCTTATTTTTCCCCTTCTCTAGGCTTTAAAATAAAAATCTAGTACATTTATTTTATTAATTCTGTCACAGATATTAATTCATTCATTTTAAATGTTCAATGAATTTTAATAAACATATATACCCATGCAGCCGCCATTGATATAATCAGGATTCTCTTCAGTTTCCTACAAAATATTTTCTTAAAAACATTTTTGACAGTTAATATTATGGTGAAATTGGCAGCCCTCACAGTAAATATCAGTTTGGGCTCATGTCTGGTAAGGCAAGTAGAAACTTCAAGATATCTGCAAACTTTAAATAGAACAATATTTTAAAAATGAAGACCCCAGGGGTCTCCAGAGTGGCTCAGTTGGTTAACCATCTGACTCTTGGCTTTGTCTTGGGTCATGATCTTACCATTCATGAATTCAAGCCCTACATGGGGCTCTGCACTGACAGTGTGGAACCTGCTCGGGTTTCTCTCTCTCTCTACCCCTCCCCTGCTTGTGTGCATGCACTCCCTCTCTCAAATAAATACACTTAAAAATATTATAAAAACAATTAGGTCCCTATGAAGGATATTTTAAGGAATTAAAAAGTTTAAGAAATTGAGGGAATGAAAATTATATGGGAATACACCCTAGTACTTAAGCGTCCATTTGCTTTAAAAGCAGAATCAGACCCATAAATACAGAGAACAAACTATGGTTGCCAGAAGGAAGAGGGGTGGAAGAAGGGCAAAAATGGGTGAAGGAGCATGGAATGTATAGGCTTCCAGTAATGGAATAAATAAATCACAAGAATAAAGGGCACCACATAGAGAATATGGTCAGTGATACTGTAATTATCTTGTATCATGACAGATGATAGCTACACCATAGCATAGCATATAAAAACGTTGAATTACTATGTTGTAGGCCTAAAACGAATGCAACACTGTGTGTCAACTGTATTTAAATGAAAATTTAAAAAAAAGAGTCAATTTGTCTTTTCATATCAGTCATATTATGGGATACATTTTCATCTTCTATCATAAAATTTCTTCAGATTTGCTAAAATCTAGAGTCAAGTTTATGGGATTTTAATCTCATGTTCTGTCATTTTCAAGGGTTCAATAATTAAGAGCATGTATATAGTTTGTAATATTGTAGTTACCTACATTATTTTGTTGGTAATTTTTTGGCATCTTTACTCAGGTACCCGGAAGCCCTTACTGACCCTGCCTACAAGGGACAGATTCTCACCATGGCCAATCCCATTATTGGGAATGGCGGAGCCCCTGACACTACTGCACTGGATGAACTGGGACTTAGCAAGTTTTTGGAGTCTGATGGAATTAAGGTAGTGCCAGTGATGACTATTTAAAAAGTCTCAATTTGGCTCAGTCACTAGTACATGCAACTCTGGATCTCCATGTTGTGAGTTTGAGCCCCATGTTGGATGTGGAGGCTTCCAGTAATGGAATAAATAAATCCTTTAAAAAAATAAGTCTTGGGGCGCCTGAGTGTCTCAGTAGGTGGAGCGACTGACTTCAGTTCAGGTCATGATCTCACGGTTTGTGAGTTCAAGCTCCACATCAGGCTCTGTGCTGACAGCTTGGAGCCTAGAACCTGGAGCCCTCTTTGGATTCTGTGTTTCCCTCTCTCTTTGTCCCTCCCCTGCTCCTTCTCACTCAGTTTCTCTCAAAAATAAATAAACATTAAAAAAAAAAGAAGTCTCATTTGGAGGGGGTATAGTTGATTTATTTTTAAGAATCAAGGGTGAGCAAAGTTTCTCCCTAATACTGTGGTACAAACCATTAAATTCATGTTCTCAACCTTATTCCTATGTCTATGAGAATAATTTTTAACATGACATTATTTTGAATTTCATTTTTCATGACACTTTGCATTTGGTCTTAATGCTGTGGATGAAACTTGGGTTAATTTGGAAAGATGTTGTTATAAGTCTAAATGACAACTATGCTACAAGAAATGGTGATGAATTACCCTTTAAAAGGTTCTCAGTAATCAACTGTGTATCAACTATTTGCCTTTTAATCTTACCCTATTTAGAGGATGAATAAAAGATAGCTTGTATGTCATTCTAAAAGAAGTAAACACATTAAGATTTTGTAATCGCGATAAATTTGGATAATATTAGGAATGTGGACCATATAAACAATTAAAAATGTACACTCCAAATTAATCTGTCTTTTCATTCTTTTCTTTTTTGTCACTATTTTTGAATGACTTGGACTGATCATGTAGATTAATTCTATTTCTCACAATTTCCCCCGTATTTCTCAGTCTCCTTTCAATGTAGTTAAAAAGTATTTATTCTTCATGTACACTAAACAAGTGATTATTAACTAGATTATTGATAAATGCCATAGAGGAAAGGTACTAGGGTGCTGAGTAAGGGGACAGGAGTTAGCGAATGGGCTAAGACTATTCCTCAACATGGTAATTAAGGTAACAGTGATGTATTTTAAGAGAAAAATGTTGATCATCTTTTTTCTTCAAATCTCAAAAATTTTAGGCCTTGTATTAATGGATACAATAAATATTTTTTTTTTGAAAATGCAAACTGACTCTTAAAACAAGTCACATACTTCGTGGTCATGCCTTGAAAACAACTCTGTTTCCAGGTTGCAGGTTTGCTGGTGCTGAATTACAGCGATGACTACCACCACTGGCTGGCCAGCAAGAGTCTTGGGCAGTGGCTACAAGAAGAAAAGGTGAGAGATATTCCGGCGGAACTAAGTGGACTAATTCTCTTATACATTTTTAAAAAAAATTTTATAGTTTTTATTTATTTTTGTGACAGAGAGAGACAGAGCATGAGTGGGGGAGGGACAGAGAGAGAGGGAGACACAGAATCTGAAATAGGCTCCAGGCTCTGAGCTGCCAGCACAGAACCCAATGCAGGGCTCAAACCCGTGAACCGCGAGATCATGACCTGAGCCGAAGTCAAACACTTAACCGACTGAGCCACCCAGGCGCCCCTGGACTAAATTTCTTCTAAATAATAAGGGCCACATAGTTTTAGTTTAATCTGCTACGTGGCACATGCTTGGTGGCATTTCTCTTGGAGGAAAGGGACTAGAGAAAACTTTAGAATATTCTATTTTCTTGAGCCACTTAATTTTCCCATCCCCTTTTACTGAGGACCAAGATATGCATTTCCATCATGGCTTCTAGTACCAGCTTTACCATTAACTAGCTGTGTGATTTTGTGTAGGTCATGTAATCATACCTTACTTTTGAAATCTTTAACTCTTATAAACATAAACAGAATGCTATTAAGTTTCTTTTAGCTTAAACATTATGACTCTATGAAGCATAATTAGATATAATCTCATTTGAAGTAGTAGGTGAAAAGGGTTATAAACGTTATCTTATACTTTCCTTAACTTAAGTATTATTTTCTAATCAAGTAAGAGGAATATCCTGGTTTGAATGCCAGACTACTTAAAGTTAAGGGACATGCTATCTTTAGCTGCATCTGCTGTGCTGTAGCTTCTTTTTGTTGGATTGCTGGGGCCTGTAACTGGCAGAATATTATTCTAACGAGCATCTGCTTTTTGGGGCTAAATGTTGTTGCTTTCTGACAAATCAGGAAATCTTGATTTTGGCTTCCTGGGTCTCATTCTTTCTAAATTTTGAAAGGGAGAAGAAGGCATTTATGTCATCCCCTGAATTACTACTGTTCCATTCTCAACCATTATCTGAATGTACTTCCGTTACCTAGACAGCTAATTTTTGTAATGGTCATTTAGGAGACCGTCACTTTAGTGTTTCCTCTGTGTCATTAAGCAACTGATATGACAGCTGCTCTGTGTCAGAACTCATAGTTTGAGCATGAACTTAATTCATGACTTATTACTTCATTTTTAAAATGTGCTTGGGATAGGGGCACCTGGGTGGCTCTGTCAGTTAAGCCCTTGATTTTCGCTCAGGTCATGATCTCACAATTGGTGAGATCGAACCCCTTCTGGGGCTCTGTGCTGACAGCATGGAGCCTGCTTGGGATTCTCTCTCTCTCTCTCTCTCTCTCTGCCCTTCCCTCAAAGTAAATAAATACACATTAAAATATAAAAATAAGTAAAATTCACTTTGAATAGAGTAGAAGATAGTAATTGGTTCACCTTCTTCTATGTACAGGTGAGGAAAAACATCTTGCTCAAACATCACTGAAATAAATAGTGGAAGAAAAAAAATAGACCCTATTTTTCTGATTCCTAACTCATTGCCCTTTGAATTTGCCACCTTTGTGTCTATCCAAACTACTCAAAGAAAAGAAAACAGTGATATTGCCTGATTTCCTGGTAGGAAGGGCAAATCTAATTACAGCCTGATGACTTAGCAAGCACCTTCAGAAAAATGTGTTGAGTGTCTAGTAGGTAGTAGGAACATTTGGCTCAAAACATGGATTTGCATATATTTACATATCATTGCTTATGATATTCACAGATTCCATTATTTATCTATATTAATACACATAATATATATAAATATGCAACATCACCTTTTTAACATCTTGTGTTAAAAGAAACAAAACTATAGCAGAAGATTGATGTTCAGAATTTCTCATTTTTTATCGTAAGGAAGGGCCTGGGTATTTAGAGTCCTGTTCCCAACTGTAACAGCAATTTACCGTGTTCTGACAACACAGTCACCCTGGGTCAGAGAAAAGAAGGAGTAGGGAAATTATTTACTGCTCAAGAAGATAGATGATGCTGTTTATAACTTGAAAACAATATGCTGGATCTAATTTCCTCCAATTTCACTGTCACTACAAATTTTCTTTCTTATAGGTCCCTGCAATTTATGGAGTGGATACAAGAATGCTGACTAAAATAATTCGGGATAAGGTATGATCATCATCTTTAGCCAACTCTATGTTTCTTTATATATATGTGTGTATATATGTAATTTATAGAGATAAAGTATAGTATATATGCTATATACTATTTTTAATTTATATATGTAATTTATATGTATGTATAAATATAAATAAATGTATATGTATATATAATTACATATGTAAAAGTTACATATATAAATTAAAAATAGTATATAGCATATATACTATACTTTATCTCTATACATTTAAATATTATATTTTTTCTCAGTGCTCGAAGAATCCAACAGTATGTGCAAGAACAAAACTGGCCAGTTTCTGTCATTTGGGCCTCTGTCACCTTGTTTTACTATTTCTAATGTAATTTTCAAGACTTAATACTTGATGGGGATGTTTGTTGCTGAATGGATTCGAGATAAATTCACTTGGCAGCAGGTTATTGAGTGGTCACTATCCCAGTGAGTCAAGGCCTTTATAAGTCAGCTCATGTGACAGGGTTAGTGAGACCAGTGGAGGAAGTAATCAGGTGCATAATAATTTTGCCTCAGTTGAATGCTGACGTGCTGAAAACTGTGAACCAGGAAATGTGCAACATTCATGCTGGTATGTGTTTAGTTTTCTTGGAGTGCTTATCTGTGAAGTTAGTGAGTTATATTTCATGAGCATGACCAGTGAGCCCTGCATATGTTACCTCAGTTATATAGTCTTTCTTAAGACTGCACCAATGACCAAGGTGATAAAAGGTAAGTTTATCTTTTGCTGGCACATCTCATAGCTGAAACATCTGACCCCTCCTCTGACAATACCTCATCACCACCTGCTTGCTTTTTCTTGTTGTAAGAGGAGTGCACTAATTTTTTTCCTACCCGAACCTTCACATCCCAGACCACAAAGAAGCTGTACCTCACTAATGTTAACTAAATTCCTCAAAGCCACTGAAGTTTTTTTTTCATTGAATTATATTACATAAAAAAAGAAAGATAATAAATGACACAATTTCAAAGTGAAATGGATTCTTCAAATAAATCTCTTGCAGACTCCCAATTAGAAAGAATATTGACAGAAGCTCTCTATAAAAGGAAGCAAAGAACAGCTTTCTGAAAACAGCTCTTTGAAAATAAGGCGTGCCACATACCCATGACAGCAAGACAATGAGAGTTTACAAAGTCCTGTCCCTCTACCTTTGCTTTTGCTTTTTCTTCCATAATTTTCCTGAGAATAGATGTTAATTGGATTATACATCCCAAGTTGATTCTTGTGTTTCCTTAGCCCAGTCATATTGTGAGAGCAGTAAACAATAGTTAGGCTACCTGAATGGGAAGAGGAGGAAGTTCAGTTTGGGCTCCAGAATCAGTGAGCAAATAAAATATAGTCAGGCCTAATGATTTGGGAAAATGGTTTACAAGACTGTATTGTACTCTTCATGTGCTATGTTAGTTTAAAATGAACTCTCCTTTTATCACAGGTGGCTAGGTTTTCAAAATTCAGCTTAATAGGGGCACCTGGATGCCTCAGTCAGTTAAGTGTCTGATTCTGGACTCTTGATTTTGGCTCAGGTCATGATCTCTTGGTTCCTGAGTGGGAGACCCGTGGGATTCTCTGTCTCCCTTTCTCTGCCCCTCCTCCACAGACTCTCTGTCTCTCTCAAAAAATAAATAAATAAACTTTTAAAAAATTGGGCTGAATAGGGGCGCCTGGGTGGCTTAGTCTGTTAAGCGTCCGACTTTCGCTTAGGTCATGATCTAGCAGTTCGTGGGTTCGAGCCCCGCGTCGGGCTCTGTGCTGACTGCCAGCTCAGAGCCTGGAGCCTGTTTCTGTCTGTGACTCCCTCTCTCTCTGACCCTCCCCTGCTCACTCTGTCTCTCTCTCTCTCCTAGAAATAAATAAAACATTTAAAAAAAATTAGTCTGAATAGAAGAGGCACGGGTAAAACAGTAGTATTGCCTCATATTTGACTATGAGTGATGTTGGTTCATATTAAAAAGGTATACTCTGACTCTCAGTTCTGTTAATCTTAGGTTGAAAAGTAAGTTTGTATTTCATTCAGGATGCTTTAAAAAAAAGAAGGAATGAGAACTGAAAACCACATTTCAAAATTAGGGATCAATAGATATGGTCAAGAAAATCTGTGATTTGGATGATAAAAGTAAGTAGAGAACGTCATGAAATGTAATAATCCAGTGTGGAAGTGATTATTACGCTACCACTCTTGTCTAATAATCACATTAAAATAACCATCATGTGTGAATGATATGCTGGTACTTTCTACTCTCACCCATTCCAGGTGACTTCTTCTTCCCTTAAGGGATACATTTCAAAAGGGGACAAAAGCTACTTTCTCTTTCCTTCAATGCAGTAATTTCCTTGGAGAAAGGCAAATCAATGAATTATTTTGACTCCCTCCAACCCCCCATAAAGTCTTGATTACTGAATGAAATATGCCATTTTTCTAAATAGTTAAAACTAGACTTACTACTAAGTAAATCTCAAGACATTGTTAACAATAAGAAAACATTTTTCAGCTAACAAGGCTAATTTGTGAAAACTTCAGAGAGCTCTAAACATTCTTTAAAGTTCAGGTCTTTAAGGACACCTGAACATTAACATATCTAAAGCAGTGAATATTTTCAATGCTTCTTCTAAAAACTGATGACTTATTTGGCATTACATATCTTTATTTATTTATTTATTTTTAAGTTATCTCTATGCCCAATGTGGGGCTCAAACTCACGACCCCAAGATCAAAAGTCACATGATTTCCTGACTGAACTAGCCAGGTGCCTGCATTTCACATCTTTTTGTGAATAAATTTTACTATCATAATGTAATTAATCCTCATTCTTTTCAATTTTCTGCAATTTTTAGATTTCTTATATTCTTCTCAATAGATTGTTTTGTCCATGTTTCCTATGAACTATCTTTAGGTCTTAAACACTAAGGGAATAGGTAGCCTAAATAGGCTAATTGGCACCAGCCTGGAACTTGAAGTCCTGAATTCTGATGCCTTTTGACTTTGCTTACTCCAGGTCACAATGTCAGCCCTAAGAAAAATGAATTGTACTTCCTAGGGTGTTTCTCAAAATGTACCGTGCAAATTACTTCATCTTTCCAGGTTGAGAAGATGAGGATCTTCTGCGAATGGTTATGAGTAGTTATAAAGACATTTTACTTTTATTATTTTTAAATTTTTTAAATGTTTTTACTTATTTCTGAGAAAGGGAGAGAGACAGCATGAGCAGGGGAGGGTCAGATAGAGAGGGAGACACAGAACCTGAAGCAGGCTCCAGGCTCTGAGCTAGCAGTCAGCACAGAGCCCAGCATGGGGCTCGAACCCACGAACCATGAGCTCATGACCTGAGCCGAAGTCAGACACTTAACCGGCTGAGCCACCCAGGTGCCCCTATAAAGACATTTTAGATCTTGGAGCTGCTGTGTAAGTCCCTGTGAATGGATTTTGTCAGCACCTTGACTGTTGCTCCCTTTTAACTGTCTAATTTTTTTATTTGACAGGGTACCATGCTTGGGAAGATCGAATTTGAAGGTCAGTCTGTGGATTTCATGGATCCGAATAAGCAGAATTTGATTGCTGAGGTTTCAACCAAGGTGAGAGATTTCCCTTCACATTTTGTAGTTCTATTTCTTGTAATATCAAAATCTTCACTTAGGCGGAGGTCATCTTCCTGAAGCACCTGAGTTGAGGGAAAAAAAGGATCTCATAGCAGCTAAAATATACAAATCATTTCATTCAAAGTTAGTAAATTTTACTTGCTGCAATCTAGCTGCAATCAGAATGACTATGGAGAACATTCATGAAGGTCTACCAGGGCCTTTTCTTTTTTAATTTTTTAATGTTTATTTATTTTTGAGAGATGGAGAAAAGGAGAGAGAGAGCATGAGAGGAGGAGGGGCAGAGAGAGAGCCACAGAATCCAAAGCAGGCTCCAAGCTCTGTGCTGTCAGGACTGAGCCCTTTGCATACCTCAAACTCGTGAACTGTGAGATCATGACCTGAGCTGAAGTCAGACGCTTAACTGACTGAGCCACTCAAGTGCCCCCACCAGGGCGTTTTCTTAAGAAAATGTTATTAAAAGACTGAAAGTTGCCTAATTAATAGTATGTCAACCTCAAAGAAGACACACTTTGATATTATCTGGGATTCCTGTTCCTATTCTATTCATATGGAAATGGGCGATGAGGATTATAGGTCCCAGACAATCATCACTGAGCCTTGATGTTGATGTTGGGTTCAGACATACATTCATGCTGAAGCATAAGAAAGATGAGTTGGTAAAGACAGTGAGTTTTAAATTAGATATGTAATTGTTTACATATTTGGAATTTGATCATGCCATATGCAATAATCTCATTTTTAATTCTAAAATTTGTTCATTAAAATGGCATGGACCTATTTTTCCTGTGTTTGTTTTTAGACATTTCCCTGTGAAGTGGTTTGGTTTGAGACACAAAAGTGATATTTTTCCTTTAAGAATTGAGAGCTACCTTGCTGGTCTAGTGTAGTATTTTCTACGTGTGAGGAACGTTGTCCTAGAGGAATTCACCTTAAAAAATTCTGTGGTAATGAGGTTAAAAACACTGCATAACATATTCCTCCCTTTAAGAGTCATAATACAAATTCATATATTCATGTGTCTGTGAGTTCTTGCTTAAAACTTCTGTCATTCTGTATGAAGAATGTATATCGTATTTGTGTAGAGACTAGTAAAAAGAGCCTGTCTGTATTTTTATCTACCTCAAATCAAGGGAACGATTGCAATGGTGAAAACTGACCCCGTTTGTTAATGCTTGGTGCAATTAAATAATTTCATTGTGACTGTGATAAAATGCGTATTTGTATCAGACTATATTTATTCTATGAGTTTTATTTGGGTATGGTTGATTACTTAATTCATTGTCTTGTAATTGCAATTTGATGTGGCTACAACTAGATGGTAATATTGCTTTATTTTGTAGCAGAAACCTAAGGTTAAAAATAAATCTGTACTTTTTCAAATTATCTGATGAGAGAGATTATCTGTAGCATTTAGGGATCAGCTCAGCAATAATTTCTGCAGATCATGGAAGGAATGGGGTGTTTTTTATTTAGGATAGTTAGCAGGAGAAAAAATATGACAAACTTTATGTATATATTTTTTCAAGTACAGTCTAAGGATTGTCATTTCCCATTCTGTAGAGTTGTGGAGAGAAGACATTCAGTTAAAGTAAAATGCTCTTTCAAATTTCCAGGTTGCAACTTTTATCTAAAATCTTTTGGAAACATTGAAGTCATCCTAAATTCAGAATATACTAGCTAACTCTCGAAGCTGAAATGAATGTGGGCACCCAACCTTCTAGGCTTTCCCTCTGTTTCTATTAATTCTCCTTTTATGACTTTGGGGAACTGATTCTTGGGTAAATGCCTATGAAAATGGATCTGACTCCAAGCAGTGCTTAAGATGTACGTAATGATTATGAGATGCTTGGGGATCCTTTTGTGAAGCCTACCGTTTCAATGTGGGTGAATGCATAGTAACCTAAAGAGACCAGTGGTCTACACTAGCTTAGCAGTCATTTGACTCTCATCCTGATTTTATCCATTAGCCCCACTGCATAAGCCTAATGCACAACAGCTCTATCCCATCCAGACTTTATTGCAAGTTGAGGATCAAGTGGTATTTAAAGCGTGATGTATCTATTACATCTGCCTAGTGCTGAATCAGGAAGTAATACTTGAAAATTCCATTGCCACTGATTGTTAATGAGGCAAAACATGGGAGAGATTATTGTTAACTATGGGAATTTCTCAGGGACCATTGTTATTACTGTAATCTACATTTTATGTAAAACAGCAAAGTACCCTTTGCTTCATAGAAAAGGTGCAGTTTGTGGCACTTGCTATGCCTTTCTTATCAATTGATTGTTAACTGCCAATGATTCCCTAGTCGTTAGCAATTACTCTGTTATCAATATAAGTGCAAAGCATCCTCACATGTGTTTATGATACTGGTGTGTTGCTCATAGCTGGACCTTCCCTCTTACTCTCTGCTTTTTTAAAATGGCAGGATGTCAAGGTGTTTGGCAAAGGAAACCCCACGAAGGTGGTAGCTGTAGACTGTGGGATTAAAAACAATGTAATTCGCCTTCTAGTAAAGGTAAGTAATTTGTTCCATCTCAAGGCTGAGGATTTGTAATATTGATCTTTAGTGTTAAACTGATTTCCTTTTTCTGCGTCAGAGAAAGCTAATGTGTTCTCTCAAAATGTCAGGGGATCCACTTTCTTCTTTTGTCTTTGATCTACAAAATAACATTTATTCCTGTTAAAACTAGAGATGTGGAGTATGTTTTTAAAAAAATCTTTAAATGTCACAAACAGAGAAGAGTGATGACTTCTTATCACTTATTGACTGACATGCTGAGACATGCCATGTTTGCTTTCTTTGGGTTTAGAGATAACCAAAAATTTAGTCAGTTGGAGAACTCCTCCATTGGAGTACATTTGTTATGTGACAAATGTTTGAAGGGATCATGCCCTGAAATAGCACAAACTTTCACATTGCTTTATATAGACTCTTAGACAACAAATTAAAATTAAACCTTAAAAATTCTTGAGGAGAATGTAGCCGTTATAATGTTTCCTTAAATATTATTTTGTTGGGATTTCTCCTCCCACTTCTCCATCTCTCTCCCTATCTATGTCTCTGTTTCTATTTCTCTCTCTCTCTCTCACATACACACACACACACTCACATGCACACACACATGCACACACAGATGTTTCCATAATACCAAAATGGTATGAATACAGAAGAATTCTTCAATCCATCTCCTCTTTGATAGTATCAACAATATCCAAATCATGATTTCAATTTCTGGTCCATTTTATTAATAAAAATTTGCATGGACTCTTTAGTAGCAGATGCTGTTGATGGCCTATCTATACCTTCTTTTCATTTTACCATTATAGGGCATTTTGCCCATACTCCAATTTCAAATGTCTGCACTTCATTGCTTGAGGGCTCTCTTTATTTGGTTGGAGGTGGCTGGTAGGCAGGAAATACTGTAGAATTAATGATCTCTGGAGCATCCTCTACCCAATGACTAGAGAAAGTCAGTGTGGAAATATCTCAACTCCTTTGCCCCATGACTGAGCTATCTTGAGGGTGGGTTGTCTACACTGTCTCTCAGAGTTCCCCAGTGGGCTGAAGCTCTAGTTGTTCATAGAACTTGATAATGCATACTTTATTGGAGTGCCTCACAGTGTCACTTTTTATTGGTATTTCTTAGAACTCTTCCAAATACACTTCTTTTTCTCAAATTTTCATCTCAGGAAATGTTTCTAGGGAAATTATCAAAGATGTCTTCCTACCCACTTCTATATACATAAGTTCTAATTATTTGATAAGAATACATATGCTACAGATAATATGAGAAAACACTAGGAAAGAAGGCTGATAATTCAGCATTATTCATTTGCATCATGTACTATTTCCCCACCCCTTCAGGGAGTGGTTAATCAAGAGAAGGTCTAGGCAAAATTACACTTTGGCAAAGAAAAATGTTATTAAACTGATAATTTTTGCATTTCTTTTCTAGCGAGGAGCTGAAGTGCATTTAGTTCCCTGGAATCATGATTTCACCAAGATGGAGTATGATGGGCTTGTAATTGCCGGAGGACCCGGGAACCCAGCTCTTGCACAACCACTAATTCAGAACGTCAAAAAGGTACAGTGACCCTGGGGGTAGTGTGTATTTGTGTGTGAGCAAGAGGGGCTCTGCTATGTAACTGCCATAAAGGCTATAACATATTTTAGGTATTCCGATATTCTTTACTACTCCTATCTATGACCTCTGAAGTATGGTCAGCAGATACTGTATGGGAGGAACCAATAAGGAGAGAGTACCAGAGGAAAAAGAACCTTTCTTTAGACAAAGTGACTGGGATTGTGTCCTCTAGTCAAGAGAGCAGGAGTGCAATCTCCAAGTATGTCTCTCTGTATGGTCATAAAATGACAATTCATGTTTCTCACCATGACTTTTGGACCTGAAACACCTTTAAGTTTCTAAAGAAATATTAAATTTTTTGTAGTTTCAATATTAAGAACATTTTATGGAATTCTAATGCTACGAATTTGTCAGTCATGTTCATATTTATAGCCTAATGTTTTTAAGTTTATTCATTTATTTTGAGAGAGAGTACGTGCACACGAGTGGGGGAGGGGCAGAGAGAGAGAGAGAGAGGGAAAGAGAGAATCCCAAGCAGGTTCTGCACTGTCAGCACAGAGCCCCATGCAGGGCTCCATCTTACTACTGTGAGATTATGATCTGAGCCGAATCCAGAGTCGGATGCCCAACTGACTGAGCCACCTCGGCTCTCCTACAGTCTTATGTTTTATTCAATTACTATTTTCTTGTTAATTAAGGAAAAAAAAGGATGCTTCACTTTTATTCCTTCAGAGGCAGCATTTTTTTGGCAGGGGTTGGGAGAACTGTACTTCTGTTAATAAAATTCTCCCTGTATTAGGTTTTGGAGAGTGATCGTAAGGAGCCATTGTTTGGAATCAGTACAGGAAATTTAATAACAGGATTGGCTGCTGGTGCTAAAACCTACAAGATGTCCATGGCCAACAGGTGAGATAGTTACGCTTCTGTTAATAGGTCAAACTAGATCTGAAATACCGTTATTAACTAAACGCGAAAGACTTGGAGAATTTACGTGCCATTTTCTTTAGGAAAAACAGATAACTGTACTATTACATGGTTCACAGTCGTCTGACTACCTGATACCACTTTTATTGCATTTTTGAAAGGCAGCCTTGTTTAACAATAATGTTGCTATAATTTAAAGTTATTTTCCTTCCCTTGGCATAAGTTGAGGTTATAATGCTCAATCAAATGATATTCTAAGGGAAACTGTTCTGCTTTCTAACACTGTAGGACTATAGTGTGACTTAAGAACGGGGAAGTCTTCAGATCCTCTTGAGTTCACTTCTTACCCCACATGATGCCAATTTATTTAACATGGAGCTTCCCTCCACGGCCCACCCTCTGCATGAAGTGTGATTCAAAATAATTCAGGACAGAGTCGTCTCTATTATTTCCCCCAAACTCTCCTCTGGCTTTAAAATTACTTAGCTCCCTTAAAATAAATCACTTATATTTGTCTCTCTGTTAAGCTAGTGAGCAATTCTTAACTTTTTGTTATGAGTGCCGTTCTCCCTTTTCTAAAACTGTAGAAGTTTAATAGACCTGCTATTTAACACACAGCAAAGCTTCCTGAAATCATTTTTGTTGCTAAAATTATTGGGATTAACAATCTGTGACTTTTCTCACAGAGTAATTTTCACTAAGCAATTGAAACCTTCACATTTTAATAGGCTTTCCTTGTTCACTATTTTACGACAAATGTGTTTATATTCTTCTCTTCACTTTTCCTTTTCCCTATTCTTTCTCTCCTTTTCTCTCCAGAGGGCAAAATCAGCCTGTTTTGAATATCACAAATAGACAGGCTTTCATTACTGCTCAGAATCATGGCTATGCTCTGGACAACACCCTTCCTGCTGGCTGGAAGCCACTTTTTGTGAATGTCAATGATCAAACCAATGAGGTAAGGGCTCTCAATAAACCTGTTCAGTTGGCAATGAGTAATGCGGAGCTTTTAATACTCTGTTATACAGACACCTTGTTTATGTGGGCTTTTTTGGTGGGTGCGTGTATAAAAACTCCTCTTATAGGTTATTTCCCAGGGCCCTCTGCTTTTTAAAAAGTCATTTCTATCTTATTGTCTCACGAGTTGACTCATTAAGATCCACTCCTTGAGTGATTAATCAGTGACTGACACATTCATTGCTAATAGGCAATTGGTGGAGATCTCTTTGGGCCTAGTCTGTGTGAGTCTCTGGGACTCACTTAGCTTTGAAGTAGCCTTTGAGAAGACCCTTGGAGAAGTAATTTAGGAGTGGGAGATAAGAAGATTTGAGTTTATTCTGAGATGCTGGGGAGGGGGGCCCAAAGGCTATGGGCCAAATCTGTTGTTTTTATTGAGAGGATCATATTTGGTTGAGGCCTTTCTTGGCCTGTTTTTATCATGGCTTTAGCTGCTAGAATGTCTTTAAGCATTTAACTTAGTTTTCTTTTTTGGACTTTATTGTCCGCTAAATAGTACACAGCCCCGGTTGACACTTATTGTTACAGAAGGAATTTCTTCCTATTTCTTATTCCTTTAGGGGATTATGCATGAGAGCAAACCCTTCTTTGGTGTGCAGTTCCACCCAGAGGTCGGCCCAGGCCCAACAGACACTGAGGTATGTCAGAAAATGAGGCTTATTACACACTTAATCTTTTTTATTTTATTTGTATTTTTTTTAACTTTTTAAAAAATGTTTTATTTATTTTGAGAGACAGAGACAGCGTGAACAGGGGAGGGTCAGAGAGAGAGGGAGACACAGAATCTGAAACAGGCTCCAGGCTCTGAGCTGTCAGCACAGAGCCCGACGCGGGGCTCAAACCCATGAACCATGAGACCATGACCTGCGCTGAAGTCGGGAGCTTAACTGACTGAGCCACCCAGGCGCCCCACACTAAATCTTTTTTAAAATCAGAAATGTATTTATGTGGGAACTTGAGAAACAAAAATAACCACCCCAGATGATCTTGGGTAAGAACATTTTCAAGAAGAAAGCTTTGATAACTCACACATTGTATTAAAATTTCCCCATGAATATCACAGAGGAAATTTCTATCTCTTTTAAAATTTAAAGTGGGAAAGCCCTTAAGAAACCTGATGTGATGCTATTTTTATTTAAATCGTTATCATTCTAATATATTTAGTTCTGAAATTTACAATGGTTGTACTATGCAAATGAATTCCCTCTTGCTCTCTTGTTCTCATAACTGAAATGAAATTTTAATCCCCCATCTGTGACTTCACAAAAATCCCTATGGCAACTGGTTGTATAGCCAGGAAGGGAGAATAAACAGCAGCAGGAGAAGGAAGGGGTATTCGGGAAGGGAGAGGGTGTGCGTGCACATATATATGAGTCAGATGGCTTAAGAAAAGAACCACAAGGAATGCTTAGAGGAATTTTGTTTTAATTTAAATATTTTTATTTGTGTGTGTGAGTTTTTGGTTCAGTGCTCAAAGTCATCTTTCCAAACGAAAGCTCCTGGTGACACTCAGAAAAGTCTGGAAAGTCTGGTGTGACTTCCTCTCCCGCACCCTAAGGCCTCCACTAGCCATGCTGACAGTTTCTCCGTGTCAGCAGATATTCTCAGAAAAGACACCTAGGTAAAATGAGGAGAATCAGAGTTTTCCCGCTGTAAAGCCTACTTTCTAAACTGTGACTTGCCTTTTTAGACATTTATGTTTTGTTTACTTTTTAATATTATTATGAAATAATGATTCTTAACAGCCCAAATTAGTATACCGTTACCTACCCACAATGAAAAGCATAAAGAAAATTTGGTGACGTACACTGTAGCCTAATGCATGGTGAATACTGTTTTTTTTTTTTATTTAAAATTTAAATATTTTGCCTATATTAGTGCTTCAGATTAGGAACATTGAAATTAAGACATGCAACATCCAGTAGCACTTAATCCTTTTTCTTTGTCCTGCCAAAAAGCTGCAAAATGAATATCTGTTGGAATTTGTCATGTCTGGTGAAACAACAGAAGTAAATTCATTGGTAACGTTTAAGAGTAAACTTGAGAGATATTTTTTAGAGAAAACAGAAATTTTCAAAATCTAGTTGTTTTGAACTTTAGGATGTATATGTAATATAGCTTTAATTTCTTTTGTATAACTGGAGTTTTATTTAGAAGAAAACATTTAGAAGAAAATAACCCCTAATTAAGGGGATGGAAACTTGACATTCTTAGAAGGCATTATCTGAAATGTTCATTGTCTGCTGCAAACTTTCTTTTGATAGGATTTGAAGTGAACACTTAGAAATGTTTATTTGATCTAATTCTTATAATAGTAAATATTTAATTTTGCCAATTTTGGCAGAAAAATAAAAACCAAATAGTGCATATGAATACTTATCCTAAAAAAAGGTATTTGTTACTTATCTGAAGTTCAAATTTAACTGGTCGTGCTGTGTTTTATCTAGCAACCTGATGAGTTTTCAGCTTCTAACTTGGTTCTCTTTTTTTCTAGTACCTGTTTGATTCCTTTTTCTCACTGATAAAAAAAGGGAAAGGTACCACGATTACATCGGTTCTGCCCAAGCCAGCACTAGTTGCCTCTCGAGTTGAGGTCAGTATATGTGGGCTTCTTTGTGACTTACGTATTTTTTATTTTCGTTATCGTGTGATAATTTTTTAAAATTAATGATAACCATTTTAATGACTGCAAAAGATGATTAGTAATATGGTAATTACTCATTATCTTAGCATCTAATTATTTTGTCTGTTCTTGATGGTGTTTGTAGGAATTTGCCTGTTTTGAAATAAAATCTTTTACAGTTTACTTCTTCTAGAAAATTTGTAATAAAATAATTTAATAAAGAATAAGCTTTTAGTTTCAAATCTGACACATTTTTATTATGTAATAAACTATCGTCTTATGTATGCTTGAGATACAGTTCAGATTACAGAATAATTATAGATGAAAAAACATTTTTTTGTTTCAGCTAGAAGTATTATTCAACATCATAAATAGAATAATATTATTTTCCTCTAAAAAGCAAATGGATAAGGATTACTATAGCACAAGACATGAATCCTTATTTGTTCAAATGTATATGTTAATATGTTAAGGTTTCCACCCATTTCCCTCACAGCCTAAACCACACATATACCCACATCAATTATTATATAAAATTTAGAGAATGTATATATATTCTCAAGTATATATGTACATATTGACTCTTTTTATAAGTAAAAATAATTGAATTATATGTTTGCATAAAATGATAATTTGAGTTGGATGCTCTGTTTTAAGGATTTCCATGGCAGCCTTTTTTCCTGAGATGGAAAGATTGGAGGTAATTTACCCACTCAGTGTGGAATAAAACGGTGGATTCTCAGTAGCCAAAGAAGCCATGTATTTACTGTACAGTGTTTTTCTCAGAATATCAACCCATGTTCTTCAGATGAGTTTCTTTTTGTTAATCGTGAGGAAAAAGATACAATTTGGGATTCCACATGTCTTTGCGTGTAGTAGGCATTTAATAAATATTTGTTGAGGCAAACCAACTTTCCCAAGTCCTTGTCTTTTTGCAGTGAGCAAGAGTATCTTTCTTCTCTGAAGGTTTGGCTCTTGTGGCTCAAAAATAAGCAGTATCATTATTTCCTTGGAATCATATATACAATTTGTAGATTTTCAGTATGTTGCCAAGACGTGCTTTATCTTGTTGCATTATCTGTAACTATTTCTGGCACTGAACTGTAAGGGCAAAACTGTGAATATACAGGTGTACCCATGTCCCCTTGCCTTCTATATTTTCATTTGTCCGTTAGGGAAGGCCCAGAGGCTTCCTTTGTCCAGAAGGAAACCAAAGAATATAAACCAAAGAATGTAACACATTTAAATTTTAGAGAGTCTTATCATATATACATTTGTTTTAAAATATATATTTATGTAATTGTGCTTAAATATTTATATGTCTTTGAATAAAACGTAGACTCCTCAAAATTTTTTACTTAAATGGAAAAAAAAACTTCATGAACTTTGGAAATTGCTTTGAAATTCGAGATGTTTAAATTGTTAGTCTTTTTCCTCACCTATCAACATATTTTTCAAAATATTGTACTTCAAATCACCATGTAAACTTAGACAATATAGTTTGAGTTCTCCACTCTTGAAAATGCCTATTTCTCCCATCTTCCTGATCAAAGCAATGTCATTTTCTTATTGCTTACAGGTTTCCAAAGTCCTTATTCTAGGATCAGGAGGTCTATCTATTGGTCAGGCAGGTGAATTTGACTACTCGGGATCACAAGCTGTAAAAGCCATGAAGGTGAGAGATCTTTGTAGAATTAATATACTCCTTTAATGAGTCTAATTAGTATTTTATAATTTAGATTTATGACACTACCTCCTTTCAAAGTCACTATAATTGATATCCTTAACTATTCCTTACACATCTTATATTAAAGAAACTTTGATCACAGGCAAAAATTTTAACCTTCTCAAACTTTTTTCACACCTGCAAATCAAGAACTTTAGCATGATCTCCAAAATCATCTATGTTGCCACCTATTTATACTGAAAACATAAAAAGTCACATTTACAGATGTTGCTCATTTCCTTTGATGCAGTGAGCTTCTAAAATATACTTGCCTTTTGTGTGGAAGAGGGAATTGGGCTCTAAGATATTTTGAATGTTCTACAGGATGCTTCAGGTATCTATGGCTGAAATGGCAAGATCCGGTTGAGAGAACAAAGGCAACCATGCCTTTTGTCCAAGCTATAGAAGTTGTTATCTGTCACTAGAGGACCTAATTTCCCCATCTGTGACTTGGGCTGGGTGACCTACCAGAATGATCTGGCAGATTTTCACGTAAAAAAGAGGATTTGATACTCACGTTGGGAAGAACACCCTCCCTGTTTATTCAAAGTCTTTCAAGATCTCCCCAACCGTTTGTTATAGCAAAACAAACCTTTAGAAAAATTTCACTGTCCATATAACATATTTCTATTAAAAAGCCAACTTAGCATCCCTTTAGTGTCCTTATTTCCTTGGATATTCACCACTTTGGTGCTAATGAGGCCATCCAGTGGCCATGTGAGCTCTTCTGTGACATTGCCTCTGGCTTTGCAGTATAAATCCATTCACCAGAGACCTGGCTAGGAGAAAGCAAGACACTGAAGGTGGCAGGAAACTAGGACAACAAACACAGAAAAATGATTGGCCAGAATTTTTTTTTTTTGCTTTATTCAATGTTCTGTACACAAAGATGTTTGTAGGAAAGACCAGAATGCAGCCACCAATTACCTAACTCTCTTCCCGTTTGTTTTTATTTTTTTAATACTCCTCTCCATACATGCATAGGCGTATATACACATGCACATGTGTTTTTTGTGTACATTTTCAAAGAGTACTTTATTTCATTGTAGTATGATTCAATTTCTCTTTATATAATTAGAGGATGTCCAATGGTTTAGATTGGTTGGAAAGCACTGTAAGTGCATTCAGGATTTATAAATACATATAATAGTTAGCATGCTTTTAATTCTATTTGGTAGTTTTATAAAGGAGTAGTATTTTTATAGCTTTTATTTTTTTTACATGCTTTACATCCATTAGGTAAAGTTATGTATTTTAACTTAAGGATAGGAATTATTAGGTAAAGTATTATGATTAATTAGGAAGTTAGTAGAAATGAATTTCTGAACTAAATATTTAAAAATGATCAGATGGTGCATATGTTATAGCCATAACTATATTAGAAAGAAGTTAGAAAAATTATTAAAATAGTTTGAAATTATTTCTAAGTTTTAAAATGTATGAACACTCATCACAGTCATTTATGGAACTTTACCTATATAATTTGACTTCTCAGAAATAACAGTATTCAATGTATAGCACATTCAAGAAAATACTTAAGTCTGTTTGTGCTTTTCTTTAGTAGTTAGACCTTCTGTAAGCTTGATGATGTGTTCTCAGTTTAGACTTAATTATTTAAATTCCAATCCATATTTTAAATGCATTTGCTTATCTGTATGTATATGTTCAAAAATTTTTAATAATACTTTTTTGAAAGCACTTTCTTGAACTCTTGAGAGATGGCTCATATTGAGGGAAGGGCATAGAACTTGAATCATAAGACTCGGATTAGAGACCTAATTTTGCCATTTATCAGCTATAAGATCTTTGTCAAGTCACTTAACCTTATAGAATGTCAAGTTTTTCATCTGTGAGGTAGAAATTTCTCTTGTAGTCTTGGAATAAAAATCAAATAAATTAATAAAGAAGTACATTATAAGTTTTAAGGCACCATTTGAATTTAAAGTAATATGAAATATATTTAATATTTTCTTCAGATCCTCCCCGAAGGGCATGTAGGGCTTTCAAGGATGATTTTTATACTTTCATCTGAATATTTTGTGGATGTTTTAGATGTGTTCAAAATTGACATGGTCATAGGCAAAATAATAAGAGCCATATGGCCATATTTTATAATAATTATTTTGCTAAGTGTCATGCTCATCCTAGTTTATAAAGCTATTATCCTTCATAGCTTACATGAAGAATTATTTTTGAGGTATCTCCAGATGTGAGAAATAAGATAGAGCTATGAATACCTTTACACACACACACACACACACACACACACACACACACACATAGAAATTTTTATTTTCTTTTTTTCCGCTTGGTCATTTTCTATTAATATAAGATGTATACAGCATATAATGCTCTTTGTTGACACATTAAGGCAGGCATGAAAATCTAAAAGGATGGAATCCAGCAGAAGGCTCTTGATGCTTCCAGCAAAGAAGCACATCATCATGCATTTTAAATGTACACTCCATGTTGGTCTTTGACAAACATTGTTAAGGGAGGCTTCTTTGATGTTGCCTCTGGTTCTATTTTATAGCTTACTACTTTTTAAGTTTTTAAAGCATTTTATTTAGTCTTTTAAGGTCGATTGGGCTATAAAGTTCAGCAGTATTTGTAGACCTTTAGTCAAATTCTATAGACATTATCTTAAGTTTTGCTTGATGCCTCCAGTGGCAAAGAATTCGGGGTGAACCTCATGAGGCAGCCAGTCTTTTTGGATAGTTTTATTATCAAGCAATTTTTTCCTTCCTTTCATCAAACGTTTGTCTTCCTTTTTATTCCTAGTTTTACTACTGATCTCTATAGCCCATAGTGAGTTTTGTCACCTAATACAAACCCTCCGTTTGAATATGGTCATTCTCTTCTTTAGACCATATGTTCCCATTCTGGGTCCTTTTGTTTTTTTTCAGGAAGAAAATGTCAAAACTGTCTTGATGAACCCAAACATTGCATCGGTGCAGACCAACGAGGTGGGCTTAAAGCAAGCAGATACGGTCTACTTTCTCCCTATCACCCCTCAGTTTGTCACAGAGGTCATCAAGGCGGAGCGGCCAGATGGGTTAATTCTAGGCATGGGTGGCCAGACAGCTCTGAACTGTGGTGAGTTCTTTTTAGTTTAACTGTAGAGCTTCAGCCCATGCACTGCTGTGTAATATTTTTTGTTTGAATCCATCTACCAATTATGCTCTGTGTGTTCATAAAAGCTTTTCTTTAATGTGTGAGGAAGCCGTTAGCAAACAACCACCTGAAAATGTCATGTGATAAATATTACTGGTTTATTTCGCAGAACAGCTGAGGTACAAAAGGAAACCTTTTACATGAATGCTCTCAGGTGGCCAAGTGAGGTCTCTCTCCTCCATTTCAGGATTTTGCTTTTCTCTGTTACCAGTGAAACCCTGCAAACTATCATGAATAAAAAATGAGAATTAACATTGACTAAATGCTTTGTGCTGTCACGTGTTGGCCCTGTAGCATTTGGATTTCACATATATTTTCACGATAACATAGATTAGTCTCTCTACTATCCCTTCATGCATCTGCTGAGTCCAATGCTCTGTCCCTTTGACAATGCTTCAAATCTTTGGAACTAGATAATGAATGAGAATCTCACTAGTTAGTTGGGGAAGCAGTTGGTGACATAATTTATAAGTCAAATATAAAAATCTTAGCCAAAGTTAGATGGCATGCTAATGGAAACCCTATCTTGATGATTTTTCACCCATATAGAGATCCACAGCACTGGAATTATTTAAATAAGAGAATCTCATTATAGAAATGGACCATAGAAGGAAACAGAAGATACTAAAATCTAGAAGTTCACTGCATACTATGATTTTTATTAATAAGGATAGTATAAATCATGTGGAGGAGTGGTATAATAAGTAATAATACCACCAGCAAAATATTTTGCTAGAATGTCCTCAGAATTTTTCTTTCAAAATTTTTTTCCTTAAGTACAATTTTATTGTGGACTCTGGTGACTTTTTGGAGTTCATTTTAAAGTTAAAAAAAAAGGGGCGCCTGGGTGGCTTAGTCGGTTAAGCGTCCGACTTTCGCTTAGGTCATGATCTCTCGCGGTTCGTGGGTTTGAGCCCTGCGTCGGGCTCTGTGCTGACTGCCAGCTCAGAGCCCGGAGCCTGTTTCAGATTCTTACTCCCTCTCTCTCTGACCCTCCCCTGCTCACGCTGTCTCTCTCTCTCTCTCCTAGAAATAAATTAAAAAAATTAAAAAAAATAAAGTTAACAGATGTTAAGAAAGACTTAAGAGTTTGAGATTTTAGAACTTGATTATACTTCGTTCTTCTGTAGGAGTGGAACTATTCAGGAGAGGTGTACTCAAGGAGTATGGCGTGAAAGTCCTGGGGACCTCAGTTGAATCCATTATGGCCACAGAAGACAGGCAGCTGTTCTCGGACAAACTAAATGAAATTAATGAAAAGATTGCTCCAAGCTTTGCGGTGGAATCGGTAAGGAATCTTTATTCTGGAGAAACAAGGCCATTATTTGTCTTACATTTAGAGGGAGAATTATTTGTCATGCCTGAAAATAAGAGTTACATTATTATATTTACATATAATTTCTTCCAGAAATGTCTCAGTATCTAAGAGACTTTGTGTATTAATCACAGCCTTTCATGCTAAAATGTTCGGGAGAGGTATTCATATTTTATGGAAAGGAAAGCAAAAGCCCATAGATGAAGTGGTTTATCAATGGTTGAAGTGCCACTGACTATCAAATCTCATGAATTAAAACAAAGAACGATGTCAACTTACAATGCCAAAGTGATTTTTACCTTCTTCCTGGGATTTGACACACATCTTGTTGATGCAAATGACCTGCAAATGAGAAATGATTGGATTGAAGTTTTCTTGTTAGAATGGAATAAATATTTACAAATGAAATTACCTAGAAAAAAGCCATTGGATCTAATCAATACGATTCATGACTGAAAAACTTGTAGTTTAGATGTTTGAAGAGGATAGATCATTTTGTGTTTTTGTTCATCATTTTCTATTGTAGCCTGTGCCTATTGAGAGGCTATTATGAGGCACTAAGATATCTATATCTATATCATCTATATCTATATCTATATCATCTATATCTATATCTGTATCTGTATCTATATCTATATCTATATCTATATCCATATCTATCTATATGTTTTTGTCCCTGACTTTATTCCTGATTTCAGGCATACAGTCAGTGAAGTGGGGGTTCTAGAGGCAGTTTTTGTTGCAACTTCCCCATTGCAAAAATAGGCAAATCTTGAGGGAAAAGGGCAGCTACTGCTGGGACCACTAAAATGGGTTGTATATGTTTCAGAAAAGAATGCTCTCAAGTACACACAATGTTGCAGAGCTGTCAGTCAGGAATAGTCCCAGGATAGCTCTGCTGAACATTTGGAAAGCTCCTGCCATACATTTATTCTTTCATTGCCAGATTTAATTATGTCCTTGCTTCCTCAGGATGCGAAACAGGCATATGGGAAAGGTGTAATTACACTCCCATTGGTAGTGTAATAATATTCCATGACAGAAAAATATAGCCACCATATGTTGTATTCTGTAAGGTAAAAAAAAAAAATCTATGCTTCTGGGACTACTCTCTGACTGAACTTGAAAAATGAAAACTCTTTCTATATAGTACTCTTAATGGCCTATTGCAGGAATATCAAGTTAGTTTCAGCAGTAGAAATCCTTGTATCATGAAGAGATGAAGGTTTTTAAGTAGAATTTAAAAATTCAGGGGCGCCTGGGTGGCTTAGTCGGTTAAGCGTCCGACTTTCGCTTAGGTCATGATCTCTCGCGGTTCGTGGGTTCGAGCCCCGCACCGGGCTCTGTGCTGACTGCCAGCTCAGAGCCTGGAGCCTGTTTCAGTCTGTGACTCCCTCTCTCTCTGACCCTCCCCTGCTCACGCTGTCTCTCTCTCTCTCCTAGAAATAAATAAAAATATTAATAAAAAAAATTCAATATGGCTCCCATTCTCAAATTAATGATGATTATGTTAGCTTTGGTCATTGTTTTATTTTTTATATGGCAAAATAAAATTTATAACTAAAAGATGAAAGAAACCTTTCAGTGGTTATGAAAAAAATCCTAGAATTTTACTTCAAATTTGTAAAACAACACTTGTGTTTCAGTAGGAAATGAAGGAATAACACATTCTATAGTCATTCTTCTCAAATAAACTGATTTACCTGAATTGCTAGACTCTATTGGTATGTTTTTTTCTGCTAGTATGGTCAGCTTTTCAAACTTTGAGTTTTTCTTGTTGATAGATTGAGGATGCTCTGAAAGCAGCAGATAAGATTGGCTACCCAGTGATGATCCGTTCTGCCTATGCCTTGGGTGGGTTAGGCTCTGGCATCTGTCCTAATAAGGAGACCTTACTGGACCTCAGCACAAAGGTATGTATTTTCACGGACCAAATTCTTACCAATCAAGAAAACTGATTTGATAAACTCTTTCAATTAGAGAAAGTTATGTAGATGAGAAATGACCTTTTCTCTATTAAAACCACTGTCATGTTTTCCAAAAGTATTGTCCAACAGACAGTACCTTTGTAAGGGAAATGCAGTGCAGTTATTTACATTGGAACACAGCATTAGCCAAATTTCTTGATGAACTCTTGAGGTTCTTGCTAGAACTTTTTGTTTCCTGCTTATGTATGCTTCTTTTTATTAAATAAGGAGTCTTTTGTTGGTTGTGTGTGCTCTCTTCTCATTGAATAGAACGATGCCTGGTGACATGGGGTCTCAATAATTGCTTGCTTGCTGAATGAATGCATGTGCAGTCAAGAGACCCGTGTAACTTACGTGGTGGTCATGGAAGTGAATTTGACAGAATTATAAGAGCTATTTTGGGGAGTGCTAGGTAAACACCAAACACAGCTTATATCTATCATGACTTACTTTTCAGAGTGAAATAAAATGCAGCCCTTGAGTTGTTAACATAGGATTTCGAGAACAGATAAATAAAATTAAATATATTTAGATAACTATAATGACTAACATTTCATTAAGTTGGATTTAGTGTTTCTAAAGTTGCCAAAAGAAATTTAAAAAAGGACAATATATCAATATGAATATTTCTTGTTTCCATTCTGGACTTATGAATCCTGTATTTAAAGAAAAGACAAGTTTATAGAAGCAATTTTTTTTTAGCATACTAGATGTTCCCAATATTTTTAGTATTACTAATCTCATTATTACTCCCAGTAGTGACAATGTGTACTTACTCTCTATTAAAAATATTTTTTTTACTGTATAAAAAACATTCTGTATACTGAATTGTTTAAAAGTGTTTACAGTGAAAGCAATTTAGGAATGGGATAAATGTTAAGGATTTACAATTCCTCTAAAATAAGCAGCATGGCATTGAATGCTCTTTTGTTGAAAACCTAGCTTTTCCCTTGAGAATAATTACTTGTATCATTCTTTCCTAAACTACCCCTTATTCTCTTGAGATTATATTTAGCACCTTCAGAAGCTGAATTAGCTCATCTGGGCCTCAATGTTAGGCTTTTGCATAAAATCTGAGACTAGAAGGAAGTTGAGGCAACATCTCATTTGATGTCAGTTATCCTTGTGTCCAAATATCCAGCCTAGTCTATTAGAATGCAGAATGGTTTCCCAAATCCCAACCCGTTGTTTCCCAGATTTCCTCTTTTAGCATGCAATCCTAATGACACATTAATCATTACTAAATTGTTAACGCTGGCTACAGAGTTTCTTAACCACTTTGAAAACCTCATCATAGGCAGCTGTGGGGACAAATGTGTTCATTTGCCATTGCACATGGTGGATCCTATAGTGTTGACTGAGGTTAAATAGATAGTGTTGAGGCACATTAAATAAATGCTAACACTGAATTATTATTTCATTATACTGCCTACTAAAAATTTGAAAAAATTCGCATACTTTCATCAGTTACTTTCTGTTCCCTTCTCACTGCCAATGCAAACTGAAAACATTATAAGACAAAGGACATTTCTGTCTTGGATTTTCAGCCACCAAATGTCCTAAGGTCGAAGACTGCCTCTTTCATATTTTGGGTTCAGTATTCTACCCACCAGTGCGTACACAGTAAATATGAAATGATAATTATACTAATTCATATCTGTTTAATCAGGCATACATGATATATGACTCAGGGTATTTAAGCACTTAGGCAGTAATTAACCATAATAATAGTTGCATATGATTCTTCTAATTCTCAAGTTTCATATGCCATCTTGGCTAACAGTTTACAACCATCATTATCTCCTTTGTTCTCCTCATCAACATCAACTGACTTTTATTGTGTATGTCACTGTACAAAGCACTCTCAGCTATTTTAGAGAAAACCAGAGTCTTTAGACTTATTTTTCCATATTTATTTGCACTTATCACATTTTCTGGTTTCACAGAAGCCTTGCTGCTGAAATAATTCCATTTCCCTCTGCCTGATTGCTCAATTATTTTCTCTTTTTCCTAAATTAGTTTGATTTAATGTCATATCAGCACTTTGAATGGCAAGCCTCAATAATATAAATCAAGCTTATTCACTGCAGGATGCTATTCCTAGTACCTCACTGATTTTCTGACACATGGTGCCTTCTGGAGCATTGAGGGGGAGGGAGACTAGGCTCCAGACCATGAGGCTGACCGGGATTCAGGCCAGAGCTTTGTGCCAAATATCCATGTTTAAACCATAGCCTTTCCTTACACTTTGATACCTTGTGTCACCAATTTCTAGGCCTTTGCTATGACCAACCAGATTCTGGTGGAGAGGTCAGTGACAGGTTGGAAAGAAATAGAATATGAAGTGGTCCGAGATGCTGATGACAATTGCGTCACTGTCTGTAACATGGAAAATGTTGATGCCATGGGTGTTCATACAGGTAAGCAAAGAGTCTTCAAGAATTATAGTAATGCCCGTGTTCAAGCTTCTGATGACCCATAGACACCTTTATTAAGTCCTTTTTGTTAAACTACAATTCTTAGCTGACAGACTAATGATAATACAAAATAGTATTTTACAGTATTGAAAATAATCTCACGTTCATTTTGATCTTCACAAAAACCCTGTGAAGTAAGACAGGTATTATTGTATTATTCTGATTTCATTTGAGGAAGAGGTCAAATATAAACAATGTAGTGATGGTAAAATCTCTAAGACTTAGTGTTGAGACATAAGAAATGAGGTTAAGACGACTTAAATCAGATGAGGGTATTAGTTATCCAGTGAGTGAGAAAATAGCCACAAGTAATAGAAAGAGGTGAAATAGGTCTTTTAGGAAGAGAAACTAGTTAGACAAGAGTGCAAAAAGGGTGACTTAAGATTAAAAAATGCTAGCTATGAGGCATGGGTGGAATTTTCAAGGAGAGGGTTGATAATGTGGAGCTGGAATTCAAGAAAGGGGAATAGAAATTAAGAAGCTGATATAAAATCATTCGCAGGCATTGGTGTGAAGGAAATAATTGAAGCTGGAAGCACAGACTATGTAAGGACATAAGCGTAGAAAGAAAGACAATAGGGCCAAGGACTGAACATGGGAGCTGTTTAGATTTACAGTGCAGGAGTAAGAGGAAGTGTTAGTGCTTAAGAAAAAGAAGGGAATGATAGAAAGAAAACCAGTTAGCCAATATAAGAAAATATTTTATAAAAGAGCTTTGGTTTTGGTTGTATCAAATATTGTGAAAGGTCAAGAATTAGGATTTTAATGTGGGATTTTGGATATTCAAGAAGACAGTTTTAATGTAAAGTTGGTTATGGGAGCTATACTGAAAAAATTATATGGCAATGAGAGATATGAAGAATTGGGAAACTTTAAAAAAGTTTCGTCATGTAAAAAATAAGAGGGATGTTCTTGTGATTGGCAATGTAGTGGGGGAGGCTGCTGAGCCAGTATAAGTCTGAGAATGTTTGTGGGCAGAAGGATTGGTGACTAAAAATTAAGAGATCAAAGATACAAGGGCTATGATTAGAGAGGAGTCAGACAATGGGAAGGGATGAGATGTGGAAAACGAATGAGTCAGTCTGGGTGAAGAGGAGATGATGTTTATAGAAGGGAGAACTTGAGAGAGAGAGAGATTTTGAGATGAAGAAAAGGGAAATTGAAGAAGCTAATGTCAATTTGGTAAGTAGGTGACTGAAGCTTGGATAGCTAGATGAACTTGGGAAAGGTTAGAAGGGCTTCTGTAAGTAATGTGTTACAGCAATGCACTGCCTTGAGACAATTATTTTCCCCACAAACCCTTAGACTAATCTGGTTTTTTTATTACACAAATAGATTAAGTCACTAAAGTTAGTTATTTAGATATACTACCAAATAACAAATGTTGCTTGGATGTACAGGTGATTCGGTTGTTGTAGCCCCTGCCCAGACCCTCTCCAATGCAGAGTTTCAGATGTTGAGACGTAGTTCAATCAATGTTGTTCGCCACCTGGGCATTGTGGGTGAATGCAACATTCAGTTTGCCCTTCATCCTACCTCAATGGAATACTGCATCATTGAAGTGAATGCCAGACTGTCCCGAAGCTCTGCTCTGGCCTCAAAGGCCACTGGGTAAGATCAGAATGATTGACCACGTGTTTGCAGATTCTTCACAGATAGTTTTGGAAAACCAACAGCTAGTGGGAGGCTGTGCTGCATTTACAAGCTATAGTCCCCATTTCTGTATGCTGGCTGCAAATCATTTAGGACCCTAAGGGCATGGTTATTAATGAGCTTGCTGCCAGATTGAAGCAAATGATATTGCTTGCTGGCTTTGTTTGCTGGCTAATCATAAACTAATCAAAATCTGGGTGGTCAAAGCAGGCTGCGAAAAATCTGCTTCCTAATTGCACTTTGCAGACATTGTTAAAAAGTGAAAATCAATTCTTAAATTTAGTCCTCAACTGGTTTCCTTCAGGTGCATAGTAAATGGCAGGCACATAGTATAGTTTGCTTGATTCAAGCATTCAAGAAATTATTCTATTTTAGCAAAACTCCACAAGACCAAACATTGTAGGATTTTTTTTTTATAAATATTGCAGCCAAATAAATGAATTTGCTACCCATTTAAAAACAGCTGGCAAGAGTAATTGGAAGGAACATTAACTAATACCTTTTGTTCTATTAATATATTTAGCACATGGCATTTAAATCACATGGCATTTAAGTGAACAAAATAATTACCTGTAAGGATTTTTTTTTTTTTTTTTTGTAATATGGCTACACAGTGATGCATGGAGTACTGGTAAAGTGTTGCTGTAAGCAAGAGTCGGGAGACTTGACTTATCCTTCCAATTCTTCCACTGACTATGTGACTTTGGACATATTTATTTTCTCTGATCAGTTTTTTTCATCTGTCAGATGGGGGAGATATATTAAACGACTCATATATAATTCTATAGTTCTGTGAATTATTTTGTCAAATATAATCACCAAAACTATCCAGTGAAGTCCCTAGAGTATTAGTGGGGTTTTTTTTCTTTCATTGATTGATTGATTGATTTTGAGAGGGACAGAGAGAGAGCATGTGAGCAGCAGAGGAATGGCGGGGGGAGAGAGAGAGAATCCCAAGCAGGTTCCGTGCTGTCAGTGTGGAGCCCCACATGGCGCTCAGTCTCAGGAACCTTGAGATCATGACCTGAGCCAGAGTCAAGAGTGCGTCACGTAACCAACTGAGCCACCCAAGCACCCCTCTAGAGTGTCAGATATGAAGGCACCCCAAGTTCAAAAATAATTTGGAAACTGAGCAAGGACCCAAACTTTCAATTACTAGGTTTTCTGGCCATTGTATACCCCATAGTACCAGCTAACTCCACTGTCTTCCTAGGGGCAGACGTGTATATCTTTTTAAAAGAGTATTTTTCAGATTCTTATCTTAGTGGAGGCTATACATAAGTGAGCACTTTATCAAGGAAACCATTGATTTTGGATTAAAGAGGCGAAGGTTGGCAGCTGTAGTCCTGAAAGTCAGGCATAGAGAATGAATCCTTTTCTGATCTGTGCCTTTCCATTTTATCATGACTCACATTGTTTTATAAGTGGCTATTAAATCTTCATACAGAACAGAGAACCAGATGTGTACCCTGATGTGGAATAATACCAGAATTTCTAAGAAAGAACAATTTTATGTTTTGGGCTGTATTTAACAGTTACTGCTGAAAGAAAAAAAATATCTCCTCCTTTGTAGCTACCCATTGGCATTCATTGCTGCAAAGATTGCTCTAGGAATCCCACTTCCAGAAATCAAAAATGTTGTATCAGGGAAGACATCAGCCTGCTTTGAACCTAGCCTGGATTACATGGTTACCAAGATTCCTCGTTGGGATCTTGATCGTTTTCATGGAACGTCTAGCCGAATCGGTAGCTCTATGAAAAGTGTGGGAGAGGTAAGTCCTTCGTTTATTCCTCTACTTTATTCTTGTTCTCAGTTATTTTGTCAAATCCTTAACAGTTTGAAAGTCTTAGTGTTGTCTAGATACTGGGATCTTGATTGGAGGATATAAAGGAATTTCATTTCTTTCCTAGTGTTTCAACATCTCGACTGTTAACATAAGGCATTTGTTACATGGCCATTTAATGGATCTTAAATGCTTTCATTTAAAAGGAGAGGCCATATCGGGGCGCCTGGGTGGCTTAGTCGGTTAAGCGTCCGACTTTCGCTCGGGTCATGATCTCGCGGTTCGTGGGTTCGAGCCCCGCGTCGGGCTCTGTGCTGACTGCCAGCTCAGAGCCTGGAGCCTGTTTCAGTCTGTGACTCCCTCTCTCTCTGACCCTCCCCTGCTCACGCTGTCTCTCTCTCTCTCTCCTAGAAATAAAAAAAAAAAAAAAACATTAAAAGGAGAGGCCATATAGGTGGATGTATAATGTACTTGAATTTATGAAAAAACATCTTTACACACACACATATATAACTGATTTATAATGTATTTATAAACAAATCTGGAAAATAACATGATATAAGATGGTGCACCAGAAAGACCACTGAACTGAGGTTAAGAATTCAATTTTAATCTATTCACACAAATTGTGGCTTTATCCCCCTTGGACTTCACTTTCTGTAGATCTAAAAGAAAAGGGGCTGGACTAGACAGTCTATCATGTCCCATCTAGCTCTAAAATTCAAACTTGAGAAGAGCCTCTTCCATATTGAAATGGTCTAAGCTTTTAGGACCTTTAGATTTCTCATAATGTCCTTTTTATACTATTTGAAATTAAAATTAGCTTTTGATTATTCCATCTTCAAAGATGCAGTGCTCCTCTGTGCAGGAGGAAAGAAAAAACATTCAGATCCCTTCCTCTGACAATCACCCCTTCCCTTCCCCACCAAGGGATTTATTTCTTCTTGTTTCCAGGTGGCTCGGCATAAGTGGAGTGAGCATGAGCCTTGGATCTAAATGGATTTGGGTTTCACTTTTTGGTGTTGCCACTTACTTAGCTAGAGACACTCATGCAAGACACTGAGTGTCTTCAAGCTTTCCATCAGAAAATTGGAGATGATAATACCTAACTTGGTTTCTTATAAGGCTTATGATTAAAAGATGTAAATATTTAGTAATGTCTTTTAAGGTAGATTCATAGTGCATTCCCAATAAGTGTATTCTTTTTTTTTAGCATTTTATAATGTTTATTATTTTTTTAATTTTAGTTAAATCCAAGTTAGTTAACATCTAGTATAATAATGGTTTCAGGAATTTAGTGATTCATCAATTACATATAACACCCAGTGCTCATCTCATCAAGTGCCTTCCGTAATGCCATTACCCATTTAGCCCATTTCTCCACTCAACACCCCTCCAGCAACCCTGTGTGTTCGCTTATTTAAAAGTCTCTTATGGTTTGCCTCCCTCTCTAGTTTTGTCTTATTTTTCCTTCCCTTCTCTTATGTTCATCTGTTTTGTTTCTTCAGTTCCACATATGAATGAAATCATATGATATTTATCTTTGACTGACTTATTTTGCATAGCATAATACACTCTAGTTCCATTCACATTTTTGCAAGTGGCAAGATTTCATTTTTTTTTATTGCCAAGTAATATTACATTGTGTATATATACAACATCTTCTTTGTCCATTTTTGTCAGTCAGTGGACATTTGGGCTCTTTCCACAATTTGGCTGTTGTTGATAGAACTGCTGGAAACATTGGGGTGCATGTGCCACCCCAATAAATGTATTCCATCAGTATTATTGTCATTGTTTATGGGTAGGATGTTTGATTACAAGCAGTATGCATGAATCTGAATCTCTATTGATTGATTGATCTATCATCTATTTTATTTCATATTGTCTCTGTTTCTATATGGCTTAGATAGGAAAACTGGATATATTACAGAGCAAAGAACTATTTATGACATGTTGTTCAATATTGGCCTTCATTTGTCCTACATTACAGATTATAGCCTATCCTCAGACTAGCCATTGCAGAAAAGATGGCCACTAATCACGGGAAGTACAGCTTAACTCCATCAGGAGAAAAGAAAATGCAGGAGAAAAGAAAAAAAAAGATATTTTACTGATCAATCATATTCATGCATGAAAGGCAGAATTATTACTATTTTGGTTTCCTTAGTTTCCAGAATGTTAATGCAAGATTTTAAAGTAATGATAGATAAGGAAAAGTTGACCTTTTAAATTAAAATGTCCTACTAGTAGTGGTAAAAAACCAGGTAGTCCTTGATAGCTGTTTTAAATCTTATTTTTTCTATTATGCTTCAAGGTGCACAAGAGAATTAGAACTGAAATGTCATGTACAGTTTTGTTGGTAGTGTTTCTGTCAAAACAAACAACTGTTATTTAGCTTATTTTGTGGGAAGTGTCCCTTTTCACATTGCTCACAATAAAATTTATAGGCCAAAGAATATGAGATAGTTTTTGTAATGTTTTCATTTAGGGGTTATTTTCTAAGGGATTTTTGTTGTCGGTGAATATTTTGCATATTGGGGAATTGGGTTAGGGCCATGTCAGTTATTCCACTGAGAAATGGTGAAATTTTCACTTAAGAAGGGGAATTTTAATAATATGAAGTATTAAAAAGCACAGATTTTGAGCAAACACGGTTATGAACTCCTTTATTATTACATAAGTATGTTTGCTTTTCTTTTGTTGAACGTATTCCATATACCATTATATACAGCATACTTACAATTAATGAAAATTTATAATGAATTACTTATAGAACCAGTTACTTTATGGCCAATTGTTAAATATATAATACCTAAAAACTATATTAAATATTCCAGAAATGCTTTCCTAATTTGATAGTACCATAAAAAATCTTACTCCTGGCAGTTTCTTTCACACTTAGGCTAGCAAGTCTAAGAACATATCGTGTAACCTTCCAAACAGCACCATGCATGCCTCGCAAGTTGTATATCTGAATTGGACTAACATTTTATTTATCTCTGCTATTGAGAATCTCCCTACTTCTAATTAAATTTGGGGCAGCATGAAAGGTTATCTGTTTGGCTTTAGTTATCTTTGAATATGTATCTTGTCACACCATTGACATGAAGATTTACCAAACTGACATTAATGGGATTTCGGGTCTATTTGAGGAAACACAGAGGTATACTAAAGGCAGCTTTATCACTGTTATTATTTTAAATTGGAGACCAAAAATGCATAGCAATCTATTATTCTGCGGAAAGGCTCAAAGACAGTGCTTATCCACTGAAAATAACTGGGTGGGCTTGACGGCAATTCAAGTTTAACTCTGACTGTAACACATCCGAACTGAATCACCACGTGGTTTTCCTAATTGGTTAGTGTACAATTAGTAAAGATTTGTAAAGATTGTGGAAAGACACATTGAATTTGTCATGAGGAATTTAGTCTCTGCCTACATCCAAAATCTGAATCTGTCAGTATTCATTATGATTCTGAAGGTTTTATTAATATTAACGCTTAGTTATAAAGAAAGCCAACCTGTCTTGAATAAGTGACTGATAAACCATTTAGAAAGAGTTCTGTTTTTGTGTTAATATATGTCTGGTTTCTCTTCATTTTGTTTTTTATTCTAAAGAACTTCTTGCATAAAAGCAAGGTTTTATTAAGGAAGAGTCTACATGCTCTGGCCACACACTCCTTGTTTTAATATGGTTCAGGGCAGGTGCAGGCAATTTCCTCATCAGTCTCAGCAAATAAAACTAAATTTCCTATGTGGTAAAAGACTGACCTAATACTGTTAAAGACTCACTACATCAAAATCATGGAGAAAAGGAGAATAGAAGAAAAATAACACCTAAATTTGAGTAGTGTTCTTCCTTATGTGTTTTGTTCCTAAGTCTTTCCTGAAAAATATTCCATTTCTGGGTTCTGTTTCAAATTTAAAATATATAAGCTCTTTAAATACATGTTTTTAAATGTGCATTACAGGTCATGGCTATTGGCCGCACCTTTGAGGAGAGTTTCCAGAAGGCCTTACGAATGTGCCACCCGTCTATAGACGGTTTTACTTCCCGTCTCCCAATGAACAAAGAATGGCCATCCAACATAGATCTCAGAAGAGAGCTGGCTGACCCATCCAGCACCCGCATCTATGCCATTGCCAAGGTAATATGTGATAAGGGGCCCAGAGCTATTGTTTTGTTCAGAATATAGTCAGCCTGGACTTTGAAGTAAAACTGAATCATAGAGTGGTTGTGAATTCAGGGATTTGGGGGAAATTTTTTAATTCTTTTCAGTAATATTATACTGGAGATTTCTGTGGCTTTCTTCTGGTTATTCTATAATTAATCAAATATTACCCCCTTTCTAAAATTTGATGTAAGCCTAGACTAAAGGGCATATATTACAGTTTTAAAGGATGATCACAGAGATAAAATGTTCCTCCATTTTGGTAGATATCTTATCAACACTCTCAAGTGGGTTTGATCATTTTGACTTGCTGTTTCCTATCACTCTCATTACTTGTTCCTTGAAAATGTATAAAACTGTATTTTAGAAAGGAAGATGCATAAACTAGTATCCTTTAGTATATGCTACCTTAGACTAGAGAATAATCTTTATTTGCTTCTTTTTCTATGTTTAAACAGAAACAACTATAAATATCTTCCATGATTATAGGCTTTTTTGTGTAATTATTTTATTAGTCTTACTTTTAGAACAAAAAAGCCCCACATTTCTCACTTCTACCATGAGTTCCCTTTTATGCAAATTAAATGCCATATTAATCTCCTTTCATGTTTACTATGTGTAGGGTTTTGAAGTTTCAGCTCATCTGATTTTATAAAAGGTGACTTGGACAGCTGGGATCTGACTGGTTAGAAATCCCTGAATGGCTTTTTGACATTTAAGGAAGCTTAAGCATTAATCCTCCAACAGTATCAAACTACAGTGACGCTATAAAGCCCCACTGACCATTTTATATGTGTGTGTGCGTATGTGGGATGAGCTGATTAAAATATGAATTTTGCCTTTAAAGAGAAAAGCCATTTTTGTAATTCGCCTCTGTGGCAACGGAAAAATGCTGTGAGTGATTTTGAACTCACTGCAACTTTAATGTCCATGTATTGAGAGTCCTGCTGAGAGGGGAGAAGGGGAGGGAATGTTTCCTTCGTTGCATATAATGTTATACTCTCCTCACCTTTACGGTTTCTAAATGCAGAGTATTAAGTTCCATTGAAATTCTGACAGATGCTAATATCTTTTGATGGACATCTCCTAATATTGAGTTTCAAAGTAATAGAGAATTAACAGTTTTCAGTGGTGATGGTGGTAATGAGAGATTATTCCAGGGGGCCATTTCACTGTCTCTACTGTTCTTATTTAAGTCTTTTGTTTAAAAAAAGCATTCTACTGTATCACACACACACACAACGTATATATAATTTTTTTCCAGACAAAGGGCAGTGAATGGATTTTTTTCTGTAAGCCTGGTAATCACGCTTCTGCCATTTTGAGGAAGATGAAAAAGGGAAGTATTTCCAAGTTCCCAGCGAGGCTGTTAAACTCAAGCAAATCTCTCATTCTTTTCTAATGGACTTATAAAGGATGAGAATTCTGGAAAAATGTGTGGAGATTCTTTCTCACAGAGTACCCTGTGTACGAACAAGAAGTGCAGGCACTGAGGTGTAAATTATTGTCTGCCAGAGTGCCGGCAGAAGGAACTGATTTCTGTGTGTTAGAAGTCATCATTACTGTTCATTTCCACAACAACCAGGAACTTGGTGGTTTTGACAAAGAGAGTAAGGACTGTGGAGGGCTGAAGGGGAAAAAGAATGAAGGGAGTGAGTAAATCTTCCCTCGCTTTCATGATTCTTAGAAAAGGGCAAGTTGCTCCGAGGCCTGATTTTTGCTGCAGTCTTATTTCAGGATGACTGGATCATCACCTCTTTTGATTTGGGGAGAATACAGGGCATTATTTTTGATTTGGGAAACATTAGAGTAACCTCAAACTTGTTTGGGGTCATTATGAACTTTATTATAGCCGCGTGACATGGCAAAGCTGCAGCGCTTGAGGATGAAGTCCTAAGATGGCAGGATCTGGCTTTCTGTTAGAAACTGTGGATGTGACTCTAGTTGTCTTTCCTCACTGGGAAATGACTCCAGGATTCTAAGTCCTCTGCCAATTGCAGGGTGATTACTGTGTGTGACTGTGTGAAAATTTCCTCTGGTCTGTCAAAAGTGTTGCTAACTCGAGATTCTATCCCCCTCACAGTGTTGATGGCCAACAGCTAAATGTGCCTTTAATCACTTGGAAAATGAGACAGAATGGTCCTTGGGACCATGGCTCTATACAGGAAGGATAAAACAAGAGAAACATAGACTTAAAATGAACATGCCTTTGAGTATTCCCATTAAATATCATCTTATACTAGTCAACAGAATTATGAGCTGTGCTGTCTCTCAATACTTATTATCATTATCTCTCTGATGCTAGAAATAAGTGAAAGTTTAGAGAAAATTAAGCTCCTGCAGTTGAAATAGAATAGTAGAGTTACTAGTTACATATATTTCTTAATGGGATTTAAAAATATGGTGTGCCATTTCTAGAATATGTTATTTTGGAGCACTAGCTGATTATTATTTTTCATTGAGTATAAATATATATCTAAAAATAGTAAAGAATAAGAGTGGACATTTTTTGAATATCAAGGTTTGGGTTTTGAGAGTTTATTTCTTCTTTCAGTTGCCTTTTCTACTCAGCTTAATGACCCGTAGTTGTGATTTTACTTCTGAGAAATTGCTAAAGTAAGCTTGAGGAAAAAGCTGAGCTGCCTATCAGAACAGAGTTATTACTACATTGTTTTGGAATATATTAGGATTTCACAAAATGCCTGTCTTAGCACAAAAGTCATAGTAACTGATTCAAAATAATTTTTTTGTTTGAAGTCTTCTCTGAGGAAATGTTCTAAAGAAATAACACTAAGTCAGATTTGATCCATAAGTTCTCTCACTGACTGCTTTAGGTGAATGTGGAATAAGCTGATAAAAATACAGCATTTGCCAAAGGGTAATTATCCAAAAATATAAATTAAAGGATCATTATACTAATTCTATATTTTCCTACCAATTTGGTTTAACTGCAGTTTCAAGAGATTCTCTTTAATTCCAAAGAGATGTACCAAATGTAGGATATAATTGTTATTATGGTTATATAAAAAGTAGGGGAACAGAGCCTGTTAGGGGGATCTTTCCGAGCACACATTGCTCTGATTAACTTAAGACACTTCCTTGGTATGCCATTTGTGGATACAGCTGGCAGTGTCAGTAGGTTTATCGGGAGGAACATCAATGATGCGATATCGGTTCCATTCTCAGTCTATAGCCTCGGGCTCTCTGAGGAATAGGGAGAGGAGTAGCTGCTATAGGTTTTCAACCAAATAAGACACATAAAATGTGTACCAATGAAAGTGTGTCTTTTTCTTTTGGCAGGCCTTGGAAGACAACATGTCCCTTGATGAGATTATGAAGCTCACATCCATTGACAAGTGGTTTTTGTATAAGATGCAAGACATTTTACACATGGAAAAGACACTGAAAGGGCTCAACAGGTAAGGCAGTGTCGTCTGATTTGCTCCAGATACTTTCTGTGCAACTTTCATCCTCTCTTACCCTCAAGCATTTGGCCAAAATTCTGCTTCAATGAAGTAAAAAGTGCCAAAGTTGGAAGGCATTAGCCATAGCCACGAGAAATGCCAGTTTTAGGTGTTTACCTTGTGAAAGGTATCTCTTAATATTCTTAACTACCTTTAACCCCCACCACTGCCATGAAACATAGTCATATTTTTATTAAGTATTTTGAAATTATAAAAATTGGTATATATTAATGAATTCATGTGCTATATAACTTAACAAAAATTACCTAGATTAAAAAGTTATCCATCAATAACTAAATGAATAATATTCCTATCTTCAATAACATTTCTAAGTTCTGAATTCTGTTTTTCTCTCTTAATATCAACCTACATATTGCTGTATATGGATAGGCAAATGCATCCCTCTTGCATTTTACTTATATTTTTTAACACTGGGACTTCTAGTTCAGCATACAAATAAGCCACATTCAAGTTTCTGTTAATAGATTCTTTACCTCTCACTAATTTACATTTTTATCTCCTTCATGGCCAATTATTTTTAAAATTTCATTTCATGTTCAGAATATTCTGATAATGTCAGGGCTTTAAAATCCACTTTTTTTTTTAATTTTCACGAGAAGACCATTTGTTGGGGCACCTCAGCCTTATGAAATCACAGATATGTTTTAAACATGGATGTTTGATAAGAGGAACATTTATTACCAATCTAAGGAAGACAGTATAATCCTCTCTAGCTTCTCCTTTTAAGAGGGTTTTGAAATATACCATTATTAGGGGCGCCTGGGTGGCTTAGTCGGTTAAGCGTCCGACTTTCGCTTAGGTCATGATCTCGCGGTTCATGGGTTCGAGCCCCGCGTCGGGCTCTGTGCTGACTGCCAGCTCAGAGCCTGGAGCCTGTTTCAGTCTGTGACTCCCTCTCTCTCTGACCCTCCCCTGCTCACGCTGTCTCTCTCTCTCCTAGAAATAAATAAAAAACATTAAAAAAAAAAAAAGAAATTGAAATATACTGTTATTAGGAAGAAGTCTCACCTACAAGCCTAGGTATACATTTAAAGAGAGGAAAACTTTTTGTTTGTGTAAATTATTCTCAAATGGTTTGCGAAAATGTAAAAATATTAATCGCTTTAAATTTTGTGGAAGACAATGGAGGTTCTCAAAGCCTACATCTGTAACATATCATTACTGTGTTTACCTAATCAAGATGCACACAAATGGGTCAATAATAACACTTCCTTTTCTTTCTGAGAAAAATGAGGTTCTTTTTTCATCTATTGAACGGTTACCCACAACAAATGCTTGGTTTTCAAAATTGGGGATTCCAATCTGCCAAAAATGAAACGAGCTGTGGTTGCATATAAGTCATCCATTCTAGGGATCACATAAAATGAACAGTAGATAGCAAATACGTTAAGAATTGAGACTATACATTCATCTTAGAAATTTGCTGACTTGAGGTTTTCTTTCTTGGTTTATGAGGCCAGCAGAACTTCCATGTTGAATTATAGTCTGTTCCACTGTTTTCACTTTCAGACAACTGATTGCAAATGCCTAGGAAACCACTCCAATTATAACCACACGAGGGTGCTAGAAACTTACAGTATGCCTGTTGTAGCAGGGAGGAGGCCTGGGGTGAAAAATAGCAGACATTATTGTGACTTAAATTTTCACTTGGTATACATTCTGATTTGGGGACAAATTCAATGCTTCCATTGAGTAGTTTTTGTTTCGACCAGAAAGCAGGTTGAATTCTAACTAAGCAGTAATAAGCGGATGGGTGATAGTGAAAAATGTCCTTGGAAGATTAGGCCCATACTGTTACAGATCACTTATAATGTTTTATTACCTCCACATTCTATTGCATTTACTTGCTAATAATTTAACATTTTTAGTTTCCATTTCCTGACATAGGCATATTTGTATTTAGATATATTTTCTATTGTTCATAATGATTGGCATAAAAATTTTATGTCTTTTAGTAATTCAAAAGATTCTAAAAAATCATACATAAAATTATCTTTTGTTGTATGAACTCAACAGGTGTTAGTAAACCTAAATCCTGAATTCATTATTTTCTGACTGATACTTTACTGTTAAATTCTTTTTTTTTTTTTTTTTAAGTGTGGTAGATGCACACACAGCAATTTGATAATGGTTGTTATTTAGAAGTGTTAGATGGATAAAAAAAAAACCAAAAACACTAGATAGCCCCTGAACCTACCTGTCACAGCCAGTCTGTGGTACATAGAGGTCTAAAGTTGGATGGATGTCACAGCTGATGGAGTATAAGTGTGTAGGACTTGAACTTTATTGTTCTGTTTTGATTATCTTCACCATTACTCTGGACTATGCTATCTCCTGCTTTTTCACAGACCTCTAAATATCCAATGAGGCTTAGTCATCAAGGCAGATACTGCTCCAACAGTAATAATACCTCTCTATTAGCAGTTGGCATTATACAGCTGATTTACATATTGCCAGTTTGCAGAAAGTTTACAAAGATTAGTTCTTTTTCTTTTGCATTCCTCTATGGTTCACTTTGTTTCAAAATCTCAACTGTCCTAGCACTGGAAAGGCTGGCTTTAGATGTGGGCCCAGGAAAGAGCTATTTGTTTGGTGTGAGTTGAGATGGCTCCTAAATTCTCTTGCCTCAATCTATCTCTGGTGCCAATGTGCCCAGGTCCCTTTGCATTCTTTTTAGGTCCCTGGGAAAATAGGCAATGGGGATTTCAGCTGGGAGAAAAGTAGAAACTTAAACATAGGACAAAATATTGAATGCTACATGTCGGTTAAGTTTCACTTGGTTCCTTTCTCATGTGGTGGAAAGAGAATAGTCTAAGGAGTGAGTCAGATAGATAGGTGTGAAGTCTTTCCCACTGTGGACTTGTGGGCATGTCATCTCCCTCACTTCTCTGGCCTCACATTCTTTCTGCTAATGTCTGCCTTATGGTTTTGTTGTGAAGCTTAAACAAATATAAATATAAAGGACACCTAGAACATGATGGATGCTCAATGAGGTTTTCCCTCTGAAAATGAAAATGCTACTTATTATGATGAAGAGTATTTTGCGGTTTTAGATGTATACATTGAAAGACAATTTTTTAGAGTCATAGTTTGCATTTGCTTATATATTTTATAATCTATCATTTCTTAACTTTCTTTATGATGCATTGTCACCTTATTTTAAAACCAGATCTGTTTTTTAAAAAAAAGAAGCAATGATAGCTAGTCATACAGATGCTATTCTTATCACAAGATCAATAACACTCCATTATGCTAATGAACAAAAATTCCCACTCTACAGTTGTTAATCATGCTAAAAATCTTCTAAAATCCAGTAAACATGTTTACTAGCAGAGGATGAGAATCTCATTCAAATTGATGGCCAGTCTATGACTGGTACTTACATATAGTCATCTGAAATGAAGTTCAGAATTTGACTCTTCAATGGAATATACCCATGTATTTAGTATATATGTGAATGCCCACAGACTGGAGGGGGGAAAACAGTTATTGTAATGAGGCTGGCATTAGGGAAATAACTGATGGGTTTTCCATGTCTGTGAGAAAGTGGAAATTATTGAAATTCCTTTCCTAAGGTTGGAGATGAGCATGTATCATGCTGAGGAGGATGTATGAAATCCCAGCCTTTTTTAGAGCAGAGATGTTGGACCAGTGTGAGGATAATTGGCCCAGTGCCCCTGCTGCAAGTGCCTGCTCCCATCAGAGTTCAGTTTACCATCTCTAATACATGAGCATAGCAATGGCAGCCCCCAGGAGACTTCCAGAGCAATAGCCATTTCTACCAACTTAGGTGAAAACCATCATTCAGAAAGCTTCAGCAAGAATTTCTCTTCCCCACTTGAGTTCACTGACTTGCTCCTTTTCCTCTTAAACTGTTTATTGCTGCCCAAGGGCATGCTAGGAAAGTTGACTGTTCTAGGCAGTTCCCCAAATTTATAAGCTGGTGTAGTGGCATTAATCAACCTAGAGTGGTAACCTATTTTGCAGTGGACTTCTTTAGGTTTTGAAAAGTTTCTCTTTATTCAAAGTGATATGAATTGTATCATGTAGGAGCCCAATGCCTGATATGCATATGCATTGGGATTTGGATGTTTAATCTATTAACTTCACATTACTTGATCACTTTCCAAGAAGTTTAAGAAAAGTTGAGTCTGTCAGAATTTTTAGCGGAACAGCAGCATTTACATAAGCTCTGTCCGCTGGCCTTCCACAACTGAACTATCCACATTTTAATATGTCTATTTTCCCCACACTTGCTCATCTTAACCAACACCAACTCTTTCACATGTAATGCTCCTCCCATATAGCATCTTCATAAATGCTCATGACAAGAAAAAATATACTTATTTGGATCTATTAAAAATTAGAAAAATCTCACCTGTAATCCTTTCCTCCATTAGCATATAGATAGATTCAATTTTGGTCATGGAAATAAATCTGACCTGCAGGGCAGAAGTACAAGTACCATAAATCAAATGTCAAATGTCTTCATCAGCTAGATTCTTCTGATATAGCTGATTCCCTTAGGTAATAAGAGAATGGATTTCGAATTCTATCTTTTAGTACAGAAACTTAAGCTTTGATTTAATCAAACAATTCTGAATGCCTTCCAAGTATAAGATAATAATCACAAAATTTATTGACTACGTATCAGTTGCTATTCTAGCTACATTATTTCATTTAATTTTTCCACGACCTAAGGATGTCAGTATTATCCTGATTTTATAAATAGTAAGCTGAGGCACAAAGATATTTAGCAATATTCCTTGCTATCACATGCTAATAAATGACAGATTCGAGATCAAACCTGAGCAAGACTCCAGGGCCTAGAAAGTTTGATATTTCACCCCTGTGCTATATATAAGTGTGTGTATATGTATATACACATATATATATGTATGGGTGTATTCACACATATAATTGTATATATTATGGTTAGAAGTGTGGAAAGGTGAATTATATAACATCTGGGGAAAATAAGTTTACGTATAATAGGCACTTTTTAAAAAAAATGTTTATTTATTTCAAGAGAGAGAACTTGAGCAGGGAAGGGACAGAGAGGTGAGGAGAGGGAGAATCCCAAGCAGGCTCCGGGTTGTTAGGGCAGAGCTCAGTGTGGGGCTCAGTTCCAAGAACCGTGAGATCATAACCTGAGCCTAAATCAAGAGTCGGATGTTTAATCGACTGAGCCACCCAGGTGCCCCTACACTTTCAATGTAGAACAGTAGTCAATAAAGGGATGGCAGTCCCTTCAGTGTAAAACTAGCATATATGATAAAGTTCCCATATGTTAGTACTTAATAGACAAGCACAGGTATAAGGATCTCTCAGCTGAACCCCTTTTGCTGTAAGTAAGGAAGAAAGTAAACTATAAGAAAGCATGTTTGTGAGTAGGGACTATTTCAGGACACTATATTCTAAGCATTTTTACTTACAATATCAAGTTGGATTAGCAATTTTAGATTGAAAGACAATAATGATGCTTAAAAGCCAGCAACATGAACAGGCAAGAAAAAAATGTGAGGGTGCTAATTACCAGCTTTGAGCATGTACTTTTCTTCGGCCTGTAACTCTTTGTAATTTCTTTATTTTCTTATTTTGACTTTTGGGTGCTTTAACTATTTCTGATTGACATATCAAAAGGAATCTGTTTTCATCCAATTTAAAAGTTTAAGAAAAGGGGCTATAGCCATTTTCATACAGTTTATACCATGTAAATATTGGGGGCTAAGATTTGGATCTATTTCTACATTAATGTCGATATAAATTTAGTTTACTATGGATTAAAGTATGGAATTATGCAGAAATTCCTTTTGTCCAATATTCTATAGGCTTCATTTTCTTTACTGTTTTAATTCTGATAATATAAATATTCTCTTCCCCCTTCACTGCCACTTACTGCTATATCCAATGTAGGAAAAAAGAGTAAAGTACAGTTTTGAGGGATCCAATTTTCATCTGAACATTACTATGTTCAATGTGATAAACTGTGTCCATTGACGAGTGCTGAAAAATCATAGGTGTGCCTATTGCTTAGGAAAACAATCTAGGGCAAACTTGGTGAGTTCCACTTGGGCATTCAAGTGCTAAATTGAGCTTAGTAAAGTTGGCCATTTCCCTGCAGCCACAAACTTCTGGCAGATGTAATAATGCAGGTGTCACCTTAGCTGGAACACTCCCTTTGAATGTCTTCTCCTACACATGTTAGTTTCTATTGACTTTTTATTTAACTTGCTCATGAGGCATGGCAACACCAGACAGGAACATTTTGTGCTTATATTTGATTAAAGTTTTTTTGGGGGAAAAAACGTCACTGAAAAGTCGCTAAAACTTACATATAAGACAGAGAAATGTCAGCCCTTTACTCTCTAAAGATAATTTACATTTTCTGATAGAAAAAATAAATAATGAACAACTTTAGTCTTAAAGGATACTAGATACAGAAATAACTTAGGGAAAGAAATATATGTATTTCCTTACATATAACATATAATTAATTGCATGTTATAATTTTGATGATATTTCACCTTGACATATGCTTGTGGTACCAATGATTGTTTTCCCTACTCTAGTCTGTGGACATTCATATATATACTAAGTATGTGGGTATATAATATTTTGAATATATAATGGAATGGTGATGATTGGACATGTTAATGGAATCCATTGATTTGATTTGCAGAAAATAGGTATGTCCTGTGACCTCACTGCCAACTCACACTATCTTTCTGGGTCTCAGTTTCATTGTAGTAAAAAAAAAAACTTTCCTCTTATTTTCCTGGAAAGCTGTACAACTAAGATGAATATATGACATATTATGTATGAAGTGATTAACTATAAAGGAAAACAATTTTATCAGTTACTACATATTACCATTCTATGGTTTTAGTTCTTCATACCCTAAACCACTTATCTAACAAACTTCTTCAGGAATACTAAAAACTCTTACATAAACGAGTTATTTTTTTCTATGTAAAAGAGTAGTATTACTGTGGGAATTTCCATGCTTCTGTGAACTAATGCCAAAAATACATTTTAATTTTAATTCGTTTTTATGTTCCATGTGATAAGATATTTTAGGTAATGTCATAGACTTTATAGGCCTCCATTATTTTTTTAATTTTTTAATGTTTTATTTATTTCTGAGAGAGAGAGACAGTGTGAGCAGGGAAGGGTCAGAGAGAGAGGGAGACACAGAATCTGAAGCAGGCTCCAGGCTCTGAGCTAGTATCAGCAGAGAGCACAATGCGGGGCTTGAACCCACGAACGGTGAGATCATGACTTGAGCCGAAGTCAGACGCTTAACCAACTGAGCCACCCAGGCACCCCTAATTTTTTAACTAATAATTTATTGGATAAGATATAATGTAAAAGCTTACATCAAATATTTAGTGTTCTGAGAATCTTAATTGAATTCACTATTTTAATAGTGTTTACATATGTATATTTTGAAAGTGTGAGAGAGAACTTGATTCTATCATGGGCAAGATAAATGCTTTACTCAAAATGTTTCTGAGTGATATTTAGTTAATTCATAAAATAAATATTATGTATTTTGTGTGTATTGATTCTTAAATGTTTGGTAGTTCAAAAATCTTAAGTTGATTTAAAATAACATATAGTCATAATTTGCATGTTTGTATCTATTAATAGTTAAGAATGATAGATTATATCCCTATGTCAATATTTCTGATCTCAGATGATGAGTTATATATTTTCTTGAGGCCATTTCTCTATATTAGGAGCTCTTACTGAACCATATGGTATTTGTTCATCTAGTCAGTCATTAATATTTATTGGGTACCTGCTATGTTCATGATGGTCCTAGGTCCCGTATCATTTGTCAATGGATAATTGTTAGTCATTAACCTGCCTTCAGTGGGTTTGTAATCTATTTTTGAAGATTAAATATATACACATGGTTATGCATAAGGCAGATGATACTGTTAACAAATCAACTAGAGGCAGGAACACAAAGCTGGGAAAATTAAATGGAGGTTAAAAATAAAAGTTCTAAGACCTTTGCATAAGTTTTCTCATGTAAGTATCAATTTAAGGTTTCCTAGAAGGTGTGCATCCCTCCCTCATATTTTATAAATGAAACAATGGCTCAGATGTTTAAGTAAACTTTTCAAGATTTCAGAGCTAGTACATATTGGAGCCAGGATTTAAATTCAGGACTTTCAGAATCCAGGAACAGCATATATCACAAAATATATGCTTCAATATATTCCAGTGCCACAGAAGCCAAGGAAAGAGAGATTTTAACACAAAACAAAAATAGGAAGCCAACTTTCAACAATATTGCAGGGTTCAGAGGGAGCAGAGAGGGAGAGAATTGAGTGAGTCCACCAAATTTGATGTCCCGGAGGAAGGATCAGGAACTAGTCTATAAGGACTGAATATGCAAGAAGAAAGAGGTAGCAGGTAAATGGATGAATTTTACTTAGGAAGTAACAAATCGTGTTTGCTCTTCTATTGTTATATTTGTTACGTTTCATAAAAATGCAAATCTTACTATAAGGAAATCAAGTCTATGAACAGAAATTAAAGTGGATATTATCAGCAATTGTTCAATGTAAGTAGTAGTTGGAACCACACAGTTTCATTTCATTGTTTTGTAATTATTTGATGCATGCTAGTAATATCCTCCAATTAAATTGTAAATTCCATCACAGCAAGTTGCAAATATCATAATGTCTTCATAGACTTTTATTATAGATTTTTCTTATGAGCTTTTGCTGATTTGTGTGAACAAAGAATAAAGTTCACTATGCTAAGTTATATCAGCAGCTCTGAAACAGATATGAATGGCTTCCAATTCTTTATTGATTATATTTTTTCTTCAGTATTGACATATGATATCTTCTATCGGGTAAATACTCAAAAATACCAGGGCACCTGGGTGGCTCTGTCAGTTAAGTGTCGAACTTTGCCTCAGGTCATGATCTCAGAGTTCATGAGTTCGAGCCTGCATCAGGCTCAGTACTGACAGCTCAGACCTGGAGCCTGCTTCAGTTTCTATGTCTCCCTTTATCTCAGCCCCTCCCTCACTTGTGCTCTGTCTGTCTCTGTCTCTCTCTCAAAAATAAACATTAAAAAAATTTTTAAAGATTACAAAAATATTTGTGTGATAATATTCCCATAAATAAGTGAATAAATATTCTTGGTAGAAAGTGAAAATCAGATTTCTTAGTCAAGGCAAAGAAGGGAAATTGGAGTATAGGAAAATGTGTTTATAATTCCTAGCTGCTCCAAGAAACCCACAAAATGACGACCTGAAAAACATATAGTCTAAAATATAAACTCACTGTGTTGGGAGACATTGTAAATCAGCATCTTTACACTTTCCTTCTTTTAAGTGACTATATATCTACTGTTTAGGTAGCAAGACTTTGAATAAACTGTTTTCTAATAACAGGAGATTTATCTAAATGTTTTATATTATCAGATAGAGATTCTGTGTACTGGAAGCATTATAATTCCTATCTAGGCATTAAAAAACCTCTATTGCCTATTGAGAACAGGCCAAATTTTTTTTAATTCCTTTTTTAAATTTATTTTTTAATTTACACCCAAGCTAGTTAGCATATAGCAGGCCAAAATTTTTATATCTTTTATTAAAAACAAAAACTATCCAGGTTTTCAAGATTGCAGATTTTTTTAAAAATTTTGTGTGAAATATTCACAAGTATTTACAATTGTAGTGAAGGTTTTAATTTAAATAACCAGCAAGAAGGTTAAGGCAAAAAAAATAGAGACTTGCAATATTTATAATACAGAGATCTGTATTTCTCTGGTGACCTTAAAATGCATTTCTGTTACAATACAGGTAGAAAATATCACTATTCTATTTTTGTGGATGGTGAAACTGAGTCACATTGAGGTGTGTGTCATAGTATATGTCACATCAGTCAGGGGAAAGCAAGGAATCTAGCCCAGGGCTTCTGCCTGCGGTTCTAATCACTAACCCTTTTGAAAAGCTTCTTTTTAGAGATATGACTTGTAAATCAGACAGCTGGAGATCACTTCCTCCTTAGCTGTCAAGTTGTGAGCTGTGTGTTTTCCTCTCTGAATTGTTGACCTCACTTAGAGCAGAAGCTTTGTAAGAGATGTGCCCTTCTCTGGAACTCTTGTGGGGAAAACACAGGGGCCTGGCAAGGAGAAACCCCTGGTGAGTCACCTTTAAAAGATATAAACAGAATTTTCAAGGATATGGAGAACTGGGACAAGGGTTTTCCCTTTCCATTTTGCTATATTTCAGATAAAAGACAGTATACATATGCATACATACATATCCATTTAATTTTTCTTTAAATAAGATATAAACACCTTATCCTTCCTGTTAATGCATGTCAGTAAAAAGCTCCTGAAGCATACAATGGAAATTACATTTACACAAAATAATCTACCTCTTCTGTAGTTATAGAAGCTAGATAATCACTCACCGACCCCCAGAATTTTTCCACCTGCTCTTCATACCTGAAATGTCTTTATGGAGGCATTAAGCCTCTGAGTTAGCCCTTGAAGGTGAAGTACGTGATTACTGACCTGAGGAGCACAGAGTGGTGGCCATCTTCCTGACAGGAGAGAAAATGTTCGGGTGCACATGTTCCCAGAAGATCAGCTGTGATTTGCAAGGAATACAGAGTATGGTGGCACTTGTCACCTCAAGGTATTGATATAGGAATGTTGCAGAGGAGGGAAACGTCTGTGAAATGCTGAGGTGCTGGGGCCAAACTTAGATGACTCAGTTTTGTTCTGATTAACTGCTCTTCCTGCTTTTCCCCCTCCTTCACTTCTTCTTTCTCCTCTCTTGTGCCAGGTCTCCCACCTCTTCTTCATCCCTGGCTTTTGCATTTACACTTAACCGACTGAACCACCCAGGCGCCTCATGGCTTTTGCATTTACGAAGCACGTACTACCTGCTTGGCATGGTGCCAGCACTTCACGTGTTTATCATTTCATCTGATTGATGTGATTTTTTTTCTCAGTAAAGTTGGAACCTGACTCTAGATTTGGCCAGTGATATTTATCTAAGGTTGAAATAGGCAGTTAGGCACTATTTGCCTATTAAACATAATGATAATAATGTAACGGCCATCACATCAGTATTAACATGGCCATGGTGGTATTACAAATCCCACCTCAAGCCCTACCCTACCTCCTAGTCTTTAGCTGTTGGACCCATTTAATTGACCATTCTTCTCTCTAGGCAGCTTGAAGGGAGAGCAACTCAATTTGCTCTTGAGTACATTCATTAGCATGAACTAAATGAGAATTTTTGCTGTCATGGGTGTTAACGTTTATTTTTATGTCTTCTTCTGAAATACACTCAGTGATAAAGGTTTTTGATTTCCACATAGGTAGTAATCCCCAAATTAACATAGATCTAATGTGACATGTCATCAGGAATTTATTTCTAGAATTTTCCCACACCTTTCTAGAAAGGACTTCCATTTTCCCCATTTCTAGAAGAGGCTTTTTTGCTCATTAAGAACAAGAAAAATTTGATCAAAAATTATTTCTATGTATGTTACATTTAGCAAGAAAACCAAATCTGTGCAGTATTTATTGGTAGGTAGGCTTCAGTTAAGTGATTCATTTTAATTAGATTCTAAGTAATAGTTTCTAGAAGTCAAAGGAAGTTAAATATTGAAAGTTATACATTTGTTGTGTGGAACAACACATATGGTAGTTGGAAAGCTATTCTATGGAAACGTGACTTGCTTTAAACAAAGATAATGGAGAGACTTTAAAATAAAGGGCTTTCAAATAAATTTATTTGTGAGATAACAGATTTTCAAACATCAAAGAATGCTTATTCAATCTCAGTTTTCTACTGAGGCCTTGTACAACATTTATTTTTGTCTGTTGGATTTGAATTCTAGACATATAAGAAACTTACATTTACGGGAAAAACCAGGATTTTGCTTACTGTATACATCTTCTTAATTTTGGGGAAAGAATATATTGAATGGATTTCAAATTACAAGTAAATGTATTAACCAGAAATAACAGAAGCAATATTCCATAATATGCACTTCTCCCTTTAGTTCAATCTGATCAGTGGAAAGCTGTTTGATTAATAAAAGGATGCTTTTGTGAACATAACAGAACACTTTTTAAAAAATTATTTGTAACATTTATTTATATTTGAGAAAGAGAGAGAGAGAGAGAGAGCACAAGCAGGGGAGGGGCAGAGAGGGAGACACAGAATTGGAAGCAGACTTCTCAGAGCCCCACACGGGGCCTGAACCCACAAAGCATGAGATCATGACCTGAGCCAAAGTCGGATGCTTAACTGACTGAGCCACCCAGGTGCCCCAGAACACTTTTTTTAAAAAACAAAACAAAACAACAAACCTTTTTTTAATGTTTATTTTTGAGAAAGAGAGAGACCGACAGAGACAGAGAGTGAGTGGGGGAAGGGCAGAGAGAGAGGGAGACACAGAATTGGAAACAGGTTCCATCCTCTGAGCTATTAGCACAGAGCCCAGCATGGGGCTTGAACTCACAAACCCTGAGATCATGGTCTGAACTGAAGGTATTTAACTGACTGAGCCACCCAGGTACCCCAGAACACTTTCTTATATGCTAAATAGCCATGACTTACTACTGTGATAGGGTAGTTTCCATTTATTTTTCATCATTTCATCCAAATCCATTGCAGAGAAAATGAATCACAGCATTGTCCACTGGGAATCACTGAGATATAAATGTGATTTATTGTGACTCAAGAATTACAATAAACCTATATTAGGTCATTGTCCCCATTATTATTACTCGATATTCATAGAGTATAATCATGATATTATAGTCAGTAGTGTATAAGTGGTCTGATCAGATTGAAAGTAATATCACAATATTTCTGGACTATTGTGGTCACTAAAGATGTATAAAAAAAGTGAACATAAGATTCATAAATTAAAAATTGTTTACTTAAAAATATCTATGGTATCAATTGCTCATAAGCTTTTCCTCTTTGTGTGATTTTGTTGTTTTTAGTAGCCTTTAAGGTGAAATGCAGTTTTAAGTGTATCGTCCTTTGAAAATCAACACGTGTACTAGTGTAGCATTATTGCAGTAGTGCTAGGGGGACCCAGATCCTAATAGATCATTTTCATGATGGCGTACTTTCCACATGAGCATTGGATCCAAGTATTGTTTGTCCCGTAGATGAGAGGTAAAGATCAAGGTTTTCTTTAATTTCTCCAAATACCTCACTGCTGTACAGAAACATAGCACAGTGCTTTCAAAAATTAGGAGAAAATTATAGCATTTACCCAATTGCCTAGGTTTCATCCTTTTGCTTTTCTAAACACTACTGCTGCTTTTGAAAAAAAAGTCTTTTGCATTTCTTTTAAGGAAAGAGGTAACAACCTGTCTCTTTGAAAGAAAAGATGAGAAGACAAATAACTTTGCAATCCCCTGATTGCATGATTGTGATTGTGGCTTGGTCTTGAACCTGTGAAATGCCAAAAATAACCCGTGAAGCCATATAAAAGCAGGGGAGATGCTGATATGAAGGTGTTGGGGCAGAGAACATGTATCTTAACTCAGTTCTCTGTCCTTTGTAAAGCAGGTGTCATTACGGAGCCATCAGGCCCTAGTGCTTTTCTCAGCTTCTGCCTTTTAGGGGATTTTTAAAAAGAAGATAATAATACAATCGCAAGCCCATCCCATAATTGTAGGCCAAGCGGAGTGCTCATTTTCACATTAGAGCTTGTGCAATCTGGAGGGAAATTTGTTTAGTATTACTTGTGAGTTGGTGGATCAGATAAAAGCCAGTCAAGTGGAAGAGAGGACTGTGTGAAGTGTGCCGGGCCCCCTGGTAATTGTGATGCTGCAGGCGTTTCACCAGTCAGTTAATAGATTTCCCCAGCTCCTCTATGCCAGGTGAAAATTTCCTCATTAAGGGGAATTTATTCCATTTCCTTTTATCATTTATTATTGAAGCCTAAGTGTGAGTGGAGGAAGTTTCGGAGATGACAGGATAGAATTTTAAACAACAACAACAACAACAACAACAACATCTACGTTGGAAGTCAGAGAAAGAGAGAGGGAGAGAGAGGAGAAAGGCTCATATTGTTTATACAACCAGAGAACACACCAGAGACTTCCTGCGGTAGAGGCTGAGCCATGCTGTCTCACCACTAAAAGATTATGGCAGGGAGTGTAAAAGTCTGATCATCTGTTTTGAAGATATTCTTCCTCCTCCAAAATTTCAGAACTGTCATTTTGTGCTGCTAAGTCGAGAGAAACTAGATATTATGAAAAGGCCAGCATCATAGCTATTTGGGGTTTCTTTGTTTTATTGTTTAGATGCTATTATGCAATGATCAAAGTGTAACCTATGAAGAGTTTGCCCTTGAACTCTGAAGGCAAGGGAAGCTGGGAGGGGAAAGATGAGTTATATAGGTACCGCACTTTAGAGGACACAGTGAAGATAAACACAAACATACTAGTACACACAAATACATACCTAATAATAGGATAATTTATTGTGCACATTTTAAAACTGTGTGCTTTTGTGCACTGTGCTCCATTCAGTTGATCACATTTCTTGCCTGGTATAATGCTCCCTTGATTTACAGTGTAGTATAAATGGAGCATTCCCTATTGAGGCTTCAAAAGACAGTCTTGAATTACAAATTCAGCATTTATATTTCTTTCAGTAATTATTCTATTTTGAGTTTGTTCCAAATTAAGGTTTTTATTTTCCTTTTGAAAAACAGAAATATTATAGCTCTGTCTCACTGAAATAAGCCTTCATCAAACTTGATTTTTTAAAAAAAATCTCGCTCTGATGGAAGTTCTTTTTAGCAGGCAAAATGGAGGACAGCCCAATATGGGCAGATAAAGATGAGACACGTGTATCTGAATCTCCACATTGTTAAATGAGCTTTATGTTCACTTAAGATTATTCATCTTGCATTTGACTCTGAAGAGGTTTAACCTTATCTAAATCACTGGCCCAAAGCTAATGAATCGTGTCTTAAAACTGTCTCTTCTTTTATTTTATTATAATGGGACTCAAAATAAAATTTTGGATCAGAACAAGTAGGGAATAAAGTCAATTTTATTCCGTATGTAATGACATGCCAGCCAGCTTTGTGTTATGCAAAAGCAGTGGAGAAAGTGAATGAGGGAAATATAGACAGAGAAGCAAACTGCTTCCTGTCTTGGAGTTCTGCGTACCCAATAGTATTAGGGTAGCATAGAGTGTGATTGTCTTTGTGATTACCATGATGGATCAGAATCAACATGTATTTTCTCAGTGAGGATTGGGAAGTGCTTTGCACTATTTCAGGAACATGGCTAAAGAGTAGAAATTGATAACCAGAGAGATTATAAATAAAATACTATAGAAGATATATCACTTTGAATTTCATATGGACATACCTACCCAATATTTGTATTCAAATGAAGATAGCTGAACACGATTATATTCATATGCTATTCCAATTTAATACACCCTGATTTTCAAGAAGTTTCAAAACATCATAGCATGCTATTGATCTAGCTGTTTGAATATTGAGCAAAAGTTAAAGCTGTTTTGGGCTAACCAAGAAAATATTCTGGGAATCAGCTTCTGAGCTTAAAACATGCATTCTGCAAATTTAGCTTCCTATATGTTTTTGGAAATCTCACTGGGTATGAATTGAGGGGGCGCCTACGGAGAAGTAGTTTTCAGCCCCATTCCAAAATTCTATCATTTGTGATTCATTATTCTGTGTTGCTGTTGCTTTTCTCGGGCATCCCCTTTAAATAATGAAAACTCTCTGGGGTGGGGATTCTATGGGGAGCAGTAATGATAGAGTCAGTCTTGTGACAGATAGCTGTGTTGTTTTTTGGGGTTTTTATTTATTTTTTTTGCCAGCAGAGATGAGCACAGAATTAATTTACTTTTTTATGCACAAAGCCAATTCCATCAATCAGTCTTCCTTTTGCTTTTTTCTCTCTTTTTATTTACTTGTTGGTAAGAGTCCAATTTTATATGGTGAGTGGAAGAGGAAGACTGCATATTTGCTGGAGATTTCTCTGTATGCTCTCTTGGACTCTTTTGGTGGAAAAGAGTACGGGGAATTATGCATATTTCAGTAATAAAAAAGACTGCATTGCTGAATGTGGACAAAAGAAATGCAAATTTATTTCATCCCTAATAGAAATGTGAGGAATCTAAATGGTTTCTTTTTTTGTTTGTTTAATACCATTATTTATAGTTTTCATTTAAAGTAATACAGCAACTTTTGAAGAATTGACTGATATTCTGTATAAGAAGACATAAAAATAAATCTTTCAAGACAAGGGGAAAAAATAGAAAAACATGACCAAAGGAGCTAAAGATAAATATACTACTTCTGGTTATCTTTAGACTTGAAGAACTTGCATTTTTGCTAGTCCATAGTCATAATCACAGGTGTGACACCTCTTTTTAAGTCATGTTTCCCAAGTGTGTCTGGACTCTTGCTATTCAGGGTTAGGATTTAGTCATTTAAGTTAGTGTGGTTGTTGATATAGTAACATAGTATGGGGTTTGCTTCAAATATTTACTGGTATAATGAGGAAATGTCTTACTGAAGATCTTTTTATTCTTAAGTTTTCTTTTACTGCCATCTCACAATTATGGGAAAATGCCACTAGCAAGCACCCAGAAAAATCTAAGGGTAAATACTGGCTTAATGTGATATGTACAACATTTCTCCATCTAACTCAATTTTTAACAAAATTGCAGATCACAGAGCAAATGTGTAGCCTTTCACCACGCAGGTAAACATTAATATGATTTATCTTTTGCAAAACTCACAATTAAATATATTTATTTAAAAAGAACATCATGCATAGTTCTAATTTAGAAAATAGCTTATTTATCAAGCACTTCCACTTTGAGGCTGAATGCACACTTGCACGTAAACAGATGAGCAATTGATTTCGGAACATAATCTTGGCAAGAAAAGTGAAAATATATGTTTCCAAAGCAAATAGCAACAAACAAGTTATTCTTCACTTTTGTCTCAAAATGGTTTCTTTTTTGCAATAACTAAAGATAAACACCAGAAACTTGGGTATTCTCAAAAGCCCTCAAGAGCTCGACAGTCATCTCTTAGGTAAGGCCTTTGTAGACTTCTCCAGTGATGGCTGGGACCATTCCCTCCAAGCCACAGCCTTCTCATCTATACATTTCTCGATGACACCTCTCACCGTGCAGACACATCTATGGCTATTTGTTTGCCTCCTAATATTTCCTGATCTCTCTGAATGTAGAGATTTGATACTTTATCACTCCATCATTAAAGTAGGTAGCACAGAGCCCGAGACACAGCACATGTTCACTAAGTGTTAAGGCACTAACATAAGAATGACAATGAATGTTGCCTTGCCTTCACCATTCATGACTTTCTCCTAACTACAAATCCTCCATATGTTTTCTATACCTGCTGTGCCAGTCGTGGTCTCAAATTATTGCAGACGCAGTTGCTCTTGCCTATAGTTTATCTGTCAACTCCTTTATCCATATAAAGCTGAACTCTCTTTTTGGCTCTGTTCTCATCCCTCTACTGCCATAGTATTTCTCAACCACATCCACTGACGCTGTTATCTTTTTACTCTGACCTCACATTGCACCACATAGCTTATCTCTTCATAAAAGGTTTTGAATTATTCTCTATCATTCCATTGTCTCAGATATTGTTTGTATCTTCATGAGCAGCAATGACTAGTAGAGATTTGTGATGATAAAATATCCTATAATCTGTACCATCCAATACAGTCACCATTAGCCATGTATAGCTATTGAACACTTGAAATCCGGGTAGTGCAACTGTGACTCTAAATGTTAATTTAAAATTTTAAAAATTAATTAACATTTAAATTTAAATAGTCACATGTGGCTAGTTGCTACCATATTGGACAGCATAGTCATAGAACATGAAGCACAATGCTTGCCACACATAGTAAGTGACTTAGAATAATCAGATTATAATCAAGAATTTGACAGGAAAATGTGTTGCTTGGGAGAGTGTTTAATCAAACACTTAGGAAGATGAAAAAATCAAAATGGGAATAGAAAAGAGAGGCTTTAAATTTATTGGGAGAAATAATTAATTAACTTGAGATATAGAAGGAAAATTAAGGGCAAAGGAAAAAGCAAATTGAGTAGGACTAGACATAGCTACAAAAATTCGAGCTAATACTGATATTCAACAGCCAGAGAAATAGCTATTAAATATACCAGCTTGATTCTCTCTTCTCTAATCTATACTCAGAGGATGAATTAGTTAAAGAAATTTGAAGAATAGAATGAACAAAATTCAGTAGATTTAATTCAGCTACATACTATTAGCAGAATTTCAATGAAAATATTTTATTTATTATTAGATCTTTTGGGAACGTACCATTATATTTTAATTTCATTGTATTGACTATCAAAATGTTGTAATTGAATTTTATTGTATTGACTGTTGCTTGAAATAGCTGACCCATAACTAAGTTACTTAGGTATACTTTTAAAGAAGTATTTTATTATTCTGTACCTTAGTTCTTTACAAACCATTTTTGTACACTTTGAATTATAGTTACAAGATGATTTCAATAACTTATAACTCCTATAAAAGCTATGGGAGTCCAGTTTCCCTGTATAGCTATAAGATGTCCAGTATAGTTATAAGATGATTTCAATAACAATAACTCTTATAAAAGCTATAGGAGTCCAGTTTCCCTTCTTTATTCAATAAATATTTATTGAGTGCTGTCTGGGGGCCAGTCTGCTGATCAGTGGGAATGATCTGGTAAATGAGCCAAATGTATTCTCTGTCATCATGGAATGTAAATCCAGCATAAAAAAAAGTCTGGGTGGTGAATAAAAGCTAAGAAACATAAAAAATATTGGTGATATTGATGTGCAAAACAGTATGGTTCCAACTATGCTTCTGGCTCCAAGCAAATGAATCAGTGAAGAGTCCAAAAAGATGAGTGGGTGAGAACAAACTGAGAAGTCTTCATAGATGAAACTTGGCTTTAGTTCACCTATAAAGAATGGCTGGGAGTTGGAGAGCAGTTGAGTAGGTAATAGGAATGTCAAAGGCACTGTAAGTGAGAGAAACAACACAAATACGGTCTATACAATGGAAATGAGCATCAGGAAAGTAAGGAGACAAATCTAACTTGGGCGGGAAATAATCATAAAACCAGAAAACTATCTTGTCAACGTAGACAGATAGGTGATATTAGTAAAGAGAGGCAGTTTATGGGAAGGATACCCAGTTTGATGCATTGTTGGGATGCCCAGGTGGAGGTGGATTCTCAAAGATCCTAGACATAAAGACCTGGAGCATCAGTCAGGGATTAAAGAAGGCGATACAGATTTGGGAATTATTAACTACTTATACTGCTGGAACCAATGATAGTGGTTAAGTTTAGAGGGAGACAGAAGGTAGAAGACCTTTAGTGTTAAATCAAGTAGAAAAATATAGAAACTTGGGGTGGGGACAAAAAACCCCAAAAAACAGTGAGTCATTTTTGTGAATAATAAAGTAGGGAGAGAAGCAACTTACTCAAGCCAGAGGAAGACATCTTTAAAGAATGAAACATTAAGCAGGACATTTGCTGACAGGTTGAGGAGATGAAACTTGAGAAAAGCCTCTTGAATTTAGTCAGAAGAGGGTCCGTGATTATTTTGAAAGAGGAAATTCATTCAGACAGGAAACACAGAAGTCATTTTCTGGAAGTAAGAGAAGAGTGTGCAAGGGTGTAAAAGTAGGAAATCACATGTTTGAAAAGGTCAGCATTGAAAATACTAGATTTCTAGAGGCTAGAAGATTTAGTGGGTTATTTACTTGTATATGTTTAAAAGATCTAAACACTTTGAAGATGGAAAATAAGGAGGCTTTGGTGTTTTTGAAGTCAAACAGTTCGCTAGTCCTTACTGTGTTTGTTCTAAACTTGAATCTCTCTTTTTCATTAACTCCTAGTGAGTCCATTACAGAAGAAACCCTGAAAAAGGCAAAAGAGATCGGGTTCTCAGACAAGCAGATTTCAAAATGCCTTGGGCTGACTGAGGCCCAGACAAGGGAGCTGAGGCTAAAGAAAAATATCCACCCTTGGGTTAAACAGGTAAACATTTCCTCACAAGGTGAAATGTGGGCACCAACGCATAGAGCCATTACCAGGATAAAGAGGGGTGGAATTCAAAAGTGATTCTACGTGTCCAGTTGATGCCCATGATGCCACCAACTTTCTTCAGCACAGGTTTGATTTAAACTTAAAAGGGAAAGGTTGAAGGGGCACTGGGACATAAGTGTTAGAGTGAGTACATGGTTTTCTCTGCCTAAATGAAAAAAAAATCAAAATGACCTTTCCTTTACTTTTTGACCCATGTGCAGATATATCTGCAATAAGATAAATCCTTAGTGAAATAGAAGGACTTGAAATACCCTAGCATGGTGGCTGACCTCTTAAAAAGAATAGTTATCTCTTTTGGCACTAACTTTTTACAGGGTAATACTTTATTTTAAGTGCCCCATCATTATGGTTCATTTAGTATTCATTGTGATAGGGTTGGGCATAATGAGCTCATCTAGTATTCATGACAATCACACAAGAACTTTCATAGGTGTACCATTGTGATTTTTTTGGACTTTAGTAGAAGGATGCCTTGCCTTAAAGTACCACCAGCTGGTTTTTGTCCTTTAAAATCATTGACTTTTCTCCATGTACTCGGGGGAGCACATGCCTTTGGTCTCAGTCTTGATGCTGAATATTTTCTATTCAGCAATTATCTTTCTTCCTTCTCACCTGCCTTACACTAGCGTGCCCTGTTGGCCCTGAATTCTTGCTCACTAAGCTAAGCTCCTGGCCTTTGAGAGCTGAATTGATTTACTTTTTCCAAATATGTTCAATGAGACCTTGTCCCCATCCCCTCTTCCCCATGCTTTATGGTATTTATGTCATTCCATTGCTCAGTGCCACTGGTAACTTAAATTCTATGCATTAATTTGCAAACCAAGAAGACATTCTTACATATAGGTCATTTTGCTCTGATTTGAGCTGCTTTAGATAGCTGTCTGGGTAAATCTTCCTAGTAACCAGTTGACTATATGACCATTGTGTTATGTATGTGAGAAGTGCTACTATAACGAATCAATGATGCTCTGGGGTGTGTATTGGCATTTATTGCCCAAGTGATAACTAGATTATATCATTGTTCCTCCACCCCATCTATTTTCAGAATTTGTAAGTAATTGAATTGTACTTACCTTTTTATTGTTTTTATATTTGACAGTAAGAGGTCTTAAAGGAATATGAATGCAGCACAAATTGTTTTATTCTTGAAAAAATATAACAAAGGGAATAAAATCCCTACTTATTTATTTACTTACTTATTTATATTTCCTTGCAGATTGATACACTGGCTGCAGAATACCCATCAGTAACAAACTACCTCTATGTTACCTACAATGGTCAGGTAGGAACTCTAAATTGCTGTATGCAGAAAGCTCTAGATTTAGTAAATGGTCAACATGGGGGAATACACATTTTTGTGTTTTTGTTTATCTAGAAATCCTGGTGATAAACATGACATTATGTAGGTCAGATGTGTCAATGTATTTCTATACTGACTTTTCAGAACTGCCTTAAGATGGTGAAATAAAACAAATAAAACTATAATAAGAATAATGGTTACCTGAACATACAGTGGTGGTGTGTTCTCATAGATGTTTAATTAAAATATATTGAAGTTATTTTTTTGTGAATAAGTAGAGCTTATACTTTATACTTATGGGTTCCCAGACACTAATAGAGTATACATGTCAATAAGAGAAAGGATGAAAAAGATACACTCAGTGACAGGACAAAGAGTTTAATTAGATTGAAGAATAACACATAATAATTTCTGTCTTTATTTTTCCACAGGAGCATGATATCAATTTTGATGACCATGGAATGATGGTGTTAGGCTGTGGTCCATATCACATTGGTAAAGTGATAAACTTATATTTACATAGGACTTTACAGTTTATATAGTACATTTCACACATGTTAATCCTATTATTCCAAGAACCATGTAAAATAGATACTGTTACGATAAACATTTTGCAATTTAAGAAACTGAAGGTTCAGACAGATAAAGCCGAAGTTTATATAGCTATTAAGTGGTAGAAGCAGTATTCAAATGCAGGTCTCAACTATAATTCCTTCTCCCTTTTCATCATATCATCCTTTTATGTTTTTATCTTCATGAACTAAATTGAGCCTTTCACTGGGGTTGGGGACTGAATTACACTTTGACTTTTTCTCATATGGCATATTTTACACAAAGACCTATATTTGCTCGAGAACTTCATACATCAACCAGAAATTACATTTGTAGATGACGTCTGTTGATATCAAATGCCAAGAGCTTTTCTCATTGGTGCATAGGCAGAGCATCATATAATCTAATTAAAATATTCACACCAGAAATGATACATCTTGCCCAAATCTTAAAATTAGACATTTAATAATGATATAATAATAATTTACAGTTACGAAGTATATATTTAAATAAACAATGGTATTTCTCAACAAGTGTGTTTAACATTTAGTCAAGCAAATTATTCTAGTATGGAAATGATGAAATGTATCATTTAAAATGTATGTTGTCTTATTTTATTACTGTAAACATAGTTTATTTTAGTTTTTATAAGTAACTAAGTGCTTCTGGATATGCTACTTTAGCAAATTCTGGCCAAATCTTGAAGTAGGTCAAAAGTGTTTATTCCTTTACTACCTTAGTTTCTTATGGCTAAATGACCTGAACACCTCCAACAGAATGTACTCTTCTCTTCTTTCATCCTTCCTATTCAAATTTTACCTAATTTATTTGACAATTCTGCATTACCTTAGGACCTAGGGCAGACTAGCTGAACTGATAATCAAGTGTCTACTTAGTGAAAATTAGCATGCTACTATATTTGGATATATTGGATAATTTACTGGTCTGATAAAAGTTTTTAGGAGACAGAATCCTTATGCAAAGGATTAGTACAAATCCCAGAACTTTCAGTTCTATGGCATCCCAGTAGAGGTGATATTTTGAAGTATTTAGGCCATTATTGTACTTGGAATTACTTTCTAGAAGGTCACTCAGTCTGCATGGGGTGGCCTTACCAAGCTCAAAGGATATGCTTGGAAAGTACAGGATTTTCCAGTCAATCAAGATATGTCAGAACTACAGGGCACTTCAGGGATCATTTGGCTTAGACCTCAGATGGCAGAGTAAGTGGAATAACTAAAACAAGAGCTCAGGTATTCTGATCACCAGCTTAAATATTTTTGTGTACTGAGGTCAGTTTGTTCACTTTGAATTATTTTCTGTAACTGGGGGTTTTTTCCCCTAAAGTTCTTTTTGTTAAGAGACAGAGAGCGAGCGAGCACATGAATGGCGGGAGGGAGGGGGGCGTTTGGGTGGGAGGGTAGGGGCAGAGAGGGAAAGAGAGAATCCCAAGCAGGCTCTGTACTGATAGTGCAACATGGAGCTCAGACCTATGAACTATGAGATCATGACCTGGGTTAGAACCACGAGTTGGACACTCAACCAACTGAGCCACCCAGGTGCCTCAAAAGGAGTTTTTTAATCATTACAATTATCTCCCATTAACTTTGAGGTTCTGAATGTTTCAAATGCAGAGATTACCTAATGCAGAGCTTAGCATATAAAACAAGCCAACATGTCATTGTTCTTTAATTAGCCCCTGTTTTTCCTACTATTAACGTAGTGTGCATAATGCATCTGAAATTTACATTTTGGAATTTTAAAAATCTCATCAAAAGGGCATTAGCTTCCTTGGCTTGGGCTGACTGGCAATATCGTTCTCTGCTCTTTGTGTTGTAACTTCATGTTTCTCTTACCTCTTTTCCCAATCTCACCATCTCTGCAGGCAGCAGTGTGGAATTTGATTGGTGTGCTGTCTCCAGCATCCGCACACTGCGTCAACTTGGCAAGAAGACAGTAGTGGTGAATTGTAACCCTGAGACCGTGAGCACAGACTTTGATGAGTGTGACAAACTGTACTTTGAAGAGTTATCTTTGGAGAGGATCCTAGACATCTACCATCAGGAGGTAAAAGGAGGAAGAAGTAGAAAGAAAGAGAGAGAGAGAAAGGAAAGAAAAAAAGGAAGAAAAATATATGCAGTGCATACTTTATAGATGTGTATATACACACACACACACACACACACATATATGTAGATTTATGTTATAATCTCCAATTAGGAGAAATGAGCTGCCAGTGTCTTCCACTGACTAATTTTGTAGTGAAACTCTAAAAAAAATTATCTCAGCCTTAGAGTCTTGAGGCTCTGGCACAGAGTGATTATTTTTTTTCTTTCTAAGCATTCCAACTAGATTGAAAACTCTTCTTGATAACATGTGCCAGACATGTATTAACTAGTACAAGACAACCCTCCAAAATATTTTGCAGAAGGGTTTAATTGGTCATTTAGACATACAATAAGCAGACTTTCTTTAGTTCATGTGTTGTTGTGGTTCAATAAGGAACGGTCTCCAGAGGAGAGAAGTCAGTTGTTCATAAAGGACCAGTTAATTCTTTGTGCCATCAGATGAAACCATTAGTATTCAATTTAAGATGGATGCGTTCATTCTGAATGATTTCTGTACTTTTATAGCTTTCTCTGACAGTTCCTCTTCTACGATCACTCCAATATTACTGAGACTATTTTCACTGTGAATTCCTATGACTGCAGGTTACTATAAGTCTATAGAACAAGTTAATTAAATTATTTTACAGTTAAAATATAACTGTTGGAAGATTTCAGAGTGATGTCCAGTGATTGTGCTTTTTTATGTCACTATAGTTAATTAAATACTATGTAGAATCATCCCTATGTATATCATATGGTCACTTAAAAAAATACCGAGCTAAGGCCATACTGCTAAAATTCAAGTTTTGACTTGATAATTCACTGACTTGTGCCAATTTCTTAAATTCTACATTTCATATTTTTTGGTGTTGTTAATGAACCAGATAAGAGTAAATATGTGCTACATGCAGGTGCTGTAAAGATAACAAGATTTGAGGTTGAAATCACATTGTAAAGTGTAAATAAAGTTCAGTGCCAGAACATGTGATGATTTTATTATATTAAAGAAAAATAGACAAACTAAGGATGGATGTATCATCATAGCTGTCTATTTGGGACTGGTATAGTAATCTTTTAATATAATGAAATTGAACCATTAGTTAGAGTATACACAATTTTTGTTTTTCTCTCTGACATGTTTTTTCTGATAATTTCTTAAGATTCATTTTAGGTGGGGATCAAAATAAGTGCATTCTACAGATATTTCTTGAGTACCTTTTAAATACCAGGGTCAGCAGGATAGAGCTGTAAGACCAAATCCCTTCAAGACATTATAATAAAACTGGGTCCCATAGCATAAATATGTGAAAAAGTATATAATTATTTAAAAATGTTAACAAGGATTACAGGAATCACAGCAGACATTTTACACATAATTAATTATTTTCATGTGAAATGTTTTAAGGAAAGATTAAAAAATTCTACAACTGCCTTCTGATACAGTTATACGTGGATATTAATGAGACCCTTTTATAATAACTGAATTCAGTATGATGGTAAAAGATAAATTGGCCCTTCTTTGAAGCTAATTGGCATTTATAGTGGTACTATGTTTTTAAAAATGTCATATTGGAGAATATAAGAACAATATTCCACTGATGTATTTGTTAGAGTATCTTATGGGAAATGTTTTATTATTGTATACACACATCATACGCACATGTACTATATGTTTCCTTCAATGAGGTTGTTGTATATATCCTCACAACCTACAGGAGACTGCTATAATCCAAACTTGGATGCCTCGTAATGCTGAAGGTACTGAGACATTCAGTAGTACATGTGCAGAGAATTGGAAGCACATCTAAACTTATTCAAAGCACACATTTGAGTCACTTTAGAAGGGCGATAGGCTTTCCAAGGATACATAGCTATATAGGATGATAGAAAGAATGATGGGTCTCCTGGTCCAGGTCTCTTGGTCTAGTTCAGGACCAAGGCTATTTCCGTGGTAACAAGGAAGCATTTCTAAAGAACGCATAAAGAAGAGTCAGAAAAGTGACATGTCCTGTGAGTAAAGCAGTCTGGTTCAGTCTGTAGAGCATGCACGCTTGATCTCGGAGTCATGAGGTCAAACCCCATATTGTGTATGGAGCCTACTTAAAAAAAAAAAAAGAAAAAAAAGGAAACAAGTCTTAATGAGAGGTGGAGTGAGAGGGGATTCTAGGCATGCTAAAATTTCCTTCCTACCTGTTCTTATTTTTTTAATAGAAAATGTTACAGTGATATATTCTTTTGGCTGCAGACATTTTTTTATGCTTTATAAAGAACAAATCTTTAAACTTTAAGTCATTTATTCCTTGTGATTGTGTCCATGGATTCTGCTCCCTGAGAAGAAATCTGCATTTTGATTTTTTTTTAAAATTTTAGTGTTGAGTGTGGGGAAAGGTCAAGAAAGTTCAGAAGTTGGTGTCTGCTATCTACAAGGGTGGGGCTGATAGATGGTATTTTTCTGAGTTCACAATTTTGGTTAGGACATTTTTTATAAAGAAAGGATGTTCTTAAGCTTTTTTGAGGTATATGAGTTGAAAATTATTACATTGTTTATAGAAGTTGCAACACTGTTCTTCTCTTTTATTAGATCTACTATTAAATCTTTTTCCCAGGGATGAATTATGTAATAATCTTCACAGGCTACAGCAATGAATAAGAATCACACAGATCCTGTTTAAACTTCACATTCTCTTTTTTCCTTTGGAAACTCATTGTCTGAAAAGTTATATAAATGAACATTAATTTTCTTCTACACCTCAGCCCCGTATAAGACCCACTTCTCTTTTTTAATTTGTTCATTAAAGACCGGATTGAGTCTAAAAAGGTCAGGCAATATACCGGACACCTTATGATATCGCTCTCTAGTTTGAGTCCTGCTTAAATAATTTTTCTTGCTTTTGCAATGAATAATCTACTGGATCATACCCCATAAAAATGTACTCTGATTAATGAGAAAGTTGTGCTACTTTTAATACCTGATACTATGTGGATACATATACAATGATACCTCTGTAAGACAATTTGAGTTAAATGAATGAATGACAGACATTAATCAATTATAGACAAAACCCATTAGGCAACTCATGACTCTAAATAGAACTGAGTTTCACTCCTAGTGTTTGATTTAACTGTTATTAAATATAATCTTAAAGGTCTGCCTAAAGTGTTCAAAATTTTTTACTAAAATGTGAGTTACTAAAACAAAGCATGATCAATCTCAGACAGATGTACTAAGAGCTGAAATTTGTAAATTAGAGATAATACATGAAATTACAAAAATCAGGCCTATCTTTTCATGAATTAAATGCTATTTCTGTTAGATAAATTCTCTCTCTTGCATTCTACCTATAACATAGCATTTAATTGGCCTATAAAAATAAGGACAAACCAATGTACTAAAAATATATTTGTGGACTTATTGCAACTTGAATACTATATCAGAAGTATTTTCGTGTGGTGTTGGCTTAGCTTAGTGATAATCAAGTTTAAAAAAACAGGAAAGTAAACAGAGTAAAAAGATACAAACAAATCTAGGTAAGATCAATGGAACTTTGGGACCCTACCAGAATTATTTTCAGCCTGAAGTATTCAGAAATCTGTGAAATATCTGAATTTTAGAATATTTTATTTCAGTGGGTTATTTAAAACTATTTTGACTTAATCAGTTATGGTATTAATGCTAATTTACCCATGTTGGATACCAAGTTATTTCCCTAAGCCCCTGCTAGTTCTGTGCTTGCAGTTGGGGGCCAATTTAAGATGGAATTCTTCCACAAAACTGTCCTATATTAACTTCATCCAACAAACATGTTCTCTTATACTGAATTCCTTTTCTGTATGGGCAAAATGTACACTACACCCTCAACCATTACTCTAACGCATTCTGTGGAAGTATGCCTTTCCAGTGATGATTTTTACTGTTGGAGTCAATGATAAGAATAGGATTTTACAAAGTTTTTCTACCACTTTTCAAAAAGAATATTTTGGAAATAGCTCTCCTTGTATCCTCTAACATTAACCATCTTTGAAACCAGGCAGAAAATAGAGTTAGCTTGAGATTCAAAGATTTGGCTTATCAGTTAAGCATAGCTGCTTTTCAGTATGTAAAGAATTGAGCTCTAGTGTTGGCTTTGTGTTTGGTAGATAAGAAATATGGGCAGGTTATTTCACTCTCGCCGATCATTAGTTTCTTGAGCTGTAAAATGGGGAGAGTAATAACTACCTCAGAGGGATACAGTGAAGTTCAAAACAGATGGTCCAGGGAATATAGTAATATCCTTAATGAATAGTAGCAGTTTATTTTATTGCTCTTTTGAAAGTTGCTAATTTATTGAAAAATAAAAATCAATTTCATAGAGCATTTTGAAAAATATTGGTGTATTCATTAATTAAACACTTTTCCCTCAACTTTGAGCTCCTACTTAATGCAATGGACTCCAATTTTTCCTCATAGCTTGGTACTTCTATTTTTTAATTTTAGAAATTATTTTTGAAATCTTTCAAGTAAAAAACTTTTGTATGCATTTAATCGAGGAATTAGTTTTTAAGCCTGTAAAATATTAACTCTGCTAATAAACTAAAAATAATAAGCAAATAAAAATATTATTATAGTACAAAGAATAAATCTTCTTAAAGGTTCTGCAAAGATGTATATTGAACATAAAAATGATAAAAGAAGCTTAAGTGCACTTATAAATATGCAGAACTGTGGCTTATTGTTTTCCATACTGTTTACAGTGCACTTAAGCACTCAATTGCAGGGTATTTGCTTAGGCAGTACTATAATTTCTCTCATCAAAGAGAAATTAGCTTTATCCCTTTTAAGAGTATTTAAGACTGATTTCAAAGAATGATAAAATACATTTGGCACATATCTATTATTTCAGCAGTTCTAATATTCATTAGGTTATTAAGGCAAATATAAATTATGTCAAGATAAATGGCCATTCAGATATAATAATATTTTGTAATATTAATAACAATGTCTTATTTATGCACTTATAGTGTGGGAGGCCTTTAATGTTTATTATCTTATATAACTTCTCTAGTGACCTTGTGAAGCTAATAGCTATTATTATTCTAATTTTACAAACATGAAGCCCGGACAGAGTTTCACAGGGGGAACTAAGATGGGAAAGGACTTTTAACTGAAAAAAATCTTGAAGTTTTAACTCCTCATAGGAGATTAAGGTTACAGATTCAGAGACTATTTGTTAGGCAAATAGTAAGGAAACGGGAATTAAAATCAGTTATTGGGTACCGTACACATGTGCCAAGGTGGCAGTAAAAGAGAAAGGATATAAAAATGGGAGTTAGGATTTAGACTGGACTTTAGTGGAGAGATTGGGTAAAGTTTAGATAAGGATGGAGACAAAAAGAGAAAAGAGCAAAGGCAGGGAAGGTTACGAGGGGCAGAACGCTTGCGAGGGGCAGTCACATAGTTGGGGACATTGAGTAGGAGGTCTTCTTGGCAGGGAGAAGAACAAAAATAATAAAGCTGGAGAGCCTTTTTTTAATGTTTTATTTTTATCTTATTTTATTTATTTTATTTTATTTTAATTTATTGTCAAGTTAACTAACATACAGCATAGCCTTGACTTCAGGAGTAGAATCCCATGATTTCATCACTTACATACAGTACCCCGTGCTCATCCCAACAAGTGCCCTTCTTATCTGACTGAGCCACTCAAGCACCTCAACAAGTGCCCCTCTCAATGCCCATCACCCGTTTTCCCTAACCCTCCAACCCCCATCCCCATCAATTCTCAGTTTGTTCTCTGTATTTAAGAGTCTCTTACAGTTTGTCTCCCTCTCTGTGTTTTATTTTTCCTTCCCTTCCCTGGGGTTAAGCTGGAGAGTCTTAATTGTCCCATCGATGGGGATGAGTTTACACTTTGTCCTTTAGGCAAAGGGACATTTTGAAGAAAATAAGTATAGGAGTAACTTGGTGAAGCAGTTTTGTGGGATAATTAATCTGAATGTGAAAAGCTGGGGTGGAAGGGAACAGGAGAAATGAGTGTTAGAAGGAGACATCTATGTCCATTTAGGAAATTACCATGGTAGTCCAAGGAACACTTGATTACAGTGTAGAGTACATGGTGAAAATATTAATTGGTTGATTTCCTTTCTCTAATTGTCATGAGTGTAAATGTCACACATTCACGTGCAGTTGTGTAGAAGTCTGATATGGTAATCATGTGTAATTATCTGGAACTCTTCCATAGATTTAAGGATGTAAATACCTGGAAAGTAAGAACCAAGTTTGTTTATCTCTTTGTGATGTAACTTAATATCCATTGTTGGGAGAAAGGAAAATATCACAACATGTTAAGCATTGTCACTAAGGAAATGAAGGCAGTTGGTAATTCATCGTGAAGTTACTCCAGGGTCTGATATTGTGGGTGTCTTTAACAGGCATGTGGTGGCTGCATCATATCAGTTGGGGGTCAGATTCCAAACAACCTGGCAGTCCCTCTATACAAGAATGGTGTCAAAATCATGGGCACGAGCCCTCTGCAGATCGACAGGGCAGAGGATCGCTCCATCTTCTCAGCTGTGTTGGATGAGCTGAAGGTGGCTCAGGCACCCTGGAAAGCTGTTAACACTTTGGTAAGGAGAGAAACACGTGTCTGTTTTAATGCTCGCTTTTGAAGAGTTGTAACTTGAATGTTAACTACTGCAGATGTTAACTGCAGGGCAGAGAGAAGGCACTGTGCTTAGTGACTTTACTTTAAAGTTGGTATATTTCCATGATTGCGGTTAAATGATGGTTACAAATTGGTAGGAGTATTCTCATTAAGATTCAGACAATGAAAGACTTTCAAACTATTTCTGAACTGGATTTGATATATAGAATTAGCAACTAGGAATTTTATATATTTTGAATGTCCAATTTGCATTTTAATAGTGTCTTTTGAGAGAAAGAATAAAAAGAGATGTGTTACCACTTGTTCTAAAGATATCTTTCTGCAGAGCTGTTGCGTCTTTTAAACCATTCATGCATTTTGTTGTTATTGTCGTTTCTATCAATCAGAATGAGGCACTGGAATTTGCGAAGTCTGTGGGCTACCCCTGCTTGCTGAGACCTTCCTATGTTTTGAGGTAATATATTTTCCCCCAAAGTAATGATTTAAAAATCAGGAGATGCAGAACTGAATGCTGTATGCTAACAGCACTTGGCTTTGATGTGTGCAATTTGTAAATCCACCCACAATCCCCAAACCAACATGGCCAAACAGAGGACCTGGGGACTGTCCTTCAGGTTACTGCATTTGCCTCACAGGGTGGCCATGAGAGTCTATAGTCCTCCATCTTAGAAGCATGACTTAGGGCATCTCCTTGCCCAACTAGAGGAGGATAGTTTTACATTAGAGAAGAGAACAATTAAAAAAAAAAAAAAAAAGCAAAACCAAACCTAAACAAGCCTGGGATATCTGTCTCCAATATCTGTTTCCTAGTACACAGAAACGATGGCTTATCTGACTGTCGTCAGCACCTTCTGATGGTGTCTCTGGTCTGAACATTTTAATTTTTGACAGCACATTTTTTAATGGATGAATTGTAATGGTGAGGGACATGGACAGTGAGTATCTTTTATATTAAACGTTGAAACGAAGTTCTATCATCAAAGGAGAAGTTGTGAATTAGCACTTCCTCTCTTCAAATGTTACCACATGTAAGCAACTACTTCACTGAACAGAGGATAATAAGAGAAACACAATTTGCTATGCACCATCTGAAAGTGTAAATGGAATTTGAGATGGGATCCTTTAAAATAATGAAAAATTTGAAATGAGGTAGAAAACTTTCCTTTTTATTTAAATGGCATTTTGTGTAAATCACAGTGAAATAGTACTTCTTCTTTGAGGTATTAATGTAAGTTAATTTAAACAACACACAGACATTTATGGGAGGGCTGCAGAAAGCAGCCCTGACTATTGTGCCTCCTTTGTCATCTCTGCAATCTGTCTCTTTGTTCCAGGTGCCTATGCTGTGAATTATCAATGTTAGTGCCTTAGCCTTCCTGTCTTAAATAGATATTGAAAACTCTATGCAAAAATTTGTAAGAGTAGAAAAGGTAAAGAAAATGCTACTTTTTAAAAAAATATTTTTATTTATTTCTAGGAGAGAGAGAGAGAGAGACAGCGTGAGCAGGGGAGGGTCAGAGAGAGAGGGAGACACAGACTCTGAAATAGGCTCCAGGCTCTGAGCTGGCAGCCAGCACAGAGCCCGATGCAGGGCTCGAACCCACGAACCGCGAGATCATGACCTCAAGCGAAAGTCGGACGCTTAACCGACTAAGCCACCCAGGTGCCCCAGAATGACCTGCTTTGACAGCAGACCTGTGGATAAGATCAGCCATTGGCAATGACCTCTGAAGAAACAGGCTAAGAATAGCTAAATCCTGGGATGAATGTTGTTAAGGATTAAGAATCTCCTGGAGCCAGCAGAGTGAAAACACAGAATGAGAAAGGACAAACATTGGGTTACTGCCATCTCTAGTATGTGGTTCTCTTTGGACCTTATCACAGTTCTCACCCCCAACTTGGGTAACTCTTGTTGATTGCTCTGATGATTAAATGGAGTAGTCTCAATTCACCTGGAGCTGTTCTGAGAAGCAATCAAGACCAGCATGCCTTACTTCCAAAATGATGAAAGAAACTGACTTGTCCTCCTCTGCTTTCCAGTGGGTCAGCCATGAATGTGGTATTCTCTGAGGATGAGATGAAAAAATTCCTAGAGGAGGCCACTAGAGTCTCACAGGTAATGTCTGATTTCCTCCTGGTGACTTTTTCTGTTAGTTGCTACCTTATTTCATGTTTTTCTTTTCACAATATGTTAGAGTGGTTTTCCCTTTTATTTCCTATCCAGCAGTCTCCAACATATGGAAATTAGAAAACTCAAATGCATTTAACTGTATTTAGATCCTTAGGGTTAGTGAAAGAAGGAGACTAGTGCATATTTGAACACAACATTTATGTGGTTTTAGACTCCCAGAGTGAGTCTGGATAAACATTCATGACTGCTCATAAGTTAGATGCTGGTCAAGTTATCCCTGGGGTTCTCAGCCTCAAGGACTGCCTGACCAAGCTCATTATGTATCAGTGAAGGCTTTCCTGATTTTTAATTCTCACACTTGGAGAAACTTTGCCTTAGTCAACCCTACACTTTTGTTTTTCTTAATTTTTAAAATATTTATTTATTTTGAGAGAGTGAGTAGGGAAGGGGCAGAGAGAGGGGGAAAGAGACAATCCCAAACAGGATCCCAGCGTGAGGGCCAGCACAGGGCTCTATCCCACGAACTTTGAGATCATGACCTGAGCTGATATCAAGAATCGGACCCTCAACCAACTGAGCTACCCAGGTGCCCCAATCCTGCAATTTTAATAGTAAACTCCTTTGCTCACCTATTGATTTTTTTTTTCCATTTTGGTACATTCCATTTTCCAGTTAACAAAAATGTTTATAATTTTGTCATGATTTAACCACCTTCATCCACTGCTCTCAGCTTTTGTTTTCTCCCTTGGTGCTACCTCGATGTGATTCATTTAAGCTTTACCCAGTAGGGTTATTGATCTGCGACCTTGTATTGTAAAGGATGAAAGTAATGTTTTCCTTTTTAAAAGCTTTCAAAAGCTTGTTGGGTTTTCTTAAAAAAAGAAAGAGAGAGAGAGAGAAAGAGAGAGAGAGAGTGCATGCACAACTCATAGAAAAGAGTTTGATATTTGGCAAGTGGAATTTGGAGGGAGCTGAAGAGTAAAGTCTGAAGCATTTCAAAAAGGAAGGAAGAGCATGGACTGTTCGTGCTCATGAAGCCAGACCTCATTTCTGCATGGTGGTTGCTCCCCAAGGCCATTGGAGCAGTGAAGAAAGTAGCTAAGGATCAAGGGTGAGAAAGACAAAGAGCATAAAAAAAGAAAACCGAATAGATTTTGAATCAGTGTTAAAGTTGATAGCTGAGGAGGGAATGTCTCAGTGGGCCAGTTTTCATTAATGTGTACTGGAGCAAGACACTGTCTTCTTCTCTATCTTATTTCCTGCAAGGGTCCAGGCCAACTTCCTTTTTGAGGAACAAGTTAGAGCCAGCTGGTCTCATGTGAGTGATGAGACAGGTCTCCTCTCTTTCCTGCCTGGAACACTGGATCTTACAGGGCCTCTATTCATAGAATATTTAATATATATATATTTTACTGCTAGCATATGGATGGAACCCACACTGGACCAAAGTTTTATAATGGAGATGTCCTGACTGAGTGCTTTCTGGTTACAGGATTCCCATCAAACTACAGTAGAATCTGGAATACTCAGTCAAGTGAATCTAGAATAAAATCACCTCCTATCAATCATTCATCTATTTATGTATTCATTCCTGTTTACCGCCTGCTGTATAATGGCATTGTTCTCAGTATCAGAGGCTACATTCATACAAAGAGAGATACAGTCTTCTCTCACAGAGGACTCTCTTTACTAGAGACATCAGACTTCAAGTAATTACAATTAAATACAGTAAGCACAGCAATAAGAAAATATAAGATACCGAGGAAGAGTAAACGTATTGGGGTCCATCCCTAAAAAAAGGCTTTTGAAATTAATTTTAAATGGTTGGTTTAGAATTAACTGGGTGAAAGATTTACATTGTGGGTGTGAATAGGAAGAAAGTACAGTAAGGTAAAGGTTCAAAGCTGAGAAAGAGCATGGGGTTTCTAGAAACTATTATTGAAGTATTCAGTATATGGGCTGGGACACCAAACATGATGGGGGAGCAGATAGATTGGGAAGGGAGCAGGCAAAGAGAACCTTGTCAGTTATGCTGAGTTTGGATTTTAGTCATAATTTCTGATTTTAGTCATACTATAGTATGGAGAGTGAATTCTGGGGCAATACTGAATTCATGGAAAAAAGTTAGGGGCTGTTGCTATAGCTCAGAATAGAGATGACAGTGCCTTGGATCAGAATAATGATAATAAAGATAAAGAGAAGTACATACATTCTAGAAATATTGAGAATGTTCACTGAAGGCAATTAGTGAGTAGATGGAGGTAGAGGGTGAAAGAGTATCTGATAAAGGATGACTCCTGAGCTTCTGCCTTGGACAGCTGGGTGGATGGTGGTACCATTTATTAAAATAGGGAACACTGGAGAAGAAGGAATTTTAGAGAAGGAAAATATATATTTAATTTTTGACCTTTTGTATAAGGTGCCTGTGAGGAATCCAAGTGGAGATGCTTTAAAAGCAGCGGGTTATACAGATTTTAAATTGAGAATAAAGGTCATGGCTAGTGATAGAAATGTACATATAGTTTTGGAAATAAATAACAAGTCATTTTAGTCAGAGTTTAGAGAATGGAAGGAGAGAGTATAGAGGAAGAGAAATAGCTAAGACAGAGACATATTTAAGGGCTGACCAGAGACAAAAGAACCATGAAGGAGCTGACAAAGAAGCAGGAAAAGGTACTTTATGGAAATAAATGGAAAGAAGTGTTTTAAGAAGGCCAATAATGTATACTGCTGCAGAAAGATGGACATTTATTAGGAAATTTTCTTCCCCACAGTGTCTGGGTGGCTTAGTCAGTTAAGTATCCAACTCTTGTTTTTTGGCACAGATCATGATCTCAAGGTTCATGAGTTTGAGCCTGAGTCAGCATATGCTTGGGATTTTTTTTTATCTTCCCCTCTCTCTGCCCCTCCCCCACTTGTGCTGTCTCTGTCTCTCTCAAATAAATAAACATAAAAAAAATTCTTCCTCAACATGATAAGGACTATTTCATAGATTTGTTCAAATGTCCAGGATGGTGGATACTATTGTTCCCCCACTCAGATCCCTTTACCTGTGGAAGCACCTGTCCCTAACTGTAGTGATAGCTGATAACATTAACCAGCTAAACTTCTTCTTTGGGTAGCTATCCTCAGTACAATAGGAGCTTCATCAACAAGGAGGCATGATTCCTCACCCCACCACCACCCTCAAAACACTAGACAGTGATATACCTTTGCCTCAAGATGGGACTTACTCTGTGTTGCAATTCATGTTCCAGAGCTCCCTGGGCGGGGAGGGGGGGTGGGTAAGGCCAAATTCAATCTCCACTGAGAGCTAAAGATTTTGTCCTTCTGTTTTCCTTGATGACAGGAACACCCAGTGGTGCTGACAAAGTTTATCGAGGGGGCCCGGGAAGTAGAAATGGATGCTGTTGGCAAAGATGGAAGAGTAAGTGCTTTATCCCTATACCCTAGATCCCTGCCTTCCCATCAGGTTTTGTTTTGTTTAGTTTTGTTTTGTGTTTTTCCTTAGTGATTTTGGAACAGATTAGAGGTCATGATGTCTACAAAACATGCCTCTAATGATAGTGGACAAGCTGCTCAGTCCAAAAAAACTTCAAATTCACTGACAATTTAGGAGATGTGTCGTGGGAATCATATATCTTGTGTTTTATATTATTAGAATTCCTCTTTGATGATATTCAAAATTAATTATCATCATGTACTCATCATTCTTTTTGATAGATTTTTCTCCCTCATTTTCTTTTGTCTGTGGGTTTCCTTTTATGTTTCAATGAGTATTATAAAAACATCCAATACTTTGCTTTCTGAAGTTCCTAATTGAATCCCTCATTTTTCTCCTCTCTTGATTTCCCAGCCTCCACCTTTTTATTGCATTAATAAAGACAAAACTCAACAGAGTGGGGTGGATAAGGATAATAACATAAAATTAGTTTACCAAATCACATCTTGAATTGCTAGCACAATGAATGCCTCCAACTTTAGGGAAAAATGAAGATGTGAAGAACACGTTCTTTTAGATTGCCTGGTGTACTAATAAGGCACTCATGATTTATCTTGAAATATAGGAAGTTATGTTTTAGGGAGTCCATGTGATATTTTTTGCTTTAATGAAAAATAAAAAGTTTTCCTTCATTTTCTACTTTGTAGATACTTCAACACAATACTGAAAATGTTAAATCATTTTTGGCTTTTTTGTCTTCCAGATTAACAGTTAGTTCAAAGTAGGGTTGTTTACACACACACACAGACACACACACACAGACAACATATGCTGTTTTATACATATATACATACACATATACATATACATATATACATATACATATACATATATACATACATATACAGTAATTATGACTTCATACTGCAAAATCATACAATTCTGAGTTTAAGCACCCTTCAAAATCATTTATTTTAACCTCACACCCCCAAGGATGAGAATCTTCTTCCAAGCATCATCAGAGAGTGGTCACCTGCTTTCTGCTTAATAACTTTGGTTACACAGAGCACAGAAAGTTGTCGGGTTGAAAGATGTCATAGATATATATGGACATCTTGTTTATTCCTTCTTTTGAAGTGAAGTCTGTTTCCCTAGAATTTTTTCATTCCTGACCTTCTGGCCTCCAGAGTTGTAGAGCATATGGTTAATCTTTCTCCCTTTCAACATTTTAAGTATTTTAATACTCAGGTATAATGTGAGAGGGATGTCATCATACCAGTGTCAACGTGGAGAATGTAAGACTGGCATAGGGGCATTTGTGTTTTTTTCAAATATTGTGCTGGTAAAGTAGTGCTGGTCTGTTGGTCTGATTTGGTTCCAATTTGCTAGGGTATGCTCTTAACCTAAGCTTCTCTCAGACATCAACTATTGCTTATCAGCCTGGACGCCTTCTTTTGGAAATGTTCCAGGTTATTCACATAATTTTTAAACAGTCACATTCAAAAATGGACGTAGTACTTCAGCTACATTATGATTTTTTCAGAGCTCAGTGGGAGTATTGTCTCCCTATTTCTAGACACTATAAAAAAATCTGAGTGCTTACTATGCACTAAATATCATGTCAAACACTGAATATGTGTTCATACTTATCCTTATAAACATTCTGTGAGACAGATACCATTGTTAGCACTGTCTTATCAGAAACCAAGGCTACAAGATAAAGTACCTTGCCCAGGTCACAGAGCTCATAAGTGACAGCAGGAGACTCTAATGTTACTCTGCTTTAAGTCATTTATAAATCTGATAAACAAATCATGTCTGTACTTTATTTGTCTTTTACAGTTACCCAATTATTCTCCCCCACAGTCAGCTTTATCATTTCCCAAAGATACACATACTATTAACATTCAGGTTATGGTGACTGAGACCATAAACTTTGGAATGTGACAGATAAGGTTGAAAATCCTGAGTTGGCCATACAGTAGTCACGTGCATTTGGGTTATTTCTTTTTATATTGCCTTAGTTTGCTTACCTCTGAGAGAAGGCAAGAATAATTTCCTCTTGACTCCCTTCTTTCTCAAATTTCAATTTTTAAATGTTTATTTTTGAGAGAGAGACACACACACAGAGTGCAAGCAGGGGAGGGACAGAGAGAGAGGGAGACACAGAATCTGAAGCAGGCTCTTGGCCCCACACTGCCAGTACAGAGCCCGACGTGGGGCTTGAACTCATGAGCCACAAGATCATGACCTGAGTCTAAGTCAGACGCTTAATTGATTGAGCCACCCATGTGCCCCTCTCAAATTTCAATTAAAAATCTTAATCTTTAGATCTGAAGCCTTCTTCTTCATCCACCTAAGCTACACCATGCACCCAGCTATTCACCTCTCCCATCTTTTCTTTTCCAGTATCTAAAACCTTACCTGGAAGGAAAAGATAAAGATCCCTCCAGTGCCTCCCAAATGCTTCAGTTTCCTATTTGTTCTCAAAAGTCAACATGAGTCAGTTTAGTTGTCCTTTCTTCCTATTAGGTCCTCATTTCCTATAATGACTAGTACCCATTCTAGTCAACAGGGGAGGGAGGGCAGCTCTGCCACTCTCAGTCCATCACTGCACAGGGAGGGAGCTAAGTCTACATGTGCAGCCCTTTTGTACTCCTCTCATCAAAGACTGAGCAAAAGAACTAGTCAATGCTCGAGGCATCTGTTACAATGGGGGGTGGGTGGTGTTGAGACAGTAGCTTCATTAAAATAGGTGCCTGACGACTCTTTCTGAAATCATCTTTCGGCCAGGTTATCTCCCATGCCATTTCGGAACATGTGGAAGACGCAGGTGTCCACTCGGGAGATGCTACTCTGATGCTGCCCACACAAACCATCAGCCAAGGAGCCATTGAAAAGGTCATCACCTATAAATAAAAGTGCAAGGGGGAAAAGCAAAGATTGAAAATAAATGTTTTTAACGAGGGAGCAATGTAGGTCATGCCCCCAGGTGAAATGTATTTATGAGGGGAACTTTCTTGCTCTGAAGAGTACCTTCTGAGTACTCGACATGGGTACCTTCTGGCTCTGGTTGGATAGAGGGGTTTGTACATGTGACATGCAGAACCTCCCTGCAAGGAAACACCCTTTCTTTCGGACCATAATGTCTACCTTGCAGAGTCCAGAGCAAGAAAAAAGTACATCAAAGAAATCTGTCTGGTCTCTTTCCAGTGCCTTGTAATTTCGGGGCCTGCTTTTCTCAGCCAGTAGGTCAGGAGATTAACACTACAGTTTGGACTGAAGTTTCTGGTGCTGAGGCATCCGGACTGAAAGAATTCTATTTAGCCCTCAAAGTAAAATCAAATTATATAATGGTGGGCAGATAGAGACCTTTGGCAGAAATAATTTTGTAAAATTATTTGTTCTCTTCTTTACTAGTCTGTTATGAATATTTGGTATGTGTTATTATATTGTTAACAGACGCCTACTAGTGGCTTCTGTTATTATTATTGCCATTATTATTGTTACAGTTATTAGTGGAAATGTAGCTCTGCTTAAAGAGAAATTAAAGAAATCTAAATTTAAGGTGCTGTAGCTTTTTCATTGTGTTTTCTAACTAAATATGCTCTTTAGCGCCATTATCATTGTCCTTTTGATGCAGGTGAAGGATGCCACCCGAAAGATTGCAAAAGCCTTTGCCATCTCTGGTCCATTCAACGTCCAGTTTCTTGTCAAAGGAAATGATGTCTTGGTAAGAAATGGCCAAGGTGCTTGAGAGGACACCACTGCTGTGTCAGCTTATGTTGGTCTGTGTCCCTCTGGTGATCTTCTCTGTGCGCATAATCACAGAGCAGCTGAGACTCCTGCCACTATTTGTGTCTGAGTGTAGGTTGTTGCACAATCTATGATGCCTGCCTTGTTTGAAGACACAGGCCCTTGGTGGCACTGATATGTCAGCCACGGTTATGTAAAGCACTCTTATCCACTGGGAAAGATCACTGTCTGCCATCTACAGTGTAGTATAGATGGACACACAGTGACTGTCATAAAGTAGTCTGAATATGTAGAATGGTCCTAAATTACGTGCACTGAAGTTTTAGATCCTGTTTACCAAAAATAGTTAAATCAACTTGACGAGTCTTAATTAATTTACTCTATTTAATGTAAATAATCAGTAACTGATATTGGATCAGCATTTACTGTGTGAAGGCATATGGTGGTAATAATGATGTGTAAGCCACAGTTTTTATTCCCAAAGATATTCAGTTTGGTGAGGACTGGGGAGAAGATGACTTTATAGATAACTGTAACATAAGCTAGAGTATAACTGCTGGAAGGAATGTACAAATATATGGCATTGGAATCGTAGAACAGAGGGAGCATGTCTGATAGCCTCTGTGTGTGTGTGTGTGTGTGTGTGTGCGTGCACACACGTGTATACACAAGTGTGTGCCTAAGCGTGTATCTGCGTGTCATATACCTGACTTGGGGTGGATTTGATGGGAGATTTTATATTTTAAGCTGAATCTTAAAGAATGGCTGGAATTTTGACAAGTAAAGGAAGGTAGAGAGGACATTACACATAGAACATCTAAGAGAAAATTTGACATATTTTAGGAGGTAGTGAGTAGTTAAGTTTAGCAAAATCATTTTTCTAGGGAAACAGTGGAAGATAAACTTAGAAAGTAAAATCGGGGTCAGGGAAATGGTATAAGATAGCATAGAGAGGTATATATGGAAGCAAGTGAATAGAAGGCCTTCAAGGACTAGACTTTAATTTGATGGCCAGTGGAAACCCAGTGAAGGCTTTTCGGTAGGGATGTGACATTATCTGAGCTCTGCATTCACATCTACAGCAGTGTGGGGGGGCGAAATTGTGGAAAGTGGATGGAAGAAAGGCAGAATTCAAAAATACTGATGAAAAAGAAAATGGTTAGCAAACGTTCAAGCAGTGGGAAGAGAAGGAAGAGATTGGCAAAACAAGAGCTGAGTCCCAGTGAAAAACAGCTGGAACCCAGGTGGTAGGGGGGATATTAATATATTGCCATTGGTTCTCAACATCTGCCTCTGTTTTTGAATTTTGTTATCTTTCCAGGTGATTGAGTGTAACCTGAGAGCTTCTCGATCCTTCCCCTTTGTTTCCAAAACACTGGGAGTAGACTTCATTGATGTGGCCACCAAGGTGATGATTGGAGAGAACATTGATGAGAAACCTCTTCCAACATTGGACCATCCCATAATTCCTGCTGACTATGTTGCAATAAAGGTAAAATTAAACAGAATTTAAGTTTCAAGGAAATTAAAGGAACAATGTTTCATCAAAAATAATTTCAAGGGGTGCCTGGCTGGCTTAGTCAGTAGAGCATGCAACTCTTGATCTAGGGGTATGAATTCAAGCCTCATGCTGGATGTGGAGGTTACTTAAAAAAATATTTTAATAAAGTAAAACAAAGATCTTCATACCTTACAAACCTTCTAACTAAAGTGCTGGACTAGGGATTTATGATCTTTCCTTTAAATAATACAATGCAGTTGCACCACAGGTAACTTTATATGAACTTTTATCCATTTCAAAAATAAAAAAAAAATCATTTAGAATTGCATAGCTTCAAAAGTAACCAGCTGAGTGAATTATAAACGACGTGAATGTGGCCCATATGTGATGATGTCAATTTAGTTGGTAAACAGAAATTCTGGACATATTTTGTTAGGACAAGATTTGAGTTGTGCCCCTTTTGAACTACACCAAGACTTCCAGAATGCATGGATCTTGGAGAAGTGTTACTCTTTGGTGGCAGTCAAATTCTAACTACCTTGGCCACCCTGTCTAGTTTCTATTTTCTTCAGTGGCACAATGTTTCCACTTGAAAAGTTGAAATAGCACCTGGTATTCACGGTGGTGCCATGTAGGTAATGAAATTGATGGCACCTTTGTGAAGATTAACCAGAGAATTTAAGATCTGTTCACTAATTTCCAATATATATGTATATTCCTGGTAATACTTTAATAATAAAGCCATTGTGCTCCTCTAGATGCATCAGTATGCCCATGCACAGAGTATTTATTTATTTTTAATTTGTTTTTGAGAGAATGCACATGTGCATGTGCACAAGCCAGGGAGGGACAGAGGAGAGGGAGAGAGAACGAGAGAGAGAGAGAGAGAGAATTCCAAGCAGCCTCCATATTCAGTATGGGCCCATTGCAGAGCTCAATCCTATACTCCTGGGATCATGACCTAGCCAAAATCAAGAGTCAAATGTTTAAAAACTGAGCTACCCAGGTACCCCAATGCACAGAATATTTATAATTATAGCCTTTAACTACAAGCTTAAGCATGAAGCATGAAGATTAGTGAGTTATTATATAAATACATTTGAATATTTTAGAAAAAGCATATGATGAAATTAATTTATATTGTGTGATGTATTTTTGTGATATTTACATATTTTGAATACCTTCAAAAGATTGCCATTCCTATATGTACTAGTGACCTCAACCATAATTATGTTATAGCTAAGACTGCAACTTCTGACTTTTACAGTGGAAGCTTTAAGTGGAAACTATAAATCAAAAAATATTTATTGATCTTACTTAACTTAATAATTTACGATGCCTTGGATTTTATAGTGCATTATTATATTGGGTAAGAGTGGCACTTTATTCCTGGAGACTAACAACACAACATAAATTGTTAAAGCTTACAGTGGGGATTATACATAAGTAAAAATATATAGGATTATACATAGGTAAAAATACATAGGATATTTTTGTTTGTTTGAGGCCAATAAGTAGATGGCCCTGAAAAAAATTCTATATATGAATTTCAAATTCATGTTTCTTCGTTCTTATATACAGAAATATACATACAATCATCCACATCTGTGTATAAAACAATTTCCATCTAAAAATGGTATTGATGGGTAGATATGCATTTTTGAAAATGCACTGTATCTTCTAGTTTACAGCTTTCCAAATTACATTTGTATGAATCTTGACTTCTTTTTTAAATATTTTTTTAAAGTTTATTTATTTTTGAGAGAGAGAGAGAGAGAGAGTGCACACAAGTGGGGGATGGGCAGAGAGAGAGGGAGACACAGAGTCTTGAAGCAGGCTCCAGGCTCCGAGCTGTCAGCCCAGAGCCCGACATGGGGCTCAGATTCAAACCGTGAGATCATGACCTGAGCCGAAGTCGGACACTTAACTGACTGAGCCACCCAGGCGCCCCATATGAATCTTGACTTCTTAAAAAAGAATTTCTTACTTATAGTCACTCTTCACATAGGCCTCGTGAAGTTGGGTGGATGTCGACAGATGAGGGTACAGAGAAACTGGAGTGCAGAAATGTATAATAACTCGACTGAGACTCACCTAGGGAAATGACCCTGGGCTAGAACTCCCAGGAGAACTTAGAACAATACCAGAGTCAAAGGAAAAATAGTCTAGACTAGACAAATGGATATATTCAAGGAATAAGAATTGGACTCTTAGTGAATTGCACTGATAAAATAAATGAAAAGGAAACACTCCTATCTATGTTCTAGTTCATATGAGAGTTCTGGGCCAAAGTGGTTCCGAAGCAGAATGTTTTTCAAAGCCTCTTAAGAGGTGTCAACAACGGTTTCATGTCTTAGAAGTCAGCTTACAGACAGACATTTCTGGCATGGTTGCTTGTTGCAAGTTCAAATGATCCGAAAAAGAAGAGGAAGGTTTCAAAAGCCTACCAAGAAAAAAATGTGTTTGAACTTTGTGTCTGGGGAAACGAATGCCCAGTAGACTTTGTTTGAAATCACTCCAGTAAGAATATGTGTAGGCCAGATTAGTAACACTGGCCTAGACTGCTCACAGGGGCCCTATTTACAGAAATAATTTGTGATTATTTAACCCAAGTTTTTGGCCAAGAGCTCAAGAAATTCTTGGAACAGAGTTTTAAAGCTATTTTTCAAGTCAGATGCTTGGACCAAAGAAAGGTTTTATGTGTCTACCATAGCCTAAATGAATCCTGTGAGAGACGGTTCACTAAATATATTTATCCTTTCATTCCTTTTATACCTTTCTCTCACATAGTTTTCCTCCCCGTTGTTTCTGACAGGCTCCAATGTTTTCCTGGCCCCGGCTGAGGGATGCTGACCCCATTCTACGATGTGAGATGGCTTCCACTGGAGAGGTAACTAGTTAATGATCCATGAACACTTTCATTAAATCTACTTTGAAATCTATGGTTTTATGATCTGAATATAATACAGTAAGTAAGCTATTAAGAAGTAAGGGGGACACAAACTTCTGTAATCAGAGTAAGTCTGAAAGAGCTAGGAATTTTCTTTTCTTTTTTAAGAGTTTATTGTCAAGTTGGTTTCCGTATAACACTCAGTGCTCATCCCCACAAGTGCCCTCCTCCATGCCCATCACCTCCCTTCCCCTTCCCTCCCCCCATCAGCCCTCAGTTTGTTCTCAGCATAGGAATTTTCAACCAAAGAAATATCTTATATTTTTATAGACTGGAGTTTAAATTTTCACTTATATTTAACTGATGAATACAATATACATATTCCTAATTCATTTCCACATTACACATTGGAACACAGCTTCCAAATATTTCTTTAGATATCTAAGTAAATATCTCCTGGGTCTTTCTGTTTTATTTTAAGGTCTCTGTGTAACAGTGTTTCCCACCCCCACCCCCCTCATCCACTTGCTGCTATGAAATTAGATCGTTTAATTTTTACTAGCAACATACAGAATGATTGTACAGCATTAGAAAGACCAAGGACCTAACACTGTGGAATCTATAAATAAATGCAAAAATCCCAGAATAACCTTCAAAACAAGTTTAACCTCCTGGGGATTATCTAAAACCTATAATGGGCTTGGCCACTGGATGTCCCTCTTCACTTGTGTTGGGACTCTTGTCGGCTGAAGGTTTCTTTAAGAATGTGAACTGTGTTTCTTGTAGAGAGCTGTCAGATTCTAGAAAGTTCCCTACGTGTCAGTGTCAGGACATTTTATGAATCACCTCGCCCATGACAGACTTACTGGCTACAACCTTCAGATTCTCATCAGTGCACATCAGAGTGGCAACATCAGACTGTGAGGCATCATTGTTTCTTTGCTATTATGGAACACCTGAAAGGAGAAAAAATATTTAATTGCAATAAATACGTGATGTTTTATATGGTTGCCTGGTTACGAGCTGCATCTGTGCTGAGAAGGCAAGTGAGCCAGGACAGCAGGCAGTGAGGAATAAATGGCTATCTTGTTTGTATTTGGATTGGCGATTACCTTCTTTTAGCTTCTTTGCAGCTGCTTTTAATTTAATAGGTGAGAAAACCTAACTTTAAAATGACGGTCCTACATTATATTTCTCGGCCTCTCAAGGAAATACTCCTCAGGTTCATCATCTTGATCCCATGGTCACTCAGTAGCAGGGCTGTTTTCAGTGGGTCCAGAGTTCAGATCAGAAAGAGATCTGTTTTCCTTTGTGCTGTTTTCTCTAGTGTGGTAAACTTGTTTTCAGCGCCTATGTCCATTCTGCCTCTAGACATACACTATTGGAGTTGTTGAAATATGAAGATATGAAAGAATTAGAAGCTCAGCTCACCTTTTTTGTATCTGTTTCAGAAGTATAAAGATCATTGTTCTATGGTTAGAGTCATACTTCCAAGTGTCACTGAGTGTGATGTTACAAGGTCTATTTCATAACTGAAATCAGAATAATAATTTTAGCTTAGTGAAATCTCAGTTATGCTTCAAAGAGACATTTTCAGTGCACACATGACTTGTGGGATTAAATAAACCTTTAGTTCTTGATCTAGCTAAGGGGTGTTTTATTTTCTCAGTGGCAAGGTGATGGTAGTCCTAAGGTTGACTTGAATATGTGACTGCTTTCTATGGTTTTTTGGTAGAAAATTGCTGACACCTCTTCTGTGTTGTTGTATCTGCTGTTACTATGTAATGGCCTAGTCCTATTAGTAGAATTTGGGTTTCATTAACTGAGGTTGACATTACTTAAGCTAGTTGGCCATTAATTGACCAAAGAAAATGTTCACTGTTGAATGAAAAGCAGCTTGTACTGGTGGTTGGCTGAAGGTCATAGTCATGAGAACATCCTTATCACAGTAAGGGAGTCATTTGCTTAAAGAATGAATTTAGCCATCATCAATGTTATTTACTATAATGGTGGTTCTGTACCTGTGCCAAATGATGATATGCATGGCAGAATCTACTTCCGTCATGCTCAAATATACCACTTGCTCTATAGTTATGGTGGCCATTTGACTTGTAGCTATATTGTAGCACAATTACCCTCTTTGAAACCTCTGTATATCCTAACATTATATGTTAGCTTGGAATTGTTTTGTTTTGTTTTACATATGGCTGTGGTATTCAGAACTAGTAGCAGGGTATTTTGGTTCATTTTATGAAAATGACTTTTAAAAAAAGGTCCTTTGAGACTTTCATGCATTTATTGAATTTCTCAGAAACCTTTCTTATAAGCTGTACAAAATGACTACTAACCAATTGATCGGCAGTTGTGCATTTGTGCTACTGACCCATGAATTCACGCACTGTGGCATAGCATACATAACATATACCGTTATTTAAACATTAAGTCATATTAACATTTGGTAACTCACCACATTATGGACCAGAAGCTGTGATTTGTATCCAAATAACTCACAGTAGAATCCAGTTATGTTGCTCCATGGAGTGTTGTTGGATAGAGAAAGAATTGCTTATTCATTCATTATGCTTAATTAAAAACATAAGATACATCTGCCTCAGCCAGCCTTTTAATCCCGGGATTCAGACTGCATGGTCTTTGGGCAACTCAATAAAATCTAGCAAAGGAGTCTATGAATAAAGTGCTTTCCATTTGCATTTCTTTCTTTCTTCCTTCCTTCCTTTTTTTTTTTTTGTAAGGGTTTTTGACTTGTATTGGCTTCTTTTTATTTTATTTTTTAATTTATTCTAAACAGGTGGCTTGCTTTGGTGAAGGCATTCATACAGCTTTCCTAAAGGCAATGCTTTCCACAGGCTTTAAGATACCCCAGAAAGGCATCCTGATTGGAATCCAGGTAAGTGGTACATGGTTGCATGCACACCCCTGGGCACATGTGAAGAGTGACTGTGTCAAGGACCTTAAGTGTGGTATAAAAGAGCGGAGATTTGTTTAAAGTTCCACTAAAGAAAACAGCAACTAATAGAAAAACTGGACATTTGTTCTCTTTATGTTCCCCGAGTTTTGCCTTTTTCCACTAAAGCAGCCAATTCAAATAAGTGCATAAATAAAAAGAAAAAAAAAGTAAAAGTCTCTAGTGGAAAGGATCTAGGATGCCCTAAAAAAGGAATCTCTTCTATTCCTTGGTTTTATCTTTTATAGATGTTCTGCTCTTTGTTCTTCTTCCTTATCCCCTGAACAAATGCTGTCCATAAAGTTCAGTTTCGCCTCATCTTTACTCTCTCTCTCTCTCTCTCTATCTCTTGACTCTCCCCTTTGCCAACTCATGTCTGTGTTATCCACTGTTCTATCCATAACTGTCATCTTTAAGTCCTTATCCTCAGTCATCCCATATCTCCAACAATATCTGGATGGACCTCTATCTGGATGTCTCAAACACAATACTTCCCAAGCTGAACCTATATTATCCCTTCCCAACCTCTGTTCTGTTCTTTCTTACGTTGATTCATTCACATTTCAATTTCTACATAGATCTACAACTTATGGTGGGGTTATATCTCAGTAAACCTATCACAAGTTGAAAATACCATGGATTTACTATACCTACCCTGCTGAGCACCATAGCTTAGCATAGCCTACCTTGCAGTGTACCCAGAACACTTTATGTCAGCCTGCAGTGGGGCAGAATCATCTAACACAAAGGCTATTTGTAATAAAGTATTAAATACCTTATGGAATTTACTGAATGCTTTACTGAAAGTGAACAGCAGAATGGGTATAAGTGTATTGGCTCTTTACCCTCATGGTTGTATGGCTGACTGGGATCTGCTGCTGCCCTCCATCACAAAGATTAACCTACTGCACATCATTATACTGGAAAAGATCAAAATTCAAAATCTGAAGTATGGTTTCAACTGAATGTGTATGGCTTTCACATGATTTTAAAGTTGAATTTTTTTAAGTCAAGGAATGTCTCTAAATGTCAAAGATCCAAAGATGAAGAAGATGTGGATATTAGTTGAGGAATTTTCTCAGTCTGAATCTCCACAACTAATTCAAAGTTATTGAAGAGGAGTAACTGAATGGGCTTAAGAGTCAGCAGAGCCCACAATATACTTGGGAAGATCTTGAAATATTATTATTTGATAAAATCTTCTAAGTCAAAGCAAGGTGAAATAATTATAAGAGAGTATCTTTATACAATGAAAAGGGCATTATTGGTTTATTATTGCAAATCAAATGGAAATCTTAGGGCAAGATGGTAGCTGGGAAACTTCTATGACTCCTTGGAATAATTATTGTAAGAATGTACAGACTGTTCTGTTTATAAATTTCCTGAAATATACTAAATCCTTCCCACCTGGTCATTCATTTACATTTGAGGTTAGTAATTCTTGGATCATATAAAAATGATAGATGGTCTTACATATCACCCCTACCATACTTTTAATAAGCTCAAACCCTGCATGGTTACATAAAAATCAATAAAAAATATAATTAGAGCAGTTCCAGGTATTCTCGAGTCAGTGGGTGATTATTATAGATACCATCTCATTAGGGTGTCTTAATATCAGTAAATTAGACTCTGGAGACTGGATTGGTAGTGGCTTTGGAGAAGTTCCTACAAAGAGCAACTTGGAATTTTGCTTTGTAAAGGTGCCAGAAGGGAGATGGTGAACAGTTAGAGCCGAGGCTAACAAGATAACTTGTAATTGTGAAGCTTAATGGCAGTTTAGAGACACATCACATCATATGAGAGACTCATCATGTTATAAATGGGTATTAAGTCTTATTAAGTCACAAGTATGAGAGTATTTGCCCAACTTCCAGTTATGGCTTAAAGTTTAATGTGAGACCTGGGGGCATTCAGAGGAGACCATGCCCTTAGTCCCGATCTTCACAACTAATCATAATACAGCTAACATTTTAAAATACCAGTTTAAGAAGGCAGTGATGTATAAAATTGTGCCTTGTTTGGTTCCAGTGCTGCAAGGAAATATTAAGCAAAAATTAACTTGATCCCTATGAAATATTTGTGTGATTTTGGCGTCAGTGAACAGAATTTTTTGCTTTGTAGGAGAAAAAGGGGGGTTGTGTAGGGTAAAAAGAGTTTTCTTAACGGAATGAGGTTCTGCCCATTGAAGTTTTATCTTTCAGTACATTCTGTTTTAAAGAAACAGTGTTCCAGCGGCTACATGAGCTCTTGCAAAGAACTTTTTTCCTGTGTATAAGTGCACATGTTTGGGCTTTTAGATTGGAATCTCTTTTAATTACAAAGTTTAAAAAGTATATTTAAAGAAGTGTTTGGTATAAAATTATACTTAATAAAATATTTGTAGCTGTGGTAAAATTGATCATCAGGAGATGGACAAGAATCACTTTTTGACCTACTTAAATGGGAGGCAAGGAAGAGCCGCCATTACCAGCGATTATTGGATAGCCTCTCGTTACTGTTGGGGGGGGGGTTTCTTTTAGAGTGATTTTTTTAAATGCATAGGCATAAATTTAAGTGAACAATATGACAGAATATTCTAACGAGAGAGTTCATGGCTATAAAACTTGCTGGGTATCTTCTCTGACAGAAAGGGATGAATTCTAGCATCAGCCTTTTACCCAAACTGTATAGCAACTGTAGATGAAGTAATTAAGGTTCCATTTTTTAGTATACATTGTACTTTATAAGAGGGTTTTACTTAATATGATTCAACTTGGTCAGAATAATTTGTACAAATTCATTTGAATATATGAGCCAGAACTGAGAAGGACCTAAAAAAGTACTACTAATACATATGGGCATTAGGGCCAGTAAATACAAAGGGAGGCATTTAGTGGAGTTACCTAATGAAGTTCTAAGAAAGAAATCCACAACTGCCTTTTGATTAATTCTTAAGATTATCACTTATTTAGCCTAATGCTGCGTAGACTTCACTCACAGAAGAGCACTGGTAGCCAGCACCAGTGCAGTTAATTTGCTTTATTATTCCTTCATGTATAAATGAGGAAGATAGTCGATATCTGTCCCATTTACTTGAGGTACAGGTCTTCTTTTCTCTTTATGTCCTCCCGCTGACCAAGCTTCCTGCTATGAATAGGAAGATTTAATTGAAGATACCTTAACTCATTAATATTCACGACAGGTTGCAAGAGAAAACTGGGGGAAAAGTGAAATATGGAGGAGAGGTAAAAGTGGCTCTGAGCCAGGAAAAATTTTTTCTTATTTTTGGTAGTTTAACACATATTCTAAATAGTAAATCATTACTAGCAAGTATCAGCAACTTCTCAACATTTAGTAGAGTCTGTGTGTATGTGTGTGTGTGTGTGTGTGTGTGTGTGTGTGCGTGTGTGTGTATGTATTTGTGGGGGGGGGAGGGCACAAACACATTTATTGATTTGTTATACTGCAATCTTCCTAACCTTTTATTTCTCTTCTCTTTCTCACCCTACTCCTTTATACACACAGATCCTCTGTTTCTCTTCCTCTCAAAGTTAAATCCTGTGGGTCAAATTACCTGGGGAATTTGAAATAGTCATAACACCAAATGTGTATAACTAGAACTTTAGGGGAAAAAGTATCAAGATTTAGATTTTGTCAAAGGATCCCTTTCAACTTACATGCACTGGGTCTCTAACAAGATGCTTTCCATAGGCCTAGATCCTAACATAAGAAAGGCATAATGCAGGTTTATATGACAACAAAATCATCTTTGATTTTCCTGCAATATTTCCAGCCTCCTTTCATCCCATTGGGATTTATTTTTAGTTGCTATGAGTAGGCAATCTGCCTTGTTTTGAAGTTTTCTGGAACACCCCTTAACAATAAATGATTTACTCTAGAGTAGATCAAGAGCGCTCGCTGTGTTTTCCCCTCTGATTGGGCTATTCAGTGATGTTTGTGGAGTGGCGAGCGCCGTCGCCATCCTGACATCTGCGTTTCAGCATTGCTTGGAAACACAAAGCAAGCATTTTATTTGAAAAAGACAACTCCAAGTGACATGAATAACCTTTTATCTTCAATACAGAATCATTAGGAACAACCATAGCATTGTCGATGCAGACGTCCCTGTAAGGCCACAGGCACCACACAATGTTAACTTGGCTTTCTGTTCTGCAGCCAGAAGTTGGATTAATGTGAAAATGATAATTGGAGGAAATATATATATATTTCATTTTTAAAGGACTTTCCTTCTTATAAACATTTTCCAAGAAATAAATCAGCTTGCACTTTTCACCTTTAGTAACAAATGGTTTCTTACCTAGGTATTTTCAATCAGCTATTAAATCTGAAGCTACTCAGATGCAAGCTGACAGCCGTAATTTCTTTTTGTAGAGAGGCTGTTTTATGTGTCACAAGTGTTCAATACATGTTTGATAGAAGTTTATAATGTGGCTATGAAAGCCAACACCCCAGACCAGAAGGCAGAGTGGTTCCCCGGCTGGGAACTGCCAATACTGTCATGTTGGATATTTATCTTTTCCACTTGGGGGACAGCATTGAAACAGCTCCATAATGAGGTTCTGACTGGTGTCTGCAGGTCTTAGAGGACTTGCTGACTTATTTTACTTTAAAATAGCAAAGAAAAAAATTACATTCTAGTACTCCTTCCTCAACATTTTTCATTGTGACTTTGGCCAAGTTTAATGCATCTCCACCTCAAATTACAAAATGAGTGACGGATGGGTCTCCTATTCCCTCTTCCCTCCTATTCCTAAACTTAGGTGTGCATCGAAATCCCCTGGAGGGTTTGTTAAAATGCAGATTACAGGGATTCACTCTGAGAGCTCCTGATTCCACAGATCTGAGGTGGGGCTCAAACTTTTACATTTTAAACAAATTCCCAGGTGATGCTGATTTCCCAGGAAACAACATTTTGAGAACCACTGTACTTGTGAAATGATATTTTAGAAAATGCTTTCAATGTTATCACACAGCCATATATTATTAGTGATATTTTGCTAGAGGAAAACTTAAGATATTGAGAATAGTTTGTTCAATATATAATTAATGTATTCATTAATAAATATATTGGACAAATTTATGTTGAATCTTCTCTTTAAAATTTTTTTAAAAATGTTTACTTATTTTTGAGAGAGAGAGACAGAATGCATGTAGGGGGAGGGGCAGAGAGAGAGGGAGACACAGAAACCGAAGCAGGCTCCAGGTTCTGAGCTGTCAGCACAGGACCTGATACGGGGCTTGAGCCCACAAACCATTAGATCATGACCTGAGCAGAAGTCAGATGCTCAACTGACTGAGCCACCCAGGTGCCCCTGGTTGCTTCTTCTAACATGCTTTAGTCCTCACTTAAGTGTGTCTTGTGTTCAGCTGAAGATCACAATGTATTGTTCCAAATTAGAGATTTTACAAAATTCAGAAGTTCGTTTAGAATATTTCATGCATATTTACTGTGTTTCAAGGAACCTTAAAACATGAGGAAAACCTAAAAGGCTATCTAATTCAGTCCCTGGCTTTCCAAGGAGAATCAAACTTGCAAAATGATTGTCCTATTTTTCTGCCTAACCTATTCTTAAAGAGACTGCCACATACCTCTTTAAATTGCCCTAAAGCCATGGAGTTACTGATTTTAATTTTTTTTCTTTCTTTCTTTTTTTTTTTTTTTTTTTTTTTTTTATGTCTACCCATGAACTTCTTGCATCTAAGGCCCATTTTCTTCCTGTTTGGTCCCAAGCAGGAATAGAGAGCTACTATCCTGGGCATGGTTACAATTCGTATTCTAGAAGACTGTCATGAATAACCCCTGAGCCTGCCTTAGCTGAGATTCATCCAGTTGCATTTATCTTTTCTATTTGCCAATAGTTTCCTCTCATAAAACTGCAGTTCTGGGATCGAGAGGGCCAGAATCTTAAAGAATTTTATATTTGAACACAGTCTTTGGAGTCTTTTCCTAGGATGTAGATCTGTTCTCAGAAAGCCTCTGCAGGCAAATACTAGGAGGTTTTATGGGCTGAACGTTATCAAAATTGTACAAGGATCTTGGTATGTTTTGTTATGGCAATTCTCAGTTTCTCTGAGACTCTGAAATAAGATCATCTCCATGATATTTTTTTTTTACCTATTACTAATAGGGTTTCTAAACAGATTATAAAACATTTACTGAAGTAACCAAATTATTTCATCTGTTTACCAACTTTTTACAAGGGAAAACAGCCAAAGTGTTTTCATTTAAGGCAGAATAGATATGTTTTTAACTGTGTATGATTTTCATATTCTAATTAGCTCAGTAACTTAGACATTAATGAGGTCAAGGTAAGGGGTTGACTTGTGGGTAGGCCACTTAGTTTTGTTTTTTTCTTTTTTTTCTTTCACTCTGACCACTGTCTTTCAAATACTGGCTGGTCGTCACAGGAAGGAAGTTAAGTCCAGGCAGGACCTGGAAACTAGACGGGTCCAGCTGAGACTCTAGGAAGTTCACAGCAATAGTCTCTAAGAAAATATCTGAACAGTGAGAGAGATCAGGGAAGCCTGTCTGGAGGTAAAATATATGTGAAGAGGACGTTGGCTTGTATTTGAAGTGTGACAACCAGTAGAGGAAGCCAATCTTGGAAACTAGGGTACAGGGACAGGAATCTAGTCTCTGAGAGGCTGAAAAAAATATTTTAATAATAATAATTAATACTTAATGAGAACTACTAATGGCCAGGTAACTGTGTTCAATTACTGCACTAACACCTAAGTAATACTTACTTATAAATGAACTCATCAAACACAATGACTCTATGACACAGATATTGTTACTATTCTCATTTAACAGATGAGGAAAGTACATCAGAGAAGTTAAGTAAGTTGCTCAAGGTCACACAGTTCATTGTAGAGCCCCGAGATGTAGATACACTACTATCCTCACTGCTGTTTTAAAAATGAAGAAACAGAGATTCAAGACATTAACTTTTCTAAGGATGCACCAAAAATGAATGGAAAAGCCAGGATCTGAAATGCAGCCTAGTGTCTCCAGAGCCCATTCTTTTACACTTTACTTTAGACTTAATGCAAAACTGAGTTCCAAATGGTTGACCTATTGCAAGGAGGCAAGCACAAGCTGCTAGGAGAGAGACTAGTTACCTAAGAGCAGGACTGAGTTCAAATTCAGCAATTAGTACAGGCTGAGCAGGCAGAACAGTCAGCAATGCTGACCTAGTGCTGATGTCCTAACCCAGGTGCCCTTAAATTCTCCGTGACCAGGGGAAGCATCCATGTAGGACTGAGGTGGATCTTAATCTGCAGACAGACTAAGTAGACTAAGTAGAGAATGGAAAAATTTGAGGGCAAGGTGTGAAGACTACAGAGAGCAAGACAACGTGGGTGTAATCTCACTATATGGGGAAATAAGAACTCGTACTCACTTTGGAGGGTTAAAGGATCAAACTTGTCACTTTTGAAAATAAAGGACTTGACAACATATGGACTTGTGTTTTACAGTGTCACGAGAGAATATCATATTGCATATGACAAAATAAAGAGCAATATATCCAGAAAGTGAATTTTGTTAAATTCTTTTAATTGCAGCAATCATTCCGTCCCAAGTTCCTTGGTGTGGCTGAACAATTACACAATGAAGGCTTCAAGGTATGTGACATTAATTTTTTTTTCAAGTTGTTTTCTGTAAGCACTGAAATCTATTCACAAAAGAGAATATTAATGAATCGTAGGGAATGAAACAGCTCAAAACATATCCTTTCAACTTGAGAGGTATAACTAACTTGACAGTTTCAAAACTTCAATAGAATAAAATAATTAGAAAGACTATTTTATTAGAATAAAATAATTACAAAGTTTTAAGTTTTAACAAAATTACCATAAATTCCATAGAAGTTGCTAGCTAAAGGCTTAGAACATTTAGTTTACACAGAACTGGGACAAAATTCCAATGCATTTCCAATATATTTCTCCTTTTTCCTTTTCTCATGTCCATATGAAGTCATGTGGACTTCATAACTGTTATAGGCAAAACTCTTCTGCCACGAATACCTCCACACAAAGCCCAGTTCAGTAAAACAAAATAATTCCCAAGGCTCAGAGTGGGCCTGTGGTCATGGCACTTTGTTGATCTGATAACAAGGAATCCTCAGCCATGAATAATTCTTCATTTTTCTCCTCTACAAAAGCAGTTACAATTGATGTTATTAAATTTTTCTTTAGTGCAAATATTTTAAAATTATTTGAAGTGCTCGTGATTCTGGACAGTGAATCCAAATCTCTATTCATGATATTATTGCTTCTCATATATACCATTTTCTTCTACCTTATGTTTTAAATGACACGTGTGTGTCCCAGTAGGCTTCTTTGCTCCATGAAAGCCTTCCCTGTGATACAGTAATTGACTTTTCCATTCTAAATGCAGCTCTTTGCCACGGAAGCCACGTCGGACTGGCTCAATGCCAACAATGTCCCTGCCACCCCAGTGGCATGGCCATCTCAGGAAGGACAGAATCCCAGCCTCTCTTCCATCAGAAAGTAAGAACTGGGCAGAGATTTCTGACATTACAAAATGGATAGAGGATTAACTTTGGGAACTAGTATGATGTGAATACTTCACCTTATTGCAAGTCTTCTAAAAGTACTCTTAGCCAATTTCAGATGAATAAACCTGTGGATTATAGGGAAGTTTCAGTCTCATGAACTTGGCTGTTCCTATAACACATGATGCCATATGTGTACATGGTGATACATAGCATCTTTCAAAATATTTTCTAGTAAAGATGCTTTCCTTGATGGACACCAAGAGTTCAACAATGAGAATCATAGACGTGAAGAATGTAATGCAGCACCTTACCTCTTACATTGAACTTGAATTGTAGATAGATGTGAATATCAAGTGTAAGATTGACCAGCTGCATTTCCTCGAGGTTGTGCATCAATAGATTAGTCAGTTTATTGAACACTTGCTCAATGCAGGTGGGTATGTATGGTGGGTGGCTAGAAAAACACCATCCATTGGATTACCTAATTTACCATTCTTTGATCAGGTTGGTTATTGTGCCGTAGGCTATGTCATCATTAGGTTTTTGTAAGACATGTTATTTTAGTGCACCATGTGAGCCTTCAAGAACACCATTACATCAACACTTACAGAAGTATATGGCATGGGAAACTAAGAGATAATTCTCAATTGTTCCAGAATAGTACAGTCTACTGAATGGCTACCATTTACTGGGGCTCTTAAGAACGCATACCATTTGCTAGGGCTGTTAAGAAGGCAACCTATAAATCATTATCAAATTAGTAAAAGAAGGGCAAATAGTTCAGACCTTAGTAGACTTCCAATGATGCTATAAGCACTTGGTTAGGACTTTGTAAAACAATTAGCACTACTTTATGCTTTTGACATTTAAATGTCTCCTGGTGTGTGTAGCAGCCCAGCAACAGAATGTGAAGTGGTTTAATTCAAACTCAGGTGACTTGTTTTCTCATACCGTTAGCTGAGAGGCACTGGGAAGCAGGCAGTGGAGTGGTAAGATGGGGGATGGAACAGACCTCAATGCTGGAGAAATCACTTCCTTGTAAAATAAGTAAATATCTATCAAATTACCAATTCTTCTGGGGTGCCTGGGTGTCTCAGTCGGTTAAGCTTCTGATTTCAGCTCAGGTCATGATCTCTTGGTTCATGAGTTTGAGCCCAGCATCCGGCTCTGTCTGTCTGTCTGTCTGTCTCTCTCTCTCTGCCTCTCTCTCTTTCTCAGAAATGAATAAATATTAAAAAACATTTTAATTACCAATTCTTCTGTGGATAGATAGCATTTTGAAAAGAAAAGTCTTTCCATTTAATTAGTTAGACTTTCACCAGAATTCTTTTGAGAACACAATAAAAAATTGTAACTCCCAAATGAGTGTAATTTGAGCATCCATTGTGGGTGAAGGAGGGCAGGTGGCCATCAACTCAGTACAGCATTGACTTGAATGGCATCAGAGAATGATGACGGTAGTATTTTCAAAACTAATTATATAACCTACATCGTCACCTGCAAACTTTTGTTTATTTGAATTATTCTTCTAGATTGATTAGAGATGGCAGCATTGACCTGGTGATTAACCTTCCCAATAATAACACTAAGTTTGTCCATGATAATTATGTGATTCGGAGGACAGCTGTTGACAGTGGAATTGCTCTCCTCACTAATTTCCAGGTATGTTGTTTTTTCCCAAATAGAGCTCCATGCAGGTTTTTACTTCTGTGCCTCCCCGAAGAGTGCTCATCAATATACACATATCCTTCTTCTCCCCTTCTTGTAGCATTTAGAACGGAGAAGAATTTTTAAATAGACTCTAAAATAACGGTGCCACTATGGTGGGTCATGGACTAACTGAGACAGTTGATGATCAAGCAATTGAGATCATCAAAAGCCACAGACAGCCATGCTCTCTCATTTGCCATACAGTTATTCTCTAAATAAAAAGTGTGGTGTGGCATGGAATAAAGATACAAACTTTTGTTCCATTGTTTCTAAATGGAAGCCACCACATAGGAACAACGGTTAATGATAATTGAGGGCCCGTGTATAGTGCAAACACTCATCCGATTCGCAGAAAATGATCACCCGAGGAATGTTCAGTTCCACTTGGACATGACCCACCAAATTTATCACCTACTTCAAGACTCATTAACTTTCTATCCATCATATATTTTGCTCCTGAGTCAGTTTTAGTCCCCGGGGGAGTTGAGTGGTGGGGATAAGTGTGTTCATGGTAAGGTCTGAGTTATACAAGAAAGTCCGAAATAAATAAAAATTTTTGTGTCTTTCATCATATGTCCCTTTGGAAATCAGGAGCAGAAATTGATTTTTCACTCCTGCTTCGTTAAGTGTTCATTTTCATGTCATGTGGGTCCCTAATATTCCTACCCTTGTTTTCAGGTGACCAAACTTTTTGCTGAAGCTGTGCAGAAATCTCGCAATGTGGACTCCAAGAGTCTTTTCCACTACAGGCAGTACAGTGCTGGGAAGATGGTATAGAGAAATAGACACCCAGCTCTCTCTGATCTCAACCCAAGTCCCACTGTATCTAAAGGAACTGATCCCCAATCGTCTGCCACAGAGACAAATACTGACACCAAACTATTTCAGTTTACTTGGTTATGCCTTAGTATTCTTTTCTTTCACAATTAAATTGTTGTCAGTCAGTTTTTACAAACCTTACTTAAACTCCTTCCTAAGTAACTTGTTCTTCATGAGAATTCATTTGTTTTCTAATGCCTTATTTTTGGTGGGCTCAGCTTACCTACGTGCTTATTTGCAGCTAACATTTTATGGTGCTGATTAACAGTGATCAAGGTAGAAAAAGTTGTTGCTCTATCTTCTGAACTATTACTATACATACTTTCAAGACTCTATTGTCATGGCTTTTAAATAGCATCTGCCACACTCAGGACATTTTTAACAAGGCAGAATACTATAACAATTTGTTAAAGTGAAATACGGATTTAATTTATGAATCCCTTCATCATGATGTTTGTGTAATGTACCTTTTTTTGATAATTATTCTCAATTATCTGGCTCATCCAGGGACATCATTATCCCTTTTTACAGTACTGACTTTGAGAAGTGACAAAGGTCTTTAAAGTATGAATTTCGTTAAAGGACATTGGTTTGCAGTTTTGTGTTCTGGCGTCTGTCCGCAGATGGTACAAACCGCTGAGGTGCTTTTGTTCTTGTTTTCCTCTGGATTTCAAACTGAGCCAAGTGAAACCTTCAGATTGATGCCATCTCTCTCCACCTCCTCTCCCCTGCCAACTTTGGAATAACTTGGAAGTTATGTCCGTTCCCTTCGGATTATGGACTCTGTTGATCTACTGAGCCCCAGACTGTGCTATGAATTCCACACATTTTAAGCGTAAGGTCCCCATTCCTCTTGCATATAAAAAAAATCCTACCTGCAGGGCGACTTATGTCACTTTTAAACTTTTTGTGTTATTACAAGTGTTCTAATTGTAAACTTTTCAATAAAATACTATTAAGAGGCAATACAGTTGTGTTCTCACATTTATTTAATTTTAGTTTGTTTCTTAACATTGATATACAAAACCAGTTCACTTCTCTCGTGAAACAGGGTTTTGGGCCAGGATTATGTCATATTCTTTTTTTTCCATACAAAGCCATATAAGATATGAGTGAGCAAATTAAAATGAAAAAAATTACACCTCGGCTGTTACATTTTTTGTTCCCCCACCTTGCTTATAAGCATTATTAAAAATTTTATTATGTTGTTATGTGGTTATATATTATCTTTGATCTAGCTCCTTTCAAATATATAGCTACAAACACACACTGACTAAAGATTGCCACATATATATAATAAACGTTTATACAAATGCCTTGCAAAACACCAAGAGAAGTACTTGAACCCCATCAGAGAGGTTGATCCATATTGCCTGCTGGAGATAGTGCTAATGGCCACAGCGAAACCATATTCCAGAAACACCACCTAAAATGGGGCTTTGTGAAGGTCCTAAGATAATGATGACATAAGAGCTTGTATCCCTTCCCTCTCACCTCACAGTCATGGAATTACTTGATATAGATCTACATGGCTTTCCAAATTCTTTCCCTCCTTCTCTCCTCCTTGTTACCACGGTGGTTGAGACCTTCCTTCTTCCCTCTACTATTATAATAATGTGCTCCCTGAGCAACCCTTCATTCATTTACCTGAAAGTACTTAGTGGTGTCTCCAATGGTTGGTGTAGTCTATACCATTATCCCTCCTCCTACCATTCGAGTACTTTTCTTTTTTTTTTTTAATTTTTTTAATGTTTTATTTATTTCTAGGAGAGAGAGAGAGACAGTGTGAGCAGGAGAGGGTCAGAGAGAGAGGGAGTCACAGACTCTGAAACAGGCTCCAGGCTCTGAGCTGGCTGTCAGCACAGAGCCCCATGCGGGACTCAAACCCACGAACCGCGAGATCATGACCTAAGCGAAAGTCGGACGCTTAACCGATTAAGCCACCCAGGCGCCCCAAGTACTTTTCTGATACTATACTGATCACCGTCTCACCACCATAATAACTAACATCATGGCACACCTGCTATTCCTCAGTCAGTTCCAAGCACTTTACATGATTTAACCCATTTAATCATCAAAATATCCCTATGAGTGGGTGCTGTCATCTCCACATTATAAATAAACGGAGGCATACAAAAGTTAAGTAACATTCCCAAGGTCACACAAAATGCAGTCTCATTTTTATATCTTATAATGAAGGCAAACATGTAAAAAATACTATATTTCTCACACTGAAGACAGACTTAACTTGCCTGCAGAGATCAGGGAAAGGCTTTTCTGCAGAGATGGGCTCGTGTTGTCTTGAACAGCATGTCATAGTCCCCAGGGAGACGGAAGGATGAGGGCATCCACTGGAGGAAATTACAGGTAATTTGGTTTGACTGGAGCTTGGGATATGTGTGGAGAAAGAGAGCAAGGAGCAGAAGCTGCGGCTGGACTCTAGGTTGTACATGTTTAAGCCACATGTAAATTTAAAAAAAATTTAATGTTTGAGAGAGAGGCAGAGCACAAGTGGGGGAGGGGCAGAAAGAGAGGAAGACACGGAATCCGAAGCAGGCTCCAGGCTCTGAGCTGTCTGCACAGAGCCTGACACAGGGCTTGAACTCATGAACTGTAAGATGATGACCTCAGCTGAAGTGGGATGCTTAACCAACTGAGCCTCCAAGGCACTCCACATGTAAATTTTTTAAATTTTGTTTGTAAATAACTTTGGACCTAAAAGATTGTAAAAATAGGGGCACCTGGGTGACTTAGTCAGCTGAAAGTCTGACTCTTGATTTCAGCTCAGATCATGATCCCAGGGTCATGGGATTCAGCCCATCATCTGGTTCTGCCTTGAAGGTAGAGGCTGCTTAAGATTCTCTCTCTCTCTCTGGCCCTCTCCCCAGCTTGTGCATGCTTGGTCTCTCTCTAAAAAAAAAAATTATGAAAATAATTGTACACTCTACCCAGATTTACCTATTGGTAATGTTTTACCTCATTTCATTTTTTTCTGCTTACGTTTTTTGTCTTTAAGCTCTGTACCCAACAGGGGTCTTGAATTCATGATCCTGAGGTTAATAGTTACAAGCTTTACTGACTGAGCCAGGCAGGCACCCCTGTTATTACTTTACCATCCATCTGTCATCTATCTATCAACTATCTACCTACCTACCTACCCACCTGTCAATCATCATCAGTCTGTCTATCTAAACACACGCACATGGAGGAAGAGAAAAAGTACTCTCCAACCAAAAGTTATCGGGTCACTAGTGACCAATTTAGAAACGTAACTCATAGCTTGTTGAAATTACCAAACATTTGACATGATAGTTAAATTTTATACTGTGGGAATCTAATAAAGGTTCTTACTTTTTATATCAATTTGAACAGGCTATTTGTAAAATACAGTAAAATGAGAAGAGTAATAATAATGAATCAAGCAGCACTGTTCCTAAGTAAAGCCTACACTTTTGTTGGTGACATAAAGGGTCTTTGGAAAACAAGACAAGACCTGTATTCTCTCCCTTGTGCTGGCATGAAATTACATTAGTTTTTGTTAACTTTCTGTTTTCTAATGTCTCACACTTAAGACAAATACAAGTAAACAACGTATTCGAGAGCTTTGGTCGGAAGAGGGAAATGCAAGAAAACAGAAGCCGATTTGTCTTCAGATTTGGCAAGGTTTTGTCCTTTTGGACATTTTTATTCTTTCATTATAAACAGGTTAACACAATTTTTTAATGTCCAAGTCTGTTATACACCATAAGCGCAGACAACATAGGGGCTACGTCTGTGGAGCTGAATAGAAAATCGAAGTAGCTTGTTCCATACTGAGAATTTAATAGCAGGCAAGGGGAAACAGCTGTACTGGGTGGGGACAAAGGAGCTCAGCCAGCTTGTGGAATGAAGAAGAAGAAGAAAGAATGATTCGTTTATAGAGTTAGGATTTTATGGCCTTGGAAAGGTAAGTAGACTATTTTAACTGTACTTCTGTCACACTTTCCTCTTAAACAGCATTCCTCCTGGAAACTTTTAAAAACGGCTACACCATTCATTTATCTCAACAGCTGGAGGTACTTGAACCTCAGCTTCTACAGTGGCCACAGCCTCTTGAACAATGAAAGTGGAAATTATCAGGGAAACAAACCATGGCTGAATGCAGTGAAGTGCTCTGTAATTACACACCAGCGTTACCACACGACGGCTGGTGCGGAGGGGTGGCGGGGGTGGGGTCCCCCACGGACACAGGTGCCGTAAATGCTCACACACACACAATCCAATCCACAAAGACCTTTCATTACGTATCATTTGAGACACGCTTCACTTGAAAAAGACTAGCTCAACTTTCCCTTCTTTCTGTTTCTTTTCCCTTTGTTCTTAATACATAAAAATTCCATTTTTCCTAATGAATATTGCTGCGTTATTTTATGAGAAGCTGGTGCAATTGGTGAGTGTGGAGGTAATGTGACGGGAGCAGCGGCGGGGGGAGGGGGGGTTGAGAATGTCTATCCTCCTAAGTGGCTCCCGGGGCTCTGTGAAAAATTGGTAATAATCGTCCCCACTTCTTCTCGTGTGCATAATGTAAGGTACAAGGGTTCCAGAAAGAGTTTAAGTGCCTACAGCTGTTGAGATCAATGCAGTAATGAGGAAAAAAACCTCAGCAAGTCACAATTATCACCATTTGTGCATGCTTCTTGTTGCTTAAAGATCATTTTTTTTTGAGTCTTTACAACTTTCATTTTAGAAAGGACCTGTATTCACAAGAAAATTATTGATTGTTGACCAAAACAAAAACAAAACCCAAAAAATAGGCTTTTCTAGGAGCACTAAAGGTCTCCTTTTTTTTCTCCTGAAACTACCAGCCTAGCTAATTATTTCTCTAAGGTGTTCCCTAGAAGAATCACACAAAACACAGAGCAGTGCTTTTGTTCATCAAAGGAAACAACAGCAGCAGTCTCACAAAAAAGTCAAAGACGCTGTGTCTCCAAATGACAGTTTTCCATACAAGTGTGGTGCTGTTGGCAGCCATAAGGAAGACAGACATGATATCAACATGCAGAAAGGGGAGAGAATCCAACAAGCTCAAAACATGTTATTAAAGAAGAGAAATAACTTGGGGCGCCTGGGTAGCTCAGTCAGTCAAGCATCCGACTTTGGCTCAGGTCATCATCTCATGGTTCTGGGTTCGAGCCAGGCGTCGGGCTCTGTGCTGACAGCTAGCTCGGAGCCTGTTTCAGATTCTGTGTTTCCCTCTCTCTCTGACCCTCCCCTGCTCACGCTCTCTCTCTCAGAAATAAATAAAAAACATTAAAATTTTTTTTAAAAAAGAAGAGAAATAACTTGAAAAATGTATGCATTTTATTAATAAAGATTCATTCTAACGGCTAGTGTCTAGATGACTACATTTTTCTTTCTAAAATTTAGGGGCATTTGGTCATCTTTTTCATAGTGTCTTTTCTACCTCCCTTTGCAAGATCCTGAAGGGTGAAATATGGCAGGACTTTGAGGTCTTTAGCATAACAGAAATATTCTGGTAAGTGTTTTCCATAACTCTTTACAAATTTCCACATAGAAAAGCTGCAAATGAGATTTATACAGAATGATTTAGATTGTAACATTTATTTTAATCTCTCCATTCAAGAGGATTTACATGTGGATCCTTTTTTAAAAAATGTTTTCTAATTACACTGAGGACATAATGTCATATTATTTTCCAGGTTTGATGTACTTTCTTTCTGACTCATAGTTAAAATCTATAGGAAGCCTCAGGGGGAAAATGGTGGTGTTGCAGTTAAAATATGAGGAAGTGAGAGTTTTTAGAGATTTTTTAAACCATGAGGCATAAGTATTTAATGTAAATTAGGCTCATACTTTATTTATTGTATCAGAATAAAACAAAGCAACACTGAATTGACCGTCTCCAACACTGGAGGCCTCCAGAACAACAACAACAACAAAAATAATCACCTAAATGCACCATTACCTGCCTTGGGGTACTGTGTGAGGCCTTGTTTGCTTCCAAAGTAACTTACTAATTCTTATGCCTGATTCTGTTGAAATTTGTGGATCTGAATTTCCCAGGGACCTTTGAATGCCAACAGATGGTACTTTGTAGACTGAGCCATGAGGGAGTGATCCCTGGCTTGCTCTCTTTGAGTGATCTCCTTGGAAGGCTGGTTTTAAACAGATATTCTCAAAGGACATAAGCCAACCAAGTTTTTCGGTTACATATAGTAACTAAATGTCCATATGTACTAATATCCATATGAGGCATTTGACTTTAATCAGTGATGGTTTCCTTTGATCCATTGAGGTTACCCTACTATAAATAATTCCAGGTCATTGTCAACATACATTTTCTTTAACCTGAATATAAAGCTGAAGGCAAATCATGAGTCTCTGATGCTATGGAAGGTAGAGTCTACAGAAAGTAGAGATATATTGTCTTACTGACTTAAATTTCTATAATCTGAATGATAGTAGACATTCAAAATTATTGAATCTACAATATTTTTATCCAAAAAAGTAATTATGGTAAGATTATTGATCAATATGATTGTGGTCCTGTCTTCTCTTAATTTGGTTAGGGGTTTCTACTTCCTTTCTTGGCTATGGGGACTTTGTCCAATATCTGCTGGCCTCGAGTCTTAACTGTGCTTTTAATGGACTCAGGAGTCTGGAGAAGTTTGTAAAGGAAACACTGATCAACATTCATTTCCCAAATCTTCGATTTACTTTCTCTTTGAAACTATCAGAGATCAATATAATTATTTTCAATCTTAATTATTGTTTTAATAACCTTATGAAAGTTTGTATGTATCTCCATGCCCATGATAATAAATAAACATGTATTTACTGAACTCCAAAATTTCTATTTTATCTGTGCCTTCATTTATTCTTTCTCCATGGTATTTTGTTCATCATCACTTACCATTCCTTTTACTTCTTTTTAATTTCCTATTATAGAATATTTCATACAGAATATTCATGCAAATTGATTTTTTGGGGTAGAAAACAGATTATTTCACTTAGGAGTATATATTTGCTTGTACATAATATCTTTGTGTCACAAATACTTTTAAGTAGCTATGTTAAATAAAATAGAAAAGTTTCGGACTTGTGAAGCTTATGGCTTAGTGACCAATTCAGAGAGTATTGAAAAAGTTATTGTAAGAGAGTCTGATTAATGCCATAGTAAGGGATGTTTAGGGGCCATATGAACATGTCCCTGAGGCAGGTAAGGGCAGGCTTGTACAAGGAAGTAACATTTAATCTGAAAGCAGAGGGATAAGTAGGAATTTCCTAGGTGAGGAAGTGTGGTATATTCTACAGTGCGTATGCTCAGTGGAAACAATGTGCATGAAGACCCTGAGGCAAGGCAGTCATGCTGTGTTTGGAGAATTGAAGGAAGCTGTGTCTGACTGAAGCAGTGAGTCCAGGGTTGATGGTGATTCTACAGAAATAGCACAGACTAAACCATAGGATTCCTGTAAACCATGTTAAGCAATTTGAACACTTACCTGAAGATAATAGGGAGCTGTTGAAGTATTTTAAGATAGAAAGTGACATACTCACTTTTGCATTTTTGGAAAACTCATGTCGGCTGCATACTAAAGAATAAATTTGAATGGACCAGGATTGGAGGCAGGTTATTGTGGTGATCCAAGAGACAGGTGGGAGATGGGGAGATAGGAAGAGAGGGAGGGAAAGAGAGGGAAGGAAGGAAAGAAGGAAAAAGAAAGAGACGGAGAGAGAGAAGTAAGTCCAAGTCTTACTTGGACTAGAGTAAGAAAGAGAAACCAGTCTGAGGAATAATGTGTTTGGAAGGAAAAACTGTCATGATGTGCTTAGATGAGTGAGCAGGGTGCTCATAGAGCTCCATGTTCTTGCCAAGGCAAGTAGGTGAGAGGTCATGTGATGCTTTTGGTGCTAGTGAACCCATGAGTCAGAACACATTTGTGGTTGAAAATATTAAGTTCTACTTTAGGCATTTGAGTTTCAAGTGTCTGTGAGAAGCAGAATGGAAATGGTATACAGTTAGTGGCTAAAAGCCAGACTCTGGAGTGAGACATTTTGGGTTTGAATCCAGGCTCTGACACTCAGTAGCTATGTGATTTTGAGCTGGTTATTTAAATTTTCTATACCTCGGTTTCCTCAGTAAAATGGACCAAATGATATTTACCCATAGGGTTGTTGTTACAGGTAGACTGAGAAAATATAAAATAGGTACTTCAAAAGTGCCAGGTACAAAGTAAGTGCTATGGTGTTAGCCATTATTATTATTGTTATTGTTATGGAACATACAAATGGACATGTCTATTAGACAATTGTAGATTCAGTTTTGAAGATTAGAAAAAGGAGGGGCAACTGGGTGGCTCAGTTGGTTGAGTGTCACACTGTTGATTTCAGCTCAGGGTTGTGGGATCCATCCCTGTGTTGGGTTCTGTGCTGAGCATGCAGCCTACTGAAGGTTCTTTCTCTCTCTCCCTCTGCCCCTTTCCTCCACTTGCTCTCTCTCTATACATACATACATACATACATACATACATAAGATTAGAAAAGATCAGTCATGAGTAAGGTCATATCTTATTATATATCTGAGGGAAAAGAAAAATTCCCCAAAAGAGACATTTTAATAGTTATTATTGACCTTTATGCAAGGTAAAAGTAAAATTCATGCAATGTTAAAATGTTTAGAAATCTGTGAATAAAAACATATTCTAGGAAGATTAAATTGTGAATTGTTATTTCTCTTCGTTGTTATATAGGAAAATGTATTTCAGTGCCATATTGTCCTACATGAACCAACATAACAAGCTTTAATATTCTGCAAGATCAGATTAACCCAATTTAAATATGATTTTCATCTTTTCCATCAGAAATAATATGATTATATTCAACAAAATCTTACAATTACAAAGAGCAATTTAATTGCACAAATTTGAATTTTGAATGGCATCAGTGATAGTTTGGTGGATAATTTCTCTGTATGACGGGGTTGGACATTATATGTTACACTGTGACAATGCTCTGACTTTCTGGGCAGTGTGGTTACTTTGACTTGAACATTTTGATTGTGGTAGAGATGATCCTGAATGAGCCCGAATGAATGTAGATTTTTATGGGGAGGAGTGATGGCATATTGTAGTTGGTAGTTATGTGTTTATTGGCATGAGTTGAAGGGCCACTACTATTTTAGGCTGAAATATAATAGTAACATATTAATAATGGTGAATGTATTTTGATGACTTACCCTTTATCCTGTGCAATACTAATGCTCATCACATCCCTTATTTACAGTTGTGAAGAGAGGTAAAGTGACTGCTCAAGGTCACATACAAGTGAAGGGAGGAGGTATAGAGGAAAGTAGGTCTGAGCAGGAGATGGAGCTGCAGGGGAGAGAGTAAACAAGAGCAAGGAAGATCAAAGGAGTTAAGACAGGAGGGAAGGAGGAATGAACAAACAGATGGAAGAATTAGATGTTGTCTGAATACCTATTTGCTCACATGAACTGATTTTTGAGTCCTTGTGAACATGTTCATACCACAAGATAAAGTCAAATCTGTGGGAGCTGGTGCCTTTCAGTAGATCCAGAAGATAAAGAAGTCTGCCAGGAAAGCAGCCAACTCACATGGACTCATTCCTCAATATATTGAGAATGTCCTCTGAGGGCCTAGTTACAGGGGAGAGTCAGAGGTCCTTGCTTATTTTAGCTAGATACCAATATGGAAGTGAAATCTGCTCATAAATGTGAAACGAATTCTTTGGGCTGGGGATTTTAGGATTATGCAATGATAGAATCAGAATGTCAGGCTTGATTCCTTTATGGCAAAGCCATATATCATACTCTTGTGGTTATCCATTACTGAATAACAAACTACCCAAAAATGTAGTGACTTTAAACATTATTTTATTATATCTCATAATTATGTGGGTTAGAAACCTGGACCAAAGTTGGCTGTATTATTTTGCTTTTGTGGCATTTATGAGGTCATTTTGTGTCCTCAGATGCTAGTTGGGCTGGTTTTGAAGGCCCAAGATGGCTTCCCTCGTGTATTGTGTCTTGGGAAGGATGACTGGAAGCATAGACCTCCAGAGAGTGTAGACCAGAGTGCCTACATTTGATGTCCTCAATGTGGTGATCTCAGGGCAGTTGAATGTGTTACATGGGAGTTGACTTCCCCCAGAGTAAGGATTTTGAAAGACCTAATTGGAAGCTTCACCTCTTTGTATGACCTATCTTTGGAATTCCCAGAATATCACTTCCTCTGCATTGAAATTGGTCAAATATATCACTAAGACCAGCTCAGATTCCAGAGTGGGAGAACTAAACTCCATTTTCCACCAGAGGAGTAGCAAATAATTTACAGCCATATTTAATTAATCATGTGCCCCTATCTCCAATTAGATAATTTGCAAATATATTCAACTGATCGAAGAGCCCGAAGATTTATGTGCATAGTTACCACCACAAATGTAAACATCATTCACACTGCAAATATCATCAGCAGTGTATGAACAACATTTTCTTATTTGAAGACATACCTAGGCCTCCCACAGTGTAAAATAATATTTTGCTGTTGAAGGCTAGGTGGTACTTTAAAGTCACCTGGAGTCAAGGTCTGTAATAATACTCATTTTGACTGACTCAAAAGCAAAACAGAGAATCTTTGCCAGTAAGATCTATTTGAATGAGGTTTAGAAAAGATAGGCAGGAAGTTCCTAAACAGCTCGCATGGCTAGAACTAGGAGCAGACAACCTGTTTGGCAAGAACTATTATTGTGGACGTGATCTGCCAAGGAGGCACCTATATGTACTATACACACACATATAGGATTTTATGGTATTGATTAGTGCTTTGCAATGGTAAGCACAAGATAGATCTTAAAGAAATGACATCTGTGTACACAGCCTTCTACCCTCTAGTCAGGTGAGAGTACTAGTGTGTATATTGATTAAAATCTAGATTTCTTGGGTTTGAAGTCTGTCTCCACCATTGACTTGCTGCATGACTTTGGAGAAACGATCTAAACTCTTTGTGCTTCAGTTTTCTCATTGGTAAAGGCGAGGAAGTAATAGTACCTAGTTTATAGAATTGTGGTGCAGTAAATATGACAATCCATGTAGACTGTTATAGAAAAGTAAGCAAAAATTCAATAAATATTTGTTCTTATAATTACTTTTTAAGAATAGATCGCTGAGTTCTAGGGATAGCTTAACACTTTGTGGATAGAAGGGTCATTAAATCCATAATGTTCTTTAATACAATTTCAAGGGAAACCAGTCTCATTAACAAGCAACAGGTGACCTACTATAGGATCTGACAAAATAAGATTGAATTTTGAAATGTTTTGCCATGTTTGTGCTCTCAGGCACAGAGGTACCTAAAAATCAATGTAAAGACACATATCCAGCTGTTCAGAGATGAGAGGGAAATACTTTTCTCAACAGATAATAAAGATAGAAGGTCTCCAAAGTGCAGAGGATGTCAATTATGTAGAGATACATTCAGGAATTTAGCTCTTAACTGTTTTCCAAAATATAGGAACTACATTGAGATCAATGAATGTATTTGATCTACCACTATAAAGCAATGTTATACCAAAGCTACTTAACCAAGAATAAAATACTTTTAAAAAGTTAACTGTTGGAAAAATAGCCTCAATAATTTAACTCACTAGCTACAATCAAGAAAAAGCCTATTAACAATAATTGGTGGGTTTTCAGTTTTTAAGAATCCATAATTAAATTTTATTGTTTTATAAGTGATTTGGATTAATCACATCCATAATAGACTGATGCTCATTCCCTATGTTGAGAGAGGAGATGGCAGTTTCATAGAATCCAGTCATTTACTGCAATCCTCGAACATTTTATTTCCTGCCAAGGCAAATCTGCCACAAAGCCCCAGTTCCTCTTAGGATTTGCTGAAAAGTGACAGGTGTTGATTTGCTGGTATCTTTCTCAACAGATTCGAATGAGCTAAACAAAATGACTTCTCTACCCATTTAGTCAGAAAAATAAATGGGGACACCAGCTAATGAGGGAATGTAGACTTAGCTGGACTCAAAGCATTCCAAGCTGTTGGCAGCTGGAATCAAAAGAGGAATCATGCAGACAGTTGCTTGTGTTTATTGCTGAATGTGAAATTAGAAAGATACTTCATCTTCCCCACAGGTGCAAGAACATATAGTTATTAATTACAGCAAAACACATTTATTGACAACCCCAAGCCTACAAAACCCTACACTCAGCAAATGGCTTTCAAAGTTCATCCAAAAAGCACTTTAGAATCAATACAAAGCACTGCATAGTTGACGAATCTGTGTCTAGTAAAATTTTGTATCCTGAAAGCATGGCACAGGCTGTCTCTTAATATTTATGTAGTTGAACATCATCAATACTCTCCTTCTTCTGGTAGGAAACCTATTAGAAACAAATTTTTCTAATACTTTTTGTTGCTTTGATAGGCATGGTTTCAGAATATTAAGATGATTAAGCTAATTTTGTTCATTTTCTGAGGTTTTAAAAACAATTTTACCCCCTCATTTAGCCATATGACATATTAAGCCATCTGTTCACATATTAATTTAGTAAAAGTCTATATTACATACCCATTTTTGTGGCAGCACTATTCCAGATTCTGTGGAAAACATATATAAATTCATAAAGACTTAAAATCTTATGGAGACTATATTATGAACCAACTAGAACAAGTATATAACCAAAAATGGGCTTTAAGAACCACCTTAGTTTGAGGAGGTAGGCACTTGAAGGATTTGGAGATGAAGGATGTTGAGCTAGGCTTCCTACAGACACTGAATGGATATACATATTATATATATATTTTTTTCAACTTGTCTCATTCCAAATAGGATTTGAGACAACTTTCAGAAATGTATATAGTAACACATAATAAAATAAAATAAAATAAAAGGATAAAAATTATATTATGCACAGACTCTAAGGGTGAATTCAGGACTCCAAATGTGCACCATTAATTTCTGTCTGGCTTTTGGAGATGGGTCTCAGATATAATCCTGTGTTTCTTCACAGCATAGATAGAAACAAGATAGGGTAAAAGAGATATATGATCCCAGATCAAAGCAAACAAGTTGCTGGTTGCTTTTGTGTATAAACATGTGAGATAAATATGTGAGATATAATGAATTAATTCCTTATAATTGTTTGTATGATATAAAAGCTAGATTTTATGACTGCTTGTCCCTCAATGTCGGTCACTACTCTGATAATCCAGTTTTATTTATTTATGAAATATTTAAAGTATTTATTGAGCATTTGCTATGTGGAAGCTGTTCTAGACACTGGAGATAGACTGCTGAGCAAGGCAGATAAAGTCTCATTTGGCATATTGTTTGGAAACTGGGCCATGAATGAATAAATCACTAAACATTTCGAATAGTGATCAGTGTTGTGAAGATGATACGACAGAATTACTTAATGGACAGTAACTAGGAAGATGAGGAGGGCCTCTCAGCAAGATGATAACTGAGGCACATTTCAATAACTACAAGGAACAAGGCTTGACGAGATTAGGAGGAAAGATCTTAGAGGGCCCAGGGAAAGAAATAATCCTGATGAGCTGGAGAAATAACAAGGAAGCTGGTACAACCGAACCACAGTGAATGAAGAGGCAGAGGAGTTCAGATGAAATGAGAAGGAGACATACTAACTTATGGTGAAACATGTGGATTTACTCTAAGGGCAATGAGGTAAAGGTTATATGATTTGGAGTATCTAGAAAAATGGGTAAATGAAATCTCTGAACTTTGTTTTTGAACAATTTTAAGAAATTGAACAGATAATTTGAAAATACGTTCCCTGGAAAATGCTGGAAATCAGAAATTTAATTAAAACCAGGGTATTCTTTACTTCTAATTGGGTAGAATATGTGAAAATCCATATGATTCCAAAGCATTTTTAGTGTCTGGTTTATTCCAACAAATGAATGAATGGTACTCAAGTTCCCAAAATTCTATGACAGAGAACTATAGAAAATGGTCATAATAATTTTATTCTAAAAAAAAAGTCATAGCAGGTGCTAGCAATTGTTCGTGGTAGCCATAACATATCAGTAAGATAACGATAGAATTGACTAATATTAACCAAAGACACATTGTGGCAAATCTCCAAGTATAAAAATATACTTCTAGGTAACTAAGTGAATAGATCTATGACATAAAGTTTTAACTATAAGCCAAGAAAGCTTTGGAAGTCGGTCAGGTGATTATTAAAGCTTTCGAGTAGGTGTTTTTAAGCTATACTTTCTGACACTAATTAGGTGACAGGATCAGTCATCCACTGAGGCCACTCTTGATTGATGACAATAAAACATATGATCAACATATACAGACATTCTCTCCCTGCCTCACTTTTGGTCTTTTCCTTAGGGTAGGAAGAAGACTGATTTTTCTCACCAGTCAAGTCAGGCAGTAGACAGGTCTGCTTTGTATAACCTGGGTCCTTGGTTCTTCTTGATAGAGAAGGCTGCCTTAGAAGGAAGAGTTAGATAACTCTTCTGGTCTAGCTGAAGCTTTTCAGTAAATAAGGGAACTGTTGTCAGTCTCATCAAACCAGTGGAGAGGAAGATCAAATCAGACAACAAAGAATTTTAGCTTCAACGTCGTGAGCAATGGGAAGATGTTATTTTAGACAAAATATCATGATTATTATTTTTTTTAATTTTAAAAATTACTTTCAGGAAAAGTAATTTATGCCCATGGTGCAAAATTCAAAATGTAAATAGAGCATAGAATGAAAAAGCATATCTTCCTCCTCCAGCTGTCCCCAGAATAGTCACTTGTCTTTTCCAGAGCAGCTACTTTTATGAAGCGATTCAAAGGTAAACACATAGACAACAGTACACTTTTTACAAACACCAATTAAGGTGTACTCTCCCACTTCTTACATTTTTCATTTAAGAACCGATTTTAATCATTGTTCCATACCTGTACACAAAGAGTGACCCCACTATTTTCACTAATTTCATAAAATACCATTGTATCAGGGTGCCTGAGTGGCTCAACTGGTTAAGCATTTGACTTTTGGTTTCAGCTTAGGTCATGATCTCACAGTTTGTGAGTTCAAACCCTGCATCAGGCTCCACTCTGTCAGTGTAGAGCCTGCCTGGGATTATCTCTCTCTCCCTGTCTCTCTCTGGCCCACCCCCGCTTATACTCTCTATTGCTCTCCATCAAAATAAATGAATAATTTTTTAAAAAACACCATTGTATAAACAAGCATATTATGTTTAATTATTCCTTGATTGATGGTCGTATAGGTTATTTTCAATATTTTACTATCTTAAACATTGTTAATGGTATCCTTGTACATGCATGGATATAGCCCACACTTGTGTGAGTATGTGTAATACAGGAAGTTCCCATGAATGGTATTGTTGGATTAAAGTGAATGTGCATTTTAATTTTTGATAGATATATTGACAAATATCTCTCTTTGGCAGTTTTCCATTTGCATCAGCTAACCTTTGCTGTGTAACAAGCTATCCTCCAAATCAATAGGTAAAACAAGTCATTATTAACTCAAGATGCTGTAGGTTGACAATTGAGATAGGCTCAGCTGGGCACTTTTGCTGGTTTACCTGGGTTTCTTTCTCCATGTGACCACATTTAGTTGGTGACTATTTGATCTTAAATGACCTCATTCATATGTTAGAATTTGATGGGTCAATGGAAGGTATGGAGTCATGATTCTCTAGTGGCTTTCAGGCTAGTATATTTTTCACATGGTGACTGGGTTCTAAAAGCATCAAAAAAAGAGAATCTCTAGGGGCACCTGGATTGCTGTCAGTTAAGCAGCCAACTCTTGATGATGGCTCAGGTAATGATCTATGGTTTGTGAGATTGAGCCCCTTGTCGGGCTCAGTGCTGTCAGCAGCAAGCCTGCTTGGGATTCTCTCTCTTTTTCTTTCTGCCCCTCCCCCACTCTCTCTCTCTCTCTTTTTCTCTCTCTCTCTCTCTCATTCTTTCAAAATAAATAAATAAACTTAAGAAAAAAAAAAAAAAGGAAAAGCTCCAGCATATAAGCATGCTTTAAGCCTCTGCATGCATCATGTTTGCTAGTATCTCATTGGTCAAACCAGTACATGGTCAGAACCAGATTCAGGGGTAGAGAAAGAGACTTTACCTGTTCATAAAAGTATTTATATGAATATTTTCTTTTTGATGAACAATGTCATGTCATTTGGTCATGTAAAAAGTGTATTAATTTGCAGAAGCTTTACTTGTGAAATTAAAAGAAATTAAGCCTTTGTCTATAGTTTACATATCAGCTATTTTTCCTGTTTTTATTTCTGTTGTTTCACATTTGAGTTTATCTTTAGTACAGTTTTATTTCTTTCTCTGTTAAGAAGGAGCAATCTATTTTTAAGTTTTCAAATTCATAGATGATAAGGGTTTTTTGTACACTGAAAATACTTGCAAAAACTCATGTTTTATTATATTATTTAACGATTTTATATTTTTTCAATACTTACCTTTTTGATCCATTTGGAGATTTAGGACAGAGGCAGATAACTAACATTCTTTTTTTCTAGAGGTGTATCTAGATATCCCAATGCTATGTATTAAATAATTTCTATTTCCCAACTAATATGCTTGCTACATTTATCATATACTAAATTTCTCTAAGTTTCTGGACTTTTTTTTTATCTATTCTAATAATCTATCTGTTTATGAGAGCTATATTTCTATCATATTGATAATATGCATCAATTGGGATTCCTGTAGGAAATAGATGATACACTCAAATGTTATTTGAAGAGACTACCAAAGGGCCTATTTACAGAGGAGTGGACAAATTTAAGGGAACCTGCAAGGGATAGTAAAGCTCTCAGTGAACAGAAACAAAGAGAAGCCTTTTATGACCATAAACCTGAAGAGAAAAGATAGGGAACACTGTTTCCATAATCCAGGGAGGTCTTCCTCCATGGAAATAAATGGCTAGGCCAAAGGGAGCTATGGTCAAAGAATACAACCACTTCCAAAATTACAGACTCCCTGCACAGAAGTTGTTGAGCCAAGGGAATAATTACTTGATTTCTTGCTCCTCTGTTCCTCTAGTCTCCCATTAGTGCCAACCATCACTGAACCCAATCAGCTGGCCCGATGATAAATCTATAGAGTATCAGTCACCTTAGAGGCATAAAGCAGGATAGAAAAAACAGATAATGGATCCAGAAAGAAAAACAGACAGGTGGCCAGTTTATACTATCATGCTTTTAATTATTATAACTTTGAAATCTGATTTAATAAATGCTTGGTCCCTTCTCATTATTCGTCAACTTTCATAATCTCCCACTTAATTCTTTTTTAAATTGAGATATAAATGACTTATTGTATTAGTTTCAGGTATACAGCAGGATGATTCAATATTTGTATGTATTGTGGAACCTGAAAAAAAAATCAGCTAGTTCGTAGTGTTAGTTGTTCTCTACGTTAGTTGTTCTATACAAAATTTACTTTATCTTGTTCCAAAAGTTTGCTTTAGTGAACTTTGTTTCCGAAGTATAAAACATACACAGAGAAGTGCACATATCATAAGTATACAGTTTGGCAAATTTTCACAGAGTAAACATATCCATGTAATCATCATCCAGACCAAGAGAAATAACATAACCAGCTCTTTAGAAGTCCCTTCTAGTCTCTACCTCCTCACAAGGGGAACTACGATCATGCTTCTAGCACTACAGATTAGTTCTGACTACTTTTGACCTTATATAAATAAAATCATAGACATGTACTCTTTTATGACTAGCTTCTTTGCTTCAATAATATGTTTATAATATTCATCTATGTTGCTGTGTGTAGCTGTGGATTATTCCCGTTGTTGAATTACAGTCTATTGTGCAAATATGCATTCCTTTTTTATCCATTCTGCTTTTGTAGGGCATTTGCATTGTTGCTGGTTCTTGGCTTTTCTGAATGATGTTGCTATGAATACCCTGGTCTATGTCTGTTGGTGAATATACATGTGTATTTATGTTAAGCATTCATCTGGAAGGAGAACTGCTAAGTTAAAGAGTGTGCATATATTAGCTTTAGTACATACTGCCAGTTTTTTTGAAGTCATTTTGCCAATGTACACTACTACTAGTAATAAATGAGCTTCATTTCCTCCACGCCCTCATTGGCTTTTGATTTTTGTATTTTGACTCTTCTGGTAGATACATGGTGATATGATTTAAATTTTCATTTCTTTGATAACTTATCAAGCTGATCTGCTATTCATGTGTTTCTTGGTCATTTGGACACCGTTTACTACAAACTGCTCATTCAAGTCTTTTATCCATTTTTAATTTTTTTATTGGGTCATCTTCCTTTATTTTTTTAAACTGATTTATAGGAGTGCTTCATAGATTCTGGATTTGAGCCCTTCATTGAATACAGGTGTCTATGTGTTACAAATTTCTCTTATTCCATGGTTGGCTTTTTTTTTTTTTTTTTCAGAATTTTAATGGCATCTTGTGATAAATCTTTAGTTTAACAATCTTTTACTTTACTTATTTATTCATTATTAATTTATTATTTGTTAGTACTCTTTATTTGTTATTGGTTTCATTTGATTTCTCTTTGCCTTCTCCTGTTTTAATCGAACATTTTATGTGATTCCATTTTTATCTCCTTTTTTAGCATATTAATTACACTTCCTTTATACAGTTTTCCTCTTTACCTCTTGCCTTAGAGTTTGCAAAATACATTTTCAGTTAATCTAAATCCACCTCCAAGTAACACAAGACTACTCATTAGTTCAGGTAACTTGCAGTACAATAAGGTATTCCCAAATTCTTCTCCCATCCTTTATGGGAGATTGCTGTCATTCATAAACACCCAAAACATTCTTGCCATTATTACTTTAAACAGTTATCTTTTAAGTCCAGTAAAAATATGAAAAGCAAAATATTTTATTTTATCTATATTTGCCTCTTAGAAGCTCCTCTCTTTTGATAATTTGTAGTACTGAGTTCATGATCTAATGCTTTGTATCATTTTACTTCTGAGAGCAGTAATGACATTAGTACAGATTTCCTTCTATTTATCCTCTACTCTCTGTGAAATGATTTTCATGGGTTACATTATTTTCCTTAGGTTATATATATTTACCCTCTTTATTAATAAACTTCTCCTCCTTATTTGATTCACTGTTTAAATAATATATTTTTACATTCTGTATTTTACATAACACTGAGGGAATCAGTGTTATGTGCTTCCTTCTTTTCCTTTCACAATTATCATTCCTATCATTTCCAATTCATTTTAATTATTCCCCAAATTTCTCCTTCATATCATACACTGTGCTTTAACAGTCTTGTCTCCTTTTTGTTTCTTCTCTGATGGATTCATTTTTTGTGATTCTTTCTTATTTCTTTTATGAGCTCTGCAAGATTATGCTTCATCTCACTCTGTTGTCTCACTGCATTTTTTCCTGAGTTCTTGTAATTTTTCTTTGAACTCTTTGATTAATTCACTTGGTTATTTTGAATTCATGGCAATATGCCTGGCCAAGATTTTTATCTGCTTGGTGGCAATATTTTTTCCTGTTACTATGTTTTGGGCCTGCCATTCGCTTTTTCTGTTCTTTTTTTCTAAAAGTATTTTTAAATGATTCTGTCTGTATCTTTTTAAAAATTATTGTAATACAGTCTTGATTGAGGTGACAAATCACATTTGAGTCAGCTATTTGCACAAAGCCTATGTGGGGAGGTGCTTGGGCAATAGAATTAGCAGTGATTAATTTGAATGTAAGTTGTTTAGCCTTTATTTGCCCTGTCATTCTTACATACTAAGGCTTTTCAGCTTCCAAAAATGACTGGAAATTAGACTCTCTTTAGACTCACCCACAGACTGCTTTCTATAAACATGGCATGTCTGTGTGTTCCCATTCTGTGGTACCAAATTCTGGAGAAAGTCCAGCCCTCAGTCCATTTATTCTTTTCATGTTGCTCTAAACAATATACATCAGTCAGTATCCCAATAAGAATAAAGTGGCCCATTTAAATGCAATAATTCAGGAGAATCAATAAAGAGTTTATTTACAAGGCTACAGTCATAATTAAGAGAAACTACTGAGAGATAATGAAGTACTATATGGCTAACAATAACAGGAAGCCAGGATTTCCAAAGGCACAAGGGTATAAGCCAATACGTGCGCGCGTGCGCGCGCACGCGCACACACACACACACACACACACACACACACAGAGATGGATGGATGGAGGAATAAATGGATGATAGACAGATAGATGATAGATAGATAGATAGAAACTGTAGGTTGTAAAAGCTGACTTCCCAACAATAGCTGTGTGTTTTGGTAGAGGAGTAAAGTACCATAAACCTGTGGCTCAGTATAAAGAGAACTAACAGCATAAATACCCCATCCATAATTTCTTGCCACCCTACCATATCCTGAAATGTTTCCCATCAGCCATACCCAATGGGGAAACTGAAGGCAAAGGCATCAGACTGAATTCAGTCCATTCAGACCGAAGGAGAGAGCAGACTGGGAAAGGTGTAGAGTATATTTCTAATAGCTAACAGACAATATCAGCTTACAAGCAATGTCGGTTTTGAATTTAAGGGTTTGTCATGTGTTTTAGACTAGTGAGGTATTTTAGATAATACACAGTGAAATTTGTCTAGGATAACTAGCCACAGGTTTCATTTCATGGGGGAGTCTTACACCTTTGTTTTACCTCTATTGCATTTGACAGCTTTCCTCGTGTTTTGTTTTACAGATGTCAGTGAATTTCTTTAAAGGTAAATGTTGGGATATTATTTCCTATTGTAAGGAGTGATTTCCAAGAGGATGAGGGGGAAGAGACGATTTAACTTATTATTCTTGTTGCAGTATGGCAATGTTTGGCAATGTTTTGCAGGAACAGGAAACAGAACATGAAGAAGCTTTTTGGGATGCCATTGAAGTATTCCAAGTGATAGATGATAATAGCTTGTACTTCAGTGGTAATTGTAGAAATGGTGAAAAGTTTAATTCCAAAAATATATAGCAGGACTAGATTAATTGATCAGACATGGTGAGTGAAGTAGAAAGAGATATGGATGTCTTCCATATTTCTGGCATAAGCCACTAATAAACGTTGATTCCAGTTGATAAGAAAACGGCTTCATAACAATGGATTTGTCTTTACCACTCTTCTTTCTTGAGTCTCATGCTCCTCATACATAAGAAAATAGTAGTGACTTTTATAATGTGAAATTGATGGTTTTTATTTAGTAAGAAGGTAAGTAAATAAAATGATAAACTTAATAATAAGGCCTGTGTAAAAGCTTTGAATATCTTTCTCCCAGAGTTTAAATAAGTTGGAATCTTCCCCTATGTCTGCCTACTTTGTGATCTAAATCTTTCTTCATCTAGCACTGAAAATGGGTGAAACGGAGAATAACTTAACCATGTTGGAGGATGTGGCCTAAGAGGATATTGGACTTTGGGTGTAAACAGTGCTTAAAAAGGACTGATGGATGCATCTGAAAGAGGGGAGGAGATCTGTTATTTACACAGCTGAAAGGGTGTAGCTCTAAGGGTATGCATGTTATGTGCTGCATGCTGTTTGGGGAAGAGAGAATAAGTACACTATTTCTCAAACCTTACTTCACTTTAAAGTTAGAAACTTATTTGAATTTGGGAGGTGTGTGTGTGTGTGTGTGTGTGTGTGTCTTTGACAGTCTCTTGAAGAGGGTAAACCATATTTCATAATTGCCTTCTCCCCCATTACCAGCAGATATGCACATTTTGACGATGGGGAAATATTAACTTCCCAGTAAGAATGGTTCCTGTCTCTGCCTACTCTACCTTCTCCCTGTAAGGCTAATGATACAGTGCCCAGACTGTATAGAAAATATTTGATGAATTGCAGGTTTGAGAGTGAAAATCATAAATTTAGTTTGGCATATTGAGGTTCAGGTACCTGTGAGATATCCAAGGGAAGACCTCGGATAAGCAGTGGGATCAACAATCTGAGTCTTAGAAAGAAACATTTGAGTTGAAGACACAATTTTCGGTGTTATCATATAGAAGGCAATTAAAATGGTAGGAATGCATGAGATTGGCTAGGAATAGAGTGCAAAGTGAGAAATGCTCTGAAGAACCTGAAATTCCCTCAGGCACTTGTAATTAAAGGTTGGGGAGAAGAGGAGGCACCTGGCTGGCTCCATTCCTCTAGGGTGAGTGACTCTTGATCTCAGGGTTGTAAATTCAAACCCAGATGTTGGGTGTAGAGATTATGTAAAAATGAAGTCTTTATATTAAAAAAAAATCATTTGGGGAGAGAAGAATGGATTATCAAGGCAAATTGAGATAGGCTGGTCATAGGAAAATAGAAGGAAACCCGGGAGAATCTGAACTCACAGAATTCAAGGAAGAGAGTATTTTAAAGGGAAGACAGAGAGGCCAATTATGTCACCTACTGTTAAGAAGTCCTGTGAAATGAAAATCAAAACTTTTTTCTGAGTCACAAAGTGTACTGTCTGTAATGAAATGTGTTTGCATTGGTGGTATGGTAGAGCCATACTGGAATGGGTTGAGGAGTCAATAGAAAGGAGAGGCAAAAAAGAGAACTCTTTACAAGAATGAAGGAGAACAAAGAGATAGAAGAATAGCTTAGGAGAACATAGTATCCAAGGAATGTTTATCTTTTTTAATTTTATAAAGGAATGATTAAAGCATATTTAAATACTGAAAAACAAGGTCTAGTGGAGGGAAACACTCAGCTGAGAGGCCACGGACAACCCCTAGCCACAGAATTATGAGACAGTATTAGATAAGGCCCTTTTTGGAGGAAAAATATTTGCTACATTTTCAAAGTAAAGAAAAGAGGTGAATCTGGGTGCCTTTATGAGTAGGTTTACATATTTGGTGATGAAAGTTGTACAACTTTCCCTTATGATAGTTCTAATTTACCTTATTTATGATTCTAATTTATATATTATAGAAAACTCAGAGAGAGGATCATCCACTGAAATTCCAGAGGAGAGAGAAGGGTCAGGATTTAGGGAGACTTGAAAACATCACTGTGAACAGTCAGAAACAAGCCAGGCACTATTGAGTACTTGATGAGTTTGGAAACCATAAATGTGCCCCATTGCATTATTTTTCTCCAGCACTTTAAAACTATTTGAAAAAGAATGATGAAAGGTATGACCCCGGTATCTCAGTCCGGCACAAAGCATTCCTGTGATGTCTCTCTCTAATGTACTTGATACCGGACCACAGGGAAGCTAGTTTTATCTTTGTAGAGCAAATTCCCCTCATGGCTTAACTGAGGAAACTCTTGTGGTAGATATGCCATCTAATGTGATTTTACTCTCTTGCAGAAAATCTCCCCCTGGATCGGCAACTGTAAAGGCCAACAGGTGGATTTTGAAGTAAGGACTTAAAATTTGTCTTTCATTGATTATTCAATCATTTACCTCAATTCCCTACTTAAAATTCAATCTAAACTGCTTTTTAAACACTATCATGGACCTAGCTGTGTGGTAGGCACAATAGATTAAGAAATATAGAACACAGACTTACCTTCAAGGAATTTATGATGTTTTAAGATTAATTTTCAGAGGCTATTTTCTTAATATTCACATCAAAACTGTTAAAATGTGTTAACTCCTCAAATATTACATTTACATGTATAAATCTGTGTTTAGATGAAAAACAAATTAAAAAAATTAAGGAAATATATTTTATAATAACCTATTTCTATGACAGATTAGACATAGAAATATCTGGTTTGGCTTGTATTCTAGTAATAATGCTCCATGAAAAAGAACAACAAACTACCTTTGTAGGACATAGGTAAAGGCATTAATATCTGAAAACTTTTTTGTGTGTTTTTTAAATTAGAGACCAAATTCCAATTTTCCAAAGTTCTCTTTTTGCTTATCTGTATCAGTATTTGAACTACCTATCTTTCCTTATCTCTGAAACAATACTGAGGAATGTCACAAAGGTTAAAAAACATTTAAAATAATCTTTTTATGAGGCGGTGAATGGTAAGCCATACTTCAGTATGTTGAAGCATGAGTAGGAAGTGGAGGCAGGAAGGTTAGCTGACAATGTTTTCCAGGAGGCAAGTTAACTGTTCTATTGAGTTTTAAGTATTGGTATGCATGAAAATTTTTATTGTGTATTTCCAAACCCACAATACAGAGAATGAAATAAAAGTTCATAGTTTTCAGCTGCTCTAGGTGACCTATTCAGACTAGCTAAGAAGGAAAAATACTGTAAATCTTTTTGTGTGAGACTTGTTTTTGTAAAAGATATGTGTGAGTAGCTTTCATTTAAAACCAAAATATTTTGACAAATCGAAACTTCAGCTAGAACCACTGTGAATAAATTTAAATCCATACATTGAGGTATAAAATGGTGCTAATCACATATTCCAGCTGTCAAAATCCCTGGCAAGAGTATATTAGTGAAAAAAAGAAGTCATAAAAGAAGAAGAAAAAAAATCTGACAAGGAAAAAAAGATGGTTATAAATGCAGCAAATTTTCTCTGTAGATTCAAATGTTTTCACTAAACAAGTCAAGAAAGGATAATTTAAAATCTCTGTAAGAGGATTTGGCAAGTCAAAATAGACATGAAAAAGACAGACGGTGCAAGTGACAGTTAAAAGTCTGGGGAGAAATCCCTAATAATTTTTATCTAAGTTCTTTTAATCTCATTGAATTTGAATGCCATTCTAAGTTGGAGACATTAGGAAATCTAAGATCAGATTTGTTTTTCCTATTGATATTCAGCTGGAAGGGTAAGTCATACATTATTTAAATAAAGAATAATAAATCCATTTGAAAGGGCTAGATCAAACTCATAGAGATATGTATTATTCTTCCAGAACTTCACAGACTCCAAAGACAAGTAGAAGACCCCAGAGGTCACACAGTTCATTTTTCTGTACTTTTCAGCACTCCGGAGAGACAGCTTTGTTTCTTATTCATTTTGCAGACAGGCAGTTGCTATACTACTGGTCCAATTTCCTCCATCAAATTTGGTTCAATGATTTCTCTATCAACTTCAACATCCCATTTATGCAACAACTGGCAAACATCTAGTATATGTCAGAGACTGTACTAATCACTGAAGGAACCAAGGAAAGTAAGAGGTCCTCTCTCTTTGGGAAAATACAGAGTGCTAAGTGGAATGAACTGGATGCCCTGGGAGCTTGGGGAAGGGCATCGAAACCATATGAGGGGAGGCTAAGAAGCCACATGTGAACGTAGTCTTGAAAGTGCCATTTAAATTAGCTAGGAAAAAGAGGGAAAGCAGAACATTTCAGTAAGAGGAGGACTCAGATTCCAAGATGAGAGGGTGTTAAGAGAGTGATGAGTTCCAGGTGTTCCATATGCATTGGGTAAAGGCTACTGCAGGTAGGGAGTAGTAAGAGGTGAGGCTAGAATAATGCTTTCCAAAAGATCTTTGAGGAACATTAGTTCTGTTAGCAGAATTACAAAAAAAAAGTTTTTAGATTCAGTTGATTTGGAGAAAAAAATAAGTTATATTCCTCTTCTGGAGATTCATAAAGATATGATTGTATTATAATTTTAGAAATCCCATAGTATTGAACTTGACTTAATACCAAACTTATCATACCAAAGAAATTCTTAATACAACACTTTCAGTACTCAGAAACAGTGCTCCAGAGAGCATACTTTGGGAAACATGGAACCAGCATGGGAGAATAGGCCATAATAGTTTTGCTTATACACCAAACTAAGAATTTCAGTCTTCATCCTGAACATCTTGGAGGACAGTTGAATGATTTGTTTTTGATGTTAACCCAGCACATTTACTGACATGGGGCTCGATCCCACGACCCTGGCATCATGACCTGAGCTGAAACCAAGAGTCCAACACTCAAGTGACTGAGCCACCCAGGTGCCGCTAAATTAAAAAAAAAAAAAATATATATATATATATATATTTATACAGATGTATATACATACATATATATATAGTACATATGTATGTATGTATATATATGTATAAATAGGCTCTGCGCTCAACATAGGGCTCAAACTCGTGACCCTGAGATTAAGAGTCAAACACTCTACTGACTGAGCTAGCCAAGTGCCCCAGATATGTGCCATTTAAACAACACACTCTTGAATGCTCATTGGATCAAAGAAGAAATCAAAGGGGAAATTAGAAAATATCTCAAAGTGAATGATTTTAAAGCAAGGAACAGGCATGATCAGATCAGATGTTCATTTTAGAACTTTCCCTCGCAGTTTTGGACTCTGTCAGCTTTGCCAGCTCTTGTGGCTATGTTAGCAATGGAGGAAAAGGGGCAGAGAGACTAAAGACTGCCGTGGTATTTACCAACAATAACGCAAGTGTGGGCTAAACATCAATAAGAAAATGGAGAGAAGAAGGTAACAGGAGGAATGCTGATGAAGTAGACAGAATCTGATGGGAGGTCCCAATAAAACTAATCTGGAGGCTGTAGGAAGGCATGGTTGGCAGAATAGGCACGGGAGGAAGTCCCAGAGGCAGGAAACTTGGAGCAACATTGGGATAAAAGTCCGGGCAAGGAAAGAAGATTGGAGGCATTCATGTTGGGAGCAGTGGCTCAGGAACATGAGGCTGAAGGTAATACCTGGAGCTTTAGTTTCCTCATTACTAGATGGAGGGACTCTGGAGGTGTTATTGTCCAAGACTATATGATGCTTCAAGTCTGTGGTGCAGTTAGGCTATTGTCCACAGATCCTTTCTAACAAAATATTTTATGTTTTGGTTCCTCCCCAAGTAGTATGGTTACCTACATACTTGCTTGGCTTCCTTTATACCTCCTTTCACCCTTGGATGTTTACCTGTAGGTCACAGGCTGTGGAGGGTTTCCTCAAGGACAGGTTAGAGTTTCAAGGATTCCCGTTTGGCTCTGTCAGCTGTTGCCTCACCTGGTGCCCCCGCACCCACTGTTTGTAATCCAGTTCATGGTCTTCTCACCAAGTAATTCTCATGCTCACTTCAACAGGATGAGGCCTGGTGATTCTGCTTTCCCTTTTGATTACTTTCTGAAACCACCGTTTCATGCTGTGTCCATATCCTCATTGACTAGATATAGTCTGTTCGACTGAATGTTCTGGAATGTTCTGGCTTACCTATGGCTCAAGAGTTTTGGGAGAAAGGACTTTCTTTGCTAAAACCAGGGAAAGTCCTGAACAAGCCAGAACAGTCAGTCCCTCTTAGTGGTTCTGCCTTATTCACCACTACCTCCCAGCACAGTGCCTGCTGGGTGGTAGACCTTAACTATTTTAAGTAAGCACTAGCTTAATTAATCAGACACCTATGATTTACCTGATGATGATGTGCAATATACACTTTATCTTGACGGTAAATAATAATCTTATTTATTTTACATATGAGGAACTTGAAACTCAAGAGGTTGTCGTCTACCCAGGGCAGAGACTTGATTCAACCCAGATCTGTCTGATTGCAAACTTGTATCATTTCCAGAATGTAACACTGTTTGTATTGCCCACCTTCCACCAGCCACCTGCTTCAGTTTTTGTGTTAGTGCTGAGCTTTGTGGGTTGTCAGAGACAGGCTCCCAGGAACCAGACATGTTAATAGAGAACTGCACTTTGTACATTGCCAGTAAGGGCTACTCCCCTTTTCTTCCCGGGGCCCTTTTCCCCAGGGCATCTTGTTATCTCCAAGAAACATGAATTCCTGAGAAAGAGCAAATTCCTGACTATCAGCATGAGTTAGAAGTCAGGCAATTGTAGTTACTTTTATCTTTGTGCACATATCATAAAATATATTGCTTTACTAACCCTAAGCCTTCACATACTCTTTACACGACAGCTTTTATAACAGAAATTAAAATGCTATAGGATCAAAAGAAAGATTTTTTTCCCCTGTGTTTACCTCCAGGTATCTTTATACTGGAATTGATGCCTTATGTATTTCCTATGGACCATCTTATAATAATAGTTGACATACGACATCTTCTATTTTGGAACAAAACTAACTCTCCAATCAATTTGAATTCTCTTTGTAGTTTAGATTTATAATGCAACGTTGAATTCTTTTAATAGAACATTATTATCAGATTAGTTACTCATGGCGTCTATTATTTTAGTATAATAAACAAATGTAGCTATAATTGTAAATTGTATTGTGATTAATGAGTGTGTCACTCTTGCACAGCAGTAACATATTTGCTCTTTGTTTAATCAAATTTAAAAGGAGATGGAAGAAGGGATTATGATATGATACCTCCTGTAGATGAAACTGATAAAGGAGCTCCAGGTCAGTGCTTCCTTTTCCTGCATATGAGCAGTTTCCTCAATATAAATTATTTATGTAGCCAGCGATCACAGTGGACTAAAATGTACACAGGATCACACATCCATCATTAATTATATAATCTGGTCTGAAAATTTTCCTGTTTTTAAAAGAGCAGCGAAAATGAAAATAACTGAGCTGTGAAAATATGGTAAATGCTTTGCCTAATGTTTATTTTTAAACTTCCAAATTGTCACTCTTTTGTTTCCCACGTATGTGAAGTATGGGCAACTCTACAATTTGTAGATTAGTTGATTTAGCAGATCAAATTTTTAAAAAATGTATCTATAGCATAGTTGTTAGAATATTCAGTAATAAAAACGACAGCCTAATGCAGAAACTGATGATTTGATTATCCAAAGCCTTTAAGAAATATTTACAGGAATAATTTACTGGCCAATATTTTACAATGGCAAGTCAAAACAAGACTACCTTTGACATTAGAAATTAGGCTTTTTTGTAATTTTCATCTTTGAGTAAAGGAAGAATATTCTTATTTCTACCAACAAGTATAATGAAGGCTTTGGGCAGTTATGTGAGCACTATGAATAATAAACCCAGTGGGTGACAATCTGAAAACCAATATTCTGGTGGTAATTGTTTGTTTTTTTTTAATACTCTTATTTTCATTTTTTATTTATTTTAAGTTTATTTATTTTGAGAGAGAGAGTGCACAGTGGGGAAGGGGTGGAAAGAGAGAGACAGAGAGAGAGAGAGAGAGAGAGAGAGAGAGAGAATCTCAAGCAGGCTCCACACCACTAGTGCAGAGCCCCATGCAGACTTTGAACTCACCTAACTGTGAAATCATGACCTAAGCCAAAATCAGATGCTCAGCTGACTGAGCCACCCAGGAGCCTGAAATAATGGTCATTGTTTTAAAGAGATTCAAACCACTCATTTAGCATACTTACTACATTTTATTCTCTCTCTCTGTCTCTCTCTCGCTTAAAAAAAAACTTTTATATATTTCATTCCCATTTATCTAATAATTACGTACCTTGGTGACAAAAGAGAATTCATCTATCCTTAGAGCCCCCATAAAACCTAGCATAGGAGCTCACACCTTTTTGGCAACTGTAAATGTGTATCGATTGCCTGATCTATAATTTTGGGATAAACTGTGTTAAGAACATGGCAAGATTGCTATTGAGACAAGCAAAATAAATTGATGTGATATATCTCAAAGTTAAGGGATTAATCAATTATACTTCAAATTTGATAGACAGAGTAATACTTCACTAATTACCAGAATTTAACGATCCATTCTTGCCATCAATTTACGGCTGCTGCCAGGAGCTGGGAGAGGGCCTGATTCCTGAATTGGATGCGGTTGGCTAAATGCAGACTTCTTACTAATGCCCATAAGGTTCAGCACTTTGCCACATGTGACAAGCACTATTTCTATATGAAAGTCTTAAGTCCTCACAATACTATGCTCATTTAAAGAATATCAGTGCTTTAGAATAAATTTTACAATTAAAAAATGCTTTAATGTTTATTTGTTTTGAGGGGGGGGGAGGGCCAGAGAGAGAGGGAGACAGAATCTGAAGCAGGCTCCAGGCTCTGAGCTGTCAGCACAGAGCCAGTCGTGGGGCTCGAACCCATGAACCCTTTAACCGCGAGATCATGACCGTAGCCGAAGTTGGATGCTTCTCTGACTGAGGCAGCCAGGTGTCCCTACAAATTTTTTTTTTGATGAGAATACCTTAAGTTATTTTCAAAATGTAAATAGATATACATCAATTAAGTTGTATCTGGCCCTGGTTTAGAAGTCACATAATTGCTGTGGGAAAAGTTAAAAAGAGTAAGAGAAAATACAACCCTGCTCCCTATGAAAACAGGCTCTTGGGGTGACCATAACCAAGTGGGAGATGCAAGAAAAGTTCTAGAGGATTCTCCTGCTCTGTACAGGGAAGGATATAGGAGTTGGGTTTTTTTTTTTTTTTTTAATAGAGAGAGAGATAGAGATAGAAAGAGTGAGCAGGGGAGGGTCAGAGAGAGAGGGAGACACAGAATCTGAAGCAGGTCCAGGCTCTGAGCTAGCTGTCAGCACAGAGCCCAACATGGGGCTTGAACTCACAAACCATGAGATCATGACCTGAGCCAAAGTCGGACACTTAGCCGACTGAGCCACCCAGCTGCCCCAAGGATGTAGGAGTTCTAAACACAAGTAGGTTACAAAGGTAAACTCATTTTTTTCCCTAAATAATGTGGACACTCTGATTAAGGTCTGTGGCTGTGATAGAGAAATTAAGAGACTCTTAGATACTCAAATGTTGAGGATGGTTGAGAATAAACTTCTGGAGAGATTTTTAACCAAACACTGTTATGTATGTGTGTTAAAAGGTAAATGTCTGAGGTGTTTTCTTTTCTCCCTTTTTCTTTTCCTTTAAAGTAATTAAGAAAATATTCTAGGTTTTTATTTCTGAAAGAAACCTTTCTCTAAAATAATTATGTTTTATTGAGTAATATTACTTGTATTTACTTGCTTTTATAAAGACTTATCTTTTGGTACCAAAAGATATATTCCACTCTCTTTTTTTTTTATTTATTTATTTCTAGGAGAGAGAGACAGCGTGAGCAGGGGAGGGTCAGAGAGAGATGGAGTCACAGACCGAAACAGGCTCCAGGCTCTGAGCTGGCAGTCAGCACAGAGCCCGACACGGGGCTCGAACCCACAAACCGCGAGATCATGACCTAAGCGAAAGTCGGAAAGTCGGATGCTTAACCGACTAAGCCACCCAGGCGCCCCATATTCCACTCTCTTAAAAGTAAATGACTACACTTGGCTTCTTTAAAAGCACATATACAGTGTGGTGAGCTAAATTGTGGGTGTGGTGTTTTTGAGTGGTGAATAAGCCTAATTTTAAAGGTTGGCTCTCCTAAACTAAAACCACAGCATAGAAGCACATTGTTTGGCTGAATAGAATCACTAATAAAAATGAATTAAACCATTGATTTGGAAACAGATGGGACAATATGGATTCTATTTACTAAGCCTCAGAATCTTTGGAGGCAAACCCCATAATACTTGTATATCAAAAGACTATTATTGAAAAAAAATCTGCAGACATCAACTAATTAAAAATTCTCTTTTCTCTCTACCACAAAACTAAAGGAATGATCTAAAAATTCTTGGGCAAACACAAAACTTTAAATAAAATCTGTAGTGGGGCGCCTGGATGGCTCAGTTGGTTGAGTGTCCAACTTCGACTCAGGTCATGATCCTACAGTCTGTGGGTTCGAGCCTCGCGACGGGTTCTGTGCTGACAGCCTGGAGCCTGCTTCAGATTCTGTCTCCCTCTCTCTCTCTCTCTGACCCTCCCTCACTCGCTTTCATCTCTGTCTCTCAAAATAAAGACATAAAAAAATTAAAAATAAATAAATAAAATCTGTAGTGTAAACATAATATTAGTTCAATGAGGAAGGTAAATGCCAATTTTCAAAAAATAGTTATATTGAGATATAATTTACCAACCATACAATTCATCCATTTAAAGTGTACAACTCAGGGTGCCTGGGTGGCTCATTTGGTTGAGTGTCCAGCTCTTGATTTTAGCTCAGGTCATGATCTTATGGTTTGTGAGGTCGAGTCCTGAGTTGGGCTCTGTGCTGATAGGGTGGAACCTGCTTGGGATTCTTTCCCTGTCCCTTCCCTGCTTGTGTGTGTGTGCATGCTCTCTAAGTAAATAAACATTTAAAAAATTAAATAATAGGGGCACCTGGGTGGCTCAGTCGGTTAAGCATCCGACTTCAGCTCAGGTCATGACCTCACGGTTTGTGGGTTCAAGCCCTGCATCAGGCTCTGTGCTGACAGCCATCTCAGAGCCTGGAGCCTCTTTCACATTCTGTGTGTGTCTCTATCTCTGACCCTTCCCTGCTCACGCTGTCTCTCTCTATCTCAGAAATAAATAAGACATTAAAAAAATTTTTTTAAATAAATTAAAAAATTAAAAATTAAATAATAAAATCTAGAGTACAACTCAATTGTCTTTAGTATGTTCAAAAGTAGTGCAACCATTACCACATCAATTTTGGAACATTTTAATGACCTCAAAAAACAAAAAACCCACAACTATTAGCCTTCATTTCCCATTTCTTCCCAATATCCCCAGCTTTAGGCATCCACTGCTTTCTGGGTTTTGGGACAAAAGGTAGTCTTTTATGACTACCTTATTTCATTAGCATGTTTTCAAGGCTTATTCGTGTTCTAGCACCCATCTGTTTTTCATTCCTTTCTTGGACAAGTAATATTCCATCATATAAATATACCACATTTTATTCATCAGTTATCATTGATAGATATTTTGTTGCCAGGGGAACTGAGGAGACCTTGGGCCCTCAAACCAGACCATCCCAATGGGCTTGTTGAAGGTTCTCAATCTGGTTTCCAGAAGGCATTCAAGGACTGACACACACCACAGTGGCTGAGTGACATAAAGGGGAAGGTTTATTAAAGCACAAGTACTCTTGAGATGTGAGAGTTAGGGGAGCTCAAGAGGGAGGGAAAACTGAGTCCCTGGGGTTCCAGTTTCTATCCTTTTATCAGCAATTGTCAACTAGGAGGTGGAATATTCATTACTTGGGACCAGGAAGCAGAGTTTCCGTGCTTTCTCTTCCTTATTTGGTCAGGGGTTCCTGATCATGGCACCCACCCTCTTGGGCCTATCTGGTCTTATCTGGCTTCCTATGGAGTGCTGCCAGGGTAGGCACCTACTCTAACAATTTGGGTTATTTTCACAATTTTAGTTATTATGAGTAATGTTATACATTTTTGTGTGGAGACATGTTTTCTTTTTTGGGCAAGAGGAATATATACATATATATGTGTGTGTGTGTGTGTGTATAGTAGTAGAGTTGCTAGGTCGTACAGTAGCTATATATTTAACCTTTTGAGAAATTGCCATACTATCTTTCAAAGTGGCTACACCATTTTGCATTTCCACCAGCTTTCTATGTGGATTCTAACTCTAGATACTGATGCTCCCCCTCCAGCGCTCACTGTGGTTGCTGGTGTTTGTTTATATTTTTATTTGCTTGGCTGGATTATCTCAGTGAATCCTATGTCCCTCACAGCATCCTGCCTCAGAGAACACCACCTCTGGCATTGCACAAGTCACCCTGGACTGACAGTGGCTTTAGCAGTGCTCTCTTTGTCTTTCAGTCTGATCTCTGTTAAACTGTTTGCCTCTGATGGTATCACACCCAGCTGCCAACTTCCTCTCTAATTGCGGCTGATTGCTCTATTGTTTTCAACAATGTCCTGGGGCACAAATTGCTCCAGTCTAATCCAATTAAACTCCAGTCTCTGCAGGGGTAGTTTTGAAGCCAGCCTTTGAAGTTTGTCCTGACCCCAAAAGGAATCTTCTTAGCTGTCTCCCTGCTCCTTTCTTGTTAAACTTCTACCTGGTCTTTGGTTTAGCTTATTGGAGTTGTCAGTCTTCTCTTAAAGGCTTGGGACCGAAACCTCTGTACCACTACTCTAGACCTTGGGGTAAAGAAAATGACTCACTTCTATAGAAGTGACATCTCTTTATAAGTGGGACATTAACTTTTGATCCTGGGTTGCCTCTTCAGGCATAGACACTCTATCTCACCTGTAGGTGAGCAGAATCAAGGCAATCAGGAACCCCTGGAGTAGGGGCTCCCCAGTTTGAGTGAGGGCTACATGGAGAAGAAACTCCCCCAGACTGCTCAGGCACTCTCGCCTGGAGTAGAGCTGCTGCAACTGAGCTGTAGGATGCGGGCTGGTGGTTTGTACTGCCTGGAGAAAGAATGTGCCCCTGACGGGGAGGTGGGGAAGAGATCTCTGTGCTCTTGGCTGTCCCTGCCTAGAGTAGAGCTGTGATCATAGTGAGCTGGGGGAGGGGAAAATAGAGTCTCAAAATGCCACAGACTCGCTGCTCTTATGGAGATTGCATAGATTTCCTTACATGGTTTTCCATTTGCTATATGCCCATAGGACAATATCCTGAGACTTAATTTATTTTTTCTATAATTTTCACCGGTTATGGTTCTTTCACTGATGATAGGGTCAACGGAGCTCCTCATGTTGCTATTTCAGATATATCTGTATCCATACTCTCTTGAAAAGAATGTACATATGTCAGTTCAGTGAAGTCAAAAAGAAAATTCTAAGAACTACCAAAAGAACAAGAGCAAATCACCTATAAATAGGGCCCCAAATCAGTTTTATGCTACACTTTTTTGGTAACAGAAACCCAGTTGGAAAAGATAATGTAATGTTATTAAAGTATTGAAGGAAAAGAAAAAAAAATAAACTAGCTATTTATTATCTCACAATTTCTGTGGGGCAGGAGTATAGACACATATTAGCTGGGGTTTCTGCCCAGAGTCTCAAACAACCTGCAATCAAGGTATTAATCAGACTATATTTTCATCAGAGCCTTGACTAAGGAAAGTTCTGTTTCTTCCTCCAGTTGTTTACAGAGTTCATCGCCTTGTAGCTGTGGAACTCAGGGCAGCTTTTTTTTTTTTAATTTTTAAATTTTTTAATGTTTATTCATTTCTGAGATAGAGAGAGAGACAGTGCGAGCAGGGGAAGGTCAGAGAGAGAGGGAGACACAGAATCCGAAGCAGGCTGCAGGCTCCAGGCTCTGAGCTAGCTGTCAGCACAGAGCCTGACGTGGGTCTCAAACCCACAAACCATGTTTGTGACTCATGACCTGAGCCGAAGTCGGACGCCCAACCGACTGAGCCACCCAGGCGCCCAGGGCAGCTTTTTATTGCTCACTGTTACTGGGCATCTGCACTCTGGCTAGAGGCTTCCATTCTCTGGGCGCTTTCTATGGGAGCTTCCCCTCTGACAACATGGGTGCTCACTTCATGGCCAGTGGGAGAATTTCTCTCTCCAGTCTTCTAAGTCAGAGCCTTATACAGTGTAACATGGAGTGACATGGCATCACCTTTGCTAGATAAAGTAATTTAATCAAAGACATTGCACCCTATCACTTTTGCCATAATCTATCATTTAGAAGCACTAGGAGGTTCCACCCACCTTCGAGAGGAGGCAGTTAATACAAGGACATGACTCGTCAGGGTCACTTTAGGGTGTGTCCACCAAATCTCTCTATACCAGGAATATTTTAAAAGAAGGCCAGTACACACAGTTTTCACTTAATTTTAGAATAGTCTGTGGTAGGTTACTAGTTGAACAATCAGTTCACGAAGAAGAGCCTGCTGAACTTCTTCCTTCCAAACCTCCGTGGCACAGAATCTCTTCTCTTGAGGAAGGGCCCTGACCTTTATGTATTCGTAGGCTCTGATGGGAATCACAACATCCAATTACAATCTACATTATTTATTTTCCATTTCTACTTTATATTCTGTGGCTTCAGCCTCCAAGGAGTACAGTACATCCTTGGAAACTTTTGGTTCTAAACTAAATCTTTAAAAAGTAGCGGCAGAACTCAGGGACAGGAAAGGTGTGCAGAAACAGGCCTGGGTTAGCCCAGGGGAAGAGTTTAGGAGACAGATGCATATATGAGATAAAGAACAGGAACGTCAAGGGAACTAAAGGGCAGTTGTTAAGCAAATCAAAAGAGAAATAAAATCAGCTCAGTTGTTTATTCACATACCCTTTTTAAATCTCCAGCAACTCAGTTAGTGAAGAGTTAAAAAAGAAAGTTTAGAAGGTGGGAGGAACATTGAAGGCTACTGCATTACTCAACATTAGTATGATGAGTGTCACTCTATAAGTCAGCAGTGACCCTAACTACAATCTATTAAGGCAGCCAGCGACTTATCAGCGTGACACAAGAAGGCTTTCTCTGTCTTTCCTTGTGATTCTGGTACTCGCTGGACTGAAAGTGTATGTCAGCATAGGGGCTGCAGTTGGCTTTGATTTCCAGAAGCTGATTAATGATGGTCTTCCTAAGTAAGCAGAAGTTACCAATAAAACTGACTCTAATGGGTGCTTGGGGTGTTATTATTACGCAGCTGCAGACAATAAGCCAAGAGGAACAGCTGATGTACATCTTGAGATCAAGATAAGAGGTGATGCTCGGAGCTATAGTTTAGTAGAAATTGCAGAGTATTTATAGTACTTATTGTATTTGCAGTGCATTAGTTGAATTGGCCAGAGTATAGCTTGAAGAGAGCTATGGATCCACTGTTGAAAAGCGTGCTGAGTAGAGGCCGCAAACTGCTAACTGCAGCTAGTCTTCTCATCTGTCTGTGCCAGTCATTGATGTGCAGAGCATTTCAAGTCAGAAAACCTGCTCCTTTCTTTCATCCACTTAATTTCTTCCATTTGTTTGTTTGTTGTTAGCTTTTAAGATAAATTCCCTAAACCTTACATGACCTGTAAGCCTTCCCATTATTTCTTCCTTGGCCTTCACTTCAGGTGCGTCAGCCTTCCTGGATATCGTTTTCCTTCAAAGTATCTGACTCAGGCCTGCTTCAAATTGTTCATGCCTGCTGCCTCCTTCACTACCAATAACCTCCCTTTCCCTTATGGATCCTACTCATTGTTCATCTCAGATTAAATGCCCTTTCCTCGAGGAGGACTTTCTTCATCCTCAGAGTGAAATGAATCTCCCTGTTACATGCTCTCAGAGCTTCTTAGAGCTCCTATGGGCTCTCACACTTATATACTGCTGATCAGGATATATTTATTTTTTGCCTTCTCCTTTTTTTTTTTTTGAGATTTATTTATTCTTGAGAGAGAGACAGAGACAGAGTAAGAGCAGGGGAGGGGCAGAGAGAATCTGAAGCAGGCTCCAGGTTCTGTGCTGTCAGCATAGGGTCCGACATGGGGCTTGAACCCATGAACTGTGAGATCGTGACCTGAGCTGAAGTCGGATGCTTAACCAACTGAGCCACCCAGGCATCCCTACTTTTTACCTTCTCTCCTAGACTGGAAGCTCCATGAGAGCATGTGTTGTCAGCTGCTAGTCCAGTACTGGGCACCAAGCAGGTTTCTTTGTAGCTATGACTCAGTGATGAGGAGCAGGCCCCTGGAGCCAGATACAGCCAGCCGCCTGTTGAATGCAGTGTCACCATGGGCAAGTTATTTAATCTTGCTAGCCTTACTTTCTTCCATGTGAAAAGGAATGATATCTTCCTTGCACAGTTTTCTGAGAATTAAATTAAATGAGATCATGCATGTCAATCTGTAGGAATAGCATAAAAACTATGGTTGATGAAGCACAGATAATTTGGATGTGGCCTTTGCATGATATGAAACTCATTATCTTCCTATATTTTTTGCTTCTTAATGAAAAATTTACATGTCCTAGAGTGATGAGAAACATATTTCACAATATACGTAACTAATTTAATCTTTTTTTTTTTTTTTTTGACAGTTGTGGCTAGTGTCTGAGAGTTTCTTTTTCTTTTCTCTGGGTCATCAGCTATTATGTTGGGTAATTGAAGATCATAAGTTTATCACTAATTCTGCCTACAACCATATATGGACATTGCTGCCACATGGTAGGAACTTCATAAAGTTTAGGCCTCTTGTTTTATCCTTGTGCGATAGAAAATTTCCTTGTCTGCTTATTTATTCTCTTTCTTTCAAGAGATTGACAGTGTTAGGAATGTGATAAAAGACAAAAAAGAAGTTTCAAGATTTTAAAAATTAGGCTTTAATGAAGAATATTCAGCATGTTGCAACTGCTATAGTATAACAGGGTCACCACTGGATTCCATTGAGACTCTACCTTTTTAAATGACCAACTATTTTTATCTAGGTAATGCTACTGTTAATAATGGCTGGAGCCAAGATTTACTCAGCGAGGTAGTGTACTAAACACTTTGCTCGTATTAATATTTGCAACCATTTTGGGACAGGTACTCTTGAATATGTCTTCATTTTAGTAACAAAGCACACAAAAAGGTAACATGATGACTTGCTTAAGATCAGTTATATCATCATTGGCATGGTGGAACTCACATTCAATCTCTTAAGTACAATGTCACTCAACACAACACCAGAAGTGAATTTCTCATGTTTTAGAGTTTAGAGCCATCTAGGAAGCATTTTTTTAAAAATAATATATTTTCCCTGGACCTACTACCAGGGAGTCTGATTTAGTAGCCAGGGTTAGGTCTTAAAATCCTGTACTTTTAACCCATGATTCTAGTAAGTTAAATGCAGATGTTCTACAGATTGCTTTGAGAAGCATGGGATCTATATATTCCTAAAGAAAATTCAATTAATTCTTTGAGTTCTTTTATAAGTAAAAGGTAGGACTGAAGTTCTAAAGTCATTTCCTAGAAGCAAAAATAATTTCTATGTGCAAAACCATTTTTATCTTGATATATCAAAATTGATAATAGCCAGATTATTACTACATTCAAATAAAGAATTTCAGAATAAATGATTATCTTATATATGCTAGTGAGATAAAATTGCTGTCAGACCCTAGGAATCAACACGGTTCTCCACGGTACATTGTGATCTGGGTTCCTTGAACAAACTGGGCCCTCATCCATGTGCTCAATTCCTTGCACATAGATCGTTTTTTTCAATTTCTCTTCTGGGTTGCAAGCAAGAAAGAACTTGCAAAGAAAGCCTGATAAAATATATTTGGTTAATTCAGGTGAGGGAAATCCAGGGCCTCCTATAAAATAAGGCTGTTGTCTTATTATAATAATTCCCTCCGCTCCACTCTGAGAAAATAGAATCGGTCTGAAACGACTTGTTTGTGGCTGATCGTGCCGTACCCCAATATACTGTTTCCTTTTTTAACCTCTTTTTTGTATTTCTCACTAAAAATTACATCTCCAGTCAGACAAAAATATAGCACCTGTCCTGACTTTAGGCTTTCCTTTGCCAAGTTGTGCTTAGTGAATCCAAGATCAGATTCTCCTGAGGCCAAGCAGGGTAATCAGCCTGCCCAGACTGACCCAATTAAGTTTAATTAGTTGTTTCTTTATCTTTAAATTTCCTAGCCAGCTGGATTTTATGGTTTTTATTAAACAACGAAGAAGAGCTGAATCTTTGGAATTAGTTGGCCTCTCAGGTGTTTTCTGAGGGTAATAAAACTCCAGGAAATCTTCAAGCCTCCATAAGGAAGTCAAACGATACTAAAAAACAATTTGGCTCCTCTTCTCTCTGGCTCTCTCTTTGAAATGGAGAGTGTTCCTGTTTTAGTTTGAACAAATACCAATCTCTATCATTCTTTGCCCAGATTATGTTTCACTGCTGAACCTGACACCTTGGCAGTCAAGTCTCACTGCTCCTCACTGGGCCTTTTTAACTTTCCAGTAGCTACAAGTCAGCTGGATGAGTTAGAATATAGGCAATAAAGGAGGTTTCAAGGAAGTCATGAAGGATCTAGAATGAAAGTAGAGTTAAATTAAGTCAGGAGGTGAATTAGATGGGAAACAGGACTCTTAGGAAGTATTTGACTTGGAGAAAATACGTGAGAATAGTTATTAATAATGGAGGAAAGTGAAGATAATGAATGTGGCTGTGTTGAGCAAGTTTCATATTGTGTTGTTTTGTGGCCATTCATTTTATAGAGACGTTACCAATACTAGGTACCAGGCCACCTGGAAAAGTGTTTTACTTCGATTTTTCTCAGTTCTTGCAGCAGTCCTGTGAGGTAATTATAATGCACTTCTAATTGATAGATGTCTAATTGCTTATTACCACCTTAGGATACCTATGACTCTCTTTAGTGTTCCCCCCTTTCTGGACATTTTCCTGGGTTCTTCTCTCCTGTCTCTCCCTCACTTTCCTTCTCTCTCTTGTCCCCTCCTCCCCTTCTCTTCTTTCTCTCCTTCCTCTCTCCCTCTCACTCCTTTAGTCTAGACCTAATCTTCTGTGTCCCTTGCCCTCCCTTTTTCCTGTCTTTAACTCCGTGCTTCTCAGACTTCTCTATACCTTGTAATCATGGGGAGCGTGTTAAAAACAGCAATTGCTAGCCTCCACCCAGAGTGTATGGTTTAGTGGATCCGGGAAGGGGCCTGCGAATTTGCATTATTAACAGTTTCCCAGGAGACACCGTTGTTTCTGGTCTAGGGACCAAGAACCACTCGTTTAACTGACATGATGACCTGAGTCCAAAGTTAAACCAACACAACTTTAGATCAGTCTTGGAATTTATTTGTAAAATTGCCAGTATTGTCCTAGTCAGCCTCTACTGTCATTCCATGTAATAAAAATTGGGGATACAAATACTTAAAAATGAATATTCGATAGCTTTTCTGATGCAATATTATAATATTAATACTATCAGTCAGAATTACTTTCAAAATAGGAGGAACTGAAGCTCATAAATTGGGGTAATCCCTGAGCTATGCGCAATGCTGCCGCCGTGAGTTGTAGAGGCAAGAAAATTAGAAAAGCATGAACGATTGCAAAATTGTTCACCTGATTTAAACAACTTATAATTTTATGTCCAAGGTAATTGCTTTTCAAGACTGTTTTTCTTTGCTTCTGCTATCTCTTGCACTATTAAACTATTGCCCCCTGATACATATTAAATGTGATTTAGTTATCTTATCTTTAGGAGGAGATGTTAAAACTGAAAAGGGCTACTTTCTTGGTTGCTAGGAGGGACTGGTTTTTGTCAGCCAGCAGGGCTTCACTGGAGACAAATAAGGGTTAAGGCCAGGGGGACACAGAGAAATGATAGAATGGAATTCCTGAAAATGTTTTTCACCCCTAAATTTGAAAATCAAGTGTTCAGCCGCATTTGATTACTCCATCTTCCTACAAACATAGTCTCACATATTTCTTTCTGATACTCCTTGCATCTTATTGGCAGCTCTTTCTTCTCTATTTTCTTTGCTAGATCCTCCTTTCCAACCTCTGAATGTTGAAGCACTTTTGTGTCCTGAGACCTCTATTCTATTTATACTCTCGTTCCATGCATGATCTCACATAGCCAAATACCTTGAAATGATGTATGCATGCTAATGCATTCCAAATTTATATCTTCAATTCTGACCACTCCTCTTAATTCAGACTTCTAGGTCCAACTGCCTCTGTAATTCTCTCTGTGAGAATGTCTAATTTTCATCTTTATCATACCGTGGTCATAAGTGATGTCTTTGTTTTCTTCTACAAACTGCTTCTCTCCCAGCAGTCTTTTCCAGCCCAGTAAGTTTTATCTCCATTTCCTCCATTGCTCAGGCCAAAAATGTTGGTGTCATTCTAGTTTCTTCTCCTTTATATCTTTAATCTATTAACCCAGCTTGTTAGCTCTTTCTTCAAAATGTTTCTCACTATATTCAATGAGAGGCAAGCAACATTGTTTCTCCAGTGGATTCCAGAAATGTCCTTTGAATTGATTTCTCTGCTTTAGTCCTCATTCTTCTATAAACTTTCTTCACAGAGCGTTGAAAGTGATCTTGTAAAACAAATTTTATCATGTCATGTTTTTATTCAAATCTTCCAGTAATGTCCCTTCACATGCTAGGCCCTCAGTTATACTCATTACAGTGACCATATAGAGTCTCATTTCTTGGCCCTCTGATTCAACATTACTTTGTCACTCACTTGGGACTATGGTTCACTGCATACACTATGCTGCTACTTGCCTGTGTGTCCTCTAGGCTGGGTTTCTGTGCTGGGACTATTCTTTCTCTCTATTTGCTTACCTCCTACACTTAACAAGTCTCTCTTCTATCAGGCCTTCCCTTCCTTCCCTACTTGTTTCTTCCCTTGTATGCTTGCTTAGAGAACTGTCTTTGTTTCCCAAACACCTTTTGAATGTCTTTAGCATCTCATTTAACACAAATAACAATCAATTGCCCATTTCCATGTGTGCATTGTTGACTAGGCTGTGAGTTTCTTGAGAGTAGGAACTGGTCTTAATCCTCCTATCTCTAGAGGCAAACTCATAGACTGGTGCATAATAACAAATGCACGATCCATGTTTATTGAAGAAATGAATGCAAGAAGTTGAACATTGGTTTGGGAAAGGAGGTTGGCAGGTTTCCCCTTGAGGTTGTGCCAAAAAGGAGAAGAAGCATAGTGGATAGAAAAGGCTTGAGCACATGATAGTATTAGGATAGTCCAAAAAGTTGAAGAAGGTTTCACATGAAACTTTTTTTTTCTTTTCCTGTTATAACTTAGTAAGAACATCTACAAAACCCAGGAACGTTGTAAGTAGATAGGATGCCTGAAATTAGTGTTTTGGGATAGCTATTTTATAAAATGCTTTGTTAGATTTCTTATGTTTTTAATGTTTATTTATTGTTGAGAGAGAGAGAGAGAGACAGAGCATGAGCGGGGGAGAGGCAGAGAGAGAGAGAGAGAGAGAAGGAGACACAGAATACGAAGCAAACTCCAGGCTCTAAACTGTCAATACAGAGCTTAATGCGAGGCTTAAACTCACAAACTGAGATCATGACCTGAGCCAAGTCGTACACCTAACCGACTGAGCGGCCCAGGCACCTCATGTTAGTCAGATTTCTTATGGAATCAACTGACAGAAACTCAACTCAATGTACTTTAATACTAACACACCCCTCCTCTCACAACCAGATGGGAATTATGAAAAGCTGGTAAGTCTACGGTCAAATCAATGTCAGAAACTCACATGATGTATGATATTTTTCAGTTTCTTCTACTCTCCTTTTCTTTCTATCTTTTTATTTCCTTTTGTGTTCTATCCTCCTTACTGTAGAAAGTCTTTCCATGTGGTAGAAGTTAAGAGGTTGAGAATGTTCTATACTTGCATCATTTAGACTAACAACACCAAAGGAAGCAGGCTTATTATGCATATATATAAAGTCTCTGTGAAGGACCCTGGTTGATCCAACTTGGATTTTGTGTTCATTGCTAGGCCAACCACCATTTTGGGTATAGGGACTGATTCAGACTTTAGTGGTTGTAGTGGATGTTTGTTCTGTTCTTTTCTTTCTTCCTTCCTTCCTTCCTTTCTTCCTTCCTTCCTTCCTTCCTTCCTTCCTTCCTTCCTTCCTTCCTTCCTTCCTATCATCTATCTATCTATCTATCTATCTATCTATCTATCTATCTGTCTATCTATCTATCTATCATCTATCTATCTATCATCTGTCTATTTATTTATTTATGAGAAAGAGAGAGAGAGCGAGAGCAGAGGAGGGGCTGGGAGAGAGGAAGAGAGAGGATCCCAAGCAAGCTCTGAACTGTCAGTGCAGAGTCTCATGCAGGGTTCAAACTCATGAACCATGAGATCATGACATGAGCCAAAATCAAGGCTAAACCAACTGGGCCACCCAGGTGCCCCATATTATTTGAGAGAGAGAGAGAGAGAGAGAGAGAGAGAAAGAATGCACATGCGCAAATGAGCACATGAATGGGGAGGGGCAGAGGGAAAAGAGAATCCCAGACAGGCTCTGGACTGACATCACAGAGCTCAACATGGGTCTCAAACTCATGAGCTGTGGGATCATGTCCTGAGCCAAAATCAAGAGTTGGACTCTCAAGCACCTGTGCTCCCCAGGAGCCCAAATGTTTGTCATTTTAAAATGACCTTGCATTCATTATTATTATGATCCCAAATTTTGGAGGTGAGAGGATTACTTGTCTTCTCATTGTATACAGCTTGACATAATTTTTACTCAAGGTGCCCCAACCCTTCTAACCATGGAACTCAGCAAGGTTCATGAGACTTTCCTCCCCAGAATTTGAGTGTTGATTTGAATGACATAAAGATAGAACATAGTTGGAGTTCATTCTTTTGTAAGAGGCCATAGACAACTGCCTGCTTCATGGGCTGCTGAACACCTCTGGTTCCTACCCATTTCTATGCATGATACTTTCTTAGCTTTTCATTGACTTTTGGAGCCTTCTGATAGACTTTCGTTTCCACATTTTTCTTAATGTAGCCAGAGTTGTGTTTTGTTGCTTGTACACAAACAATGTATACACACACACACACACACACACACACACATAGAATGATGGCAACTACGGGACTATGTAGCTATGTTTGACCTCTTTACCAAACTCTGGATAAGAACTTTTGTGATGAATTTTTAAATCTGATCTGAAGGGGAAAGAAAAGACATATCTTATTCTCTTGTATATCTTCTCCCCACTGCTAAGTATACAAGTCTCTAGATGCTAAAGAGGGGAAGAATGTATCACTCTAAGGTCCTTATGCCTATTTGTAAGTGACACTTAGTCTTTTTTCTTAATCTCCATGAAATTTTGTTTCAAGTTTCAGTTCTGTCTCAGTTCTTTTTTATTATTTTTTTCTGTTACAATCATGATATAGAGAGAATAGTAATCTGTTACCTATTTTTAAGTGTGGTGAGAAATATTTAATGAGTTACCATTTCCTCAAGCTCAAATAATTCTGTAAATGAAGCAAGATGATCGGTCTACTCTGCCTAACCTAATTAAATTTAATTAGTGCTTTTGTTTTTAATTTTTCTCATTCAGAAGGATTTTGCAGTTGTAAGTACTGGCTTCCTATTGGATGAATCTCAACCATAGCCCACAAATTACTGAAAAGTAGGGGAAAAAGAGTAAAATAAGTCATCAGGTCAGCTTTATGATATAAGAAGTGTTCAATTTTGGATTTTCTGAACTAAAATATATTCATCAACAAGTAATTTTTTGTGTGAGGAATGTGGGAGCTCAGCACTGCAGGCAGGTTGGGAGAGGATGTTTAAAAATAAATGTAAAACTGTGGTCTTTATCCTGAGGAAAACTTACAGTCTCATTAAAGAGTAAGAATTAAATGCTGCCAGGCATTGACCACACCCTCACCTCACCTGAAATAAGACATGGTTTCAGCAGATTCAGCCCGGCACTTTGCCTTGGCTTTTTCTTTTTCCTCCCTTTCCCTTTCTGATCTTCTGTATATTTTTGTGGTTTCTTTGGTTTTTCTTTGTTTATTTGTTTTGTTTTAACCTTTGATAGATACACTGACTTGAAAGTCTATTCATTTTACCACCTCTGCATGCCACAGACAGTAGACATGCCTATCTTGGCAACCTTAGAAGGATCACCTGACTTGGGGGTGCCTATTTGCATCCAGAGACTATGTGATAGCATTTCAGAACATTACTCAGAGGAGTAAAATCGCACAGATTTATTTAGACCAAATCTTTCTATAATCATATACGGTCATTCATAATAATCTCTTCATGGTTTAACTCTCTGACCATCATGACAGAACCCCTTCCAGTATAAGTAGTGGGGTACCTGGCATAGATGGTAAGAGAAGTCAAAAGAACAAGTTGGCAAATCGAAGTTTTTATCTTCATTTATGGGTTACTTATGGGTGGGTGGGTCTTTTTCCAGGTGTCTTAACCTTCCTCAGGAGCCCTTCAAATTCTTTTTTTTTTTTAATTTTTTTAATGTTTTATTTATTTCTAGGAGAGAGAGAGAGAGAGAGAGAGAGAGAGACAGTGTGAGCAGGGAAGGGTCAGAGAGAGAGGGAGTCACAGACTCTGAAACAAGGAGCCCTTCAAATTCTAAGGCACACCAGCCAACCAGGACTTGACAGTCCTATGTCGACTTAGGTATCCTGACAAGATGCTGCTCAAAGGCCTACTGTCCTACTGAAGGTCCAGAAGCAATTGATAAGATAGATGTACAAATTATTAACTACTATGAATTATCTTACTAGTAACAGAAATCCCAACTCAAACTGACCTAAGGAATAAGGTAATGAATTGACTCATGCTCCCAGAAATTTCTTAAGTGTCAACTTTGGGGAGCAGCCTCAACACCTGTGACATTTACCTATAACCTGTTGCAACAGATTACACTGTTATATTAAATCATCCCAACTCAAACTATATAGTCATAGGCTAATCATACATCCTATAAAAAATACTAAAGCAAAATGGAAGTTTTCATGAGATGTCTGGTTTCTTTATTTTAAGTTTAGTTACTTTTGAACAAGAGAAAGAAAGAGAGAGAGCACAAGTAGGGAAGGGACATACAGAGAGGGAGAGAGAGAATCCTAACAGGCTCCATGCTGTCAGCACAAAAAGTCCCCGACATGGGACTTGAGCCCATGAACCATAGATCATGACCTGAGCTGAAATAAAGAGTCAGAGACTCTTAACCGAAGGAGCCATCCAGGTGCCCCTCACAGGATATCTTTTCAACAAAGGTGATAGAGACATAAAATATTAGTAAGGTGAATTAATCCATATGGAAAACATTATACATGGGAATAAAAGTTCAATTATTGGCTGTGGTAAAGATAACTAATGATTCCCAGTATTTATTCCCCTTTTCTTTTTTTCTGTAATAGAATTCTGTAAATTTTAGCTGGTACATAGCCACATAGCTAAAGACTACTGCCCGGGCTTCTTTGGCTCTTAGGCATGGGCTTGTAACAGGTAGAATGAATGATTTCGTAAAGAGTAGGAGTGAGTTCAGGAATGAATGGAAGTGATATGTGCAATTTCTCTTCCTCCTCTTTCCCTTCATCTCCTTCTTCTTCTTCTCCTTCTCCTTTTCCTTCTTCTCCTAGCTGTTTCTGAATTCTACCTTCCTGCCCTCTATTATTTTTAACCCTTCCTCACTGGCTAGGAAATGGTGGCAAAAAAATAAACTGACTTGGTTCTAGAGTTGAAAGCCAAGTGTTGAGAATGGCAGAGCTATCTACCAGATTTGGAGTACTCACATTTGAACTGTTATGTGTGAGAAAAATAAACTTCCATTTTGTTGAGTTGGTACTTTATTTTTTTTTTTACCTTTATTGTTACAGCACTTAACCTGAACCTTAAGTGATATACCAACCAAAAATGGTAAAGCAGAATTAAAATACTTATTGCTTTCTTTAATCCTTCCATCTGGGTGTTGGTATAGTGCTGCCCAGTCTGTTTGTAGAGCCTCCTTTCAAGCCTCCTTAAAGAATGGACTCTTGGATAACTGAACATTCATTCCTTAGTTCTGTGATCTGTTTATTGAAATGAAGGGATGTCATTATAAACTACTACTCTCTAAATTATCACTACTTAAGTCCAGGTTGGTTTTCTGATCTATGCAAATTGGTCAAATTTCCTCTTCTGGGAACTGGGAATTCTGACAAGAGAAAGACAGAGGCTGGTGGTTGAATTGTGTTACTGGCAGTAAACCCAACGAAGTCAGAAGCTCCTATACTGACGTCCACTGAGCTCTACTTCCTTATGCTTTTATTTAGGTCTGATTCCCAAATGTCTCTCCTGCCTTTAGTAATGGATTCCTGTTTCCCTAGAATAATGTGTTTAATTTTTAAGTACAAAAATTAGTATGGAATAGTCTTAGATTCACAAAAAATTACAAAGTACAGAGAGCTTTTGCATACTTCACACCCATTTTTCCTAATTATTAATAGTGATACATTTATTACAAATAATGAAGCCATATAGATAAAGTCAATAGTTTATTCAGATTTCCTTAGTTTTTCCTAAGGTACTTTTTCTGTTCTAGAATCTCTTCTAGGATATCACATTACATTTGATTGTCCTATCTTCTTGGGCTCCTCCCGGCTTTTTATCAGGCTATCTTTGTTTTTGACGACCTTGACTAAGTTTTGGGGAGTACTAATCAAATATTTCTTAGAATGTCTCACAATTCTGATGTCCTGATGTTTTCATCATCATTAAACTGAACTTTTTCATTTTTTAAAGCAAGACTAGAGGGGTAAAGTGCCATTTTATCACCTCATATGAAAGGCATATACTATGAATAAAATGTCATTCCATCATGTAGTCAAGGGTACATATTAATAACATTGACCTTAATCATCTGACTGTGGTAATGTTTGTCAGCTTTTTCAACTATAAGGTTACTCTTTCCCTGCTTCTTTATATACTATAGTTTTTTTTAACTTTTTAAAGTTTATTTATGTTTGAGACAGAGACATAGAGAGCGATCAGAGAAGAGGCAGAGAGAGGGAGAGAGACAATCCCAAGCAAGCTCTGAACCATCAGCAAAGAGCCCGATGTGGGGCTTGAACTCTTGAAGTGTGAGACTATGACCTGAGCCGAAACCAAGAGTCAGATGCTTAACCAGATGTTGGATGCCACCCACACGCCCTTATAACTATAGTCTGTAGAAAGAAGTCACTATGCCTATCCCACACTTAATGGAATAGGACATTCTACACTTTTAGAACTGAGTATGTATATAAGTTATTTGGGATTCTGCATGGAGTATTTTTCTGTTCTCATTTATCTATTTATCAGTTGTTCATAGAATGTGGCCTTGGTGCTATTTATTTTATACTTCGTAATATAATGTAACTTATTTATTTTGATTCCAGATATGGTCAATAGGAACTCTTTCATTTGGCTTTTGTGTGCTTTTGACAAAACCCTATCATTAGAGTATTTTTGTTTCTTATCTTACTGTTGCTGTGCTTTCTGGTACTGTAAGACATGTCAGGTTCATGTTGCACATTTCCCTCCCCAGTCCTAGAATCAGCCATTTCTCTAAAGAACTCTAGTTCTTTTTTATCGGGGATTAGTCTTAGAAACCAAGATCTGGGTACTAGATGCAGATATTATTGGTGGGATATTACTGCATCCAGGCCCTCTCAGCTGTCAGAACAAGGAAATATACATGTATAATACTTGCCTATATATATGCACATTTCTATAACTATTTCTGTATGAAACCATCTATATCTATATTAAGCAGCACATGAATTTATACTGATGTGTCCACCTCTAACTCCATTACCACATGGATCATTCTATCTTCTTTCCTTTGACTACCAATAATGTCCTATTCCAATAGTGAAAAACCTGGCTGTCCCATCTGCCATCCATTTACTTAATTGCTTGATTGCATTACACATGCATTTTAATATCAGAATTGTTAACCTGTATCCCCAATGGGAAATAATTTTCTAAATGAGAGTACAGTGCTTATGTACAATTTATTTTGCCTTTAGTCTTACCAACTGCTCATTTCCAAAGTTACTTCAGTCAGCACCTTTCCCCCAGTAATTTCAATGAGATGGTTTTATGTATTTGTAGTAGAGTTTGACTGCTTTGTTTTATTCTGCATTCTTTCTGAGATTTCTTGACTTATTAGTTTTGTATTTTTTTTATATTGCTAAAGCCATTTTGAATTCCTTTCTGGTAGTTGGAGCCAATACAACTTTGACACACTTTACAATAAAATCTATGGGGGATAGGGTTTGCAATAGGAGGGAGGTCCACATCAAGCCCCCTTCATGACTTCATGTGAGTTAGAAAGAGACTCTTCTACCCCGTGACATTTTACTCCCTTCTGCCAGAAATTTGTCAAAATAAATAAAGGGAGACTGCAGCATGAAGTGTGCACCTTGCACAACTTGACCAACATTGCCACATTACCCTAATCTGTGTTCCAAGTATTAGAATAACTAAGTGGGTAGACAATTTGTTGTTCAGTACTGCTATGCAACTAGGCCACAGTGAGAGAAATGTCTGTCTGTGGGCCACAGAACAGGCCTCATGATGGAGAACAGCTCCAGAAATGTAGGTTTACAAGGAGACTGTCTACATCAGGGTCACTGCCCAGTGAACCCACAGTGGTTATTAGTAAGTAACCCCACTTTCTTTTCTGTGTACTCATAACACAACTTATCTTATAACTTGTCTAATAGCTTGTTCCAAACGTTGGCCAGGAAACAAGGCCAGTGTGAACAGTTGATATATTCAGAGTTCAATAACCTCTTCTTTTGAAAGTCAAGATTTTTGATAGAGTTCAATAATACCTCTTTTTGAATGTTTTGTGATTTGAAGATTCAAAAAATGATTAACTAATCTCATCTAAAAGGTCTTTCTGTCTTCTGGATTTTATTTATCTGAAAGGAAATTAATTATCTTCTCATTCATATCATATTTGATTTTAGTTATGTCCCTGTAATGTATATTCCTGCTCTTTCCATGTTGAAATTCATTTTTCATTTTTTAATAGACAAAAACAAGATAGAATTTTAATAATTCTTCTTTCTCTCTCATATGAATATTATACTATTTTTTATAAACTGATTTAAATCCCAGGAAGTCTTTCAATGCAAAGTTATTATCCATTTACCATGCAGAAAAATCTCTCATGAACATTTCATAAGAAAACTTTGATTTTGAGAAATTTAGCTTATGGAACATCACTTGAATAAAAAAGGAACAACTTATCTACTCCTTAGCAATTATTTAATTTATGTAAAGCACTGACATTTGAAGGACATTTGCTCAAGTCTGTGTCACCACAGTTTTGTCTTTCAATTTCTCTTCTGATGCCTCGCCTGTATCTGCATATAGACTTGTAAAGCAGTTTTCTCTCTTTCCTACCAATTTCTATTTAAAAACAGTTGATCAGTCAGCAAATACCCTGCCAATCATGGATCATGTTCTCCCTCTTCTCTTTGACATTCTTCCTTTCACTTGCTAAAATTCTTTACTCTGATATGAAACTGTTAAGAATTGTGTGATTATGAATACTAACGATATAATACAAGGATGCTTTTGACTCTGCCTCAACTTTTCTTTCCTCCAAAACACACACACACACATGCACATGCGCACACACACACACACACACACACGAGTTCCATTAAATAAATCCTTTTCTTGGGTTAGCTAAATGGATGATCATTGCTTTTTCTTCCTTTTAGTACATTGTATCTTCTGCTGGCCTCATGGGGAGGGTAATACATTGGTGGTTATTAACTCTTTATAGATCATTTGAGAATTTGAAGGAAGCTATAAGATTCTCAGAACAATGCACAGATTAACAAAGTATACTGTGTGTGCGTCAGGGAGTAGGATCGGATTTTTGGCCTTGCTGAATAGTGTTTGTGGACCCTACATAAACACTCTTGCATTAAAGTTTCATTTGGAGGCATTTTTCACTCTCCTGAGATTGAGGAACACACAGGTTGCATGCTACGTAAGTGTTTGGAGTCTTCTTGCTCTTTCGCTGCAGAACGACACTGTTTACTGGTCATGATGGTTAGCAGAATCAGCAATGGTGGTTCATAGTGACTGCTGTGAATATAGTCTTCTTTCTTTTTCACCTCAGTGTGTACAATAAAGATTCTTGCCTGCCGGGGCCTAAGGAGTCCCTCTTTAAGTTCCATAGAGGATATGATCGATGACTTTCTCATTAACATTTCTACAGAACTTTGAATCTTGGATAAACAAAGATGCAGTTTTCTTTTCACGTTCATTCTTCCCTTCACTTTAAGATACATTATTTTCTGTTCATTCTGTTTCAGCTTCTAGAATTCCTCCTGGTCCCTCTCCCCTCAACTTTCTCTGAATATATTCTTTGTGCCATCTAAGATGTTCATCTACTCCAATAAACTAGAGTAGAGAGAGACCTTCTCCATCCAGATACTGCCTCATTTCCTCTAACAAGATCAGCAATCATATAAGGACGCTGATTTTATCTGTGTCTGGCAGGAACACAGATCCTCTCCCTTGGTGAGTAGAAGAGTTTTCAGTCTTGTATTTGCAGTCACAGTACTTTGTCATCTTCCCTGGGAAAATCCTCCATAAACATCACAACAAATGGCCTATTTGCTTGGCCTTTTGACATCAGGAGTACTTGATTTTGTGTTGATTTACTCCCTTTCCTGTTGATTTCTGCCAATTCATTAATCATTTGCAATTGGCACTCACAAGAGCTAACTGTTGCTTCCTTTTCTTCAGCAAACCCAAAGAGGCCCTTGACTTCTTTTGTAAAATCTTTTGTAGTTAGTGTCAGACTGGACATTGAGTGATTTATTTTGGTTTGGGGAAAGATAAGCTTTGCTTCTCAGCTTTCAGCACGGTAAAGAAGCGCTTCCCAGCTTGGCCAGTTAGAGTAGTGGTAGCAATGTGTTCTTCTCTTATTGCATTTGAAACTTTGCTCTGGAGAAAACTGTTTACAGGAATGGAACAAGGTTCCTAGTAATTGGTCTCCCCAGATGTAGCAGGTCAAGCATAAGGCTTTGAAAACAAAGCAGCTCTGTTGTTGTTTTTAAGGCACTCAAATCCATCTGATGTAGCTTTAAGATATCCATTAGACAGAGAATAATCAAAGTAAAAAATTACTGGTCTTCTTTGGCTCTGATTTACCCTGGAAAGTGATAGTAAAAATCCCATATAGCTCGATGACAGGAGTACTATGTGACATTTGAAACTGGAAAACTCTTAACATTTCCCCCAAGATTTATCTTTCTTTATTATCTTTCCTGAAGTGACTTTGGCCAAATTCGAATATGGTATTTTAGATAGTCATGAGACATTATCCATTTATGAATAGAAATGATTCTTACTTTAAAATGTTTTTTTAATGTTTATTTGAGAGAGAGAGAGAGAGAGAGCACACATGAGCAGGGGAAGGGCAGGGGGGGGTGCGGGGAGACACAGAATAAAAGCAGGCTCCAGGTGGGGCGCCTGGGTGGCTCAGTCGGTTGACCCTCTGACATCGGCTCAGGTCATGATCTTATTATGTTCGTGGGTTCGAGCCCTGTATCATGCTCTGTGCTGACTGCCAGCTCAGAGCCTGGAGACTGTTTCAGACTCTGTATCTCCCCCTCTCTCTCTAACCCTCCCCTGTTCACGCTGTCTCTCTCTGTCTCTCTCTCTCTCTCAGAAGTAATTAAAAAAAAAAAAAAAAAAAAAAGCAGGCTCCAGGCTCCAAGCTGTCAGCACAGAGCCCAAAATGGGGCTTGAACCCATGGGCCACAAGACCATGACCTGAGCCAAAGCCAGATGCTTAACGGACTGAGCCACCCAGGTGCCTCAAATTCTTACTTTTTAAAATGCCTATTGAGGCACCTGGATGGCTCAATTGGTTAAGCGTCCAATTTGATTTCGGCTCAGGTCATAAGCACCTGGTTCCTGAGTTTGAGCCCTGTATTGGGCTCTGTGCTGACAGTGCAGAGCCTGCTTGGGATTCTTTCTCTCTCCATCTCTGCCCTTCTCCCATTCTCTCACTCTCACAAAATAAATAAAAACTTAAGAAAATAATAAAATATCTATTGTACTATATAATTTTAATTTGGGGCTTCTGGGCTTCAAATGTCCATAGCTTTTGGTGTGTGTGTGCCAAATATAAAAGGTAAGTTTGCTGACAAAGAAATTATAATTGATTATAAATAATATTTTTGCAGGATCAGTATGTGGTTTTTTATTGATTTCAATACATGCAAAATTAAGTTCTAGTGAATTATTGTTGTAATTATTAATACAAATGGTCAGCATAATTATGATCCAGACAATCAAAGCATTCTACTCATTTTTCCTATTAATTAAATACACAAATTAAGTAATTAGGAAAAATTCAGAAAAACAGAACAAGAAATAAAAGCATGTTTGTTTCTTGATCTTTTGTTTAGAATAAACATTTTCTGGTGACTCTTCCTACCAAAGACCTCTAAAACATTATCTGACTATGTATTTCTTGCAAAAGATAAAGTGTATACAGTCTGAGGATTATATGAATAGCATTAAAAAGAATCATAGATAACAATTAAGACAAAGCTTTTATTTATTTATTTAAAAGAATTTTTTTAAAATATTTTTATTTATTTCTAGGAGAGAGAGAGACAGCGTGAGCAGGGGAGGGTCAGAGAGAGAGGGAGACACAGACTCAGAAACAGGCTCCAGGCTCTGAGCTGGCAGTCAGCACAGAGCCCGACGCGGGGCTCGAGCCCACGAACCGCGAGATCATGACCTNAGAAACAGGCTCCAGGCTCTGAGCTGGCAGTCAGCACAGAGCCCGACGCGGGGCTCGAGCCCACGAACCGCGAGATCATGACCTAAGCAAAAGTCGGACACTTAACCGACTAAGCCACCCAGGCGCCCCTAAAAGAATTTTTTAAATGTTTTACTGAGAGAGAGAGACAGACACAGACAAATTTAAAATTTTTTAAATGTTTCATTTATTTCTCAGAGAGAGAGAGAGAGAGAGAGAGACAGCATTAGCAGAGGAGGGTCAGAGAGAGGGAGATACACAATCTGAAATAGGCTCCAGGCTCTGAGTTTGCAGTCAGCACAGAGACTGATGCGGGGCTTGAACCCACAAACTGTGAGATCATGACCTGAGCCTAAGTCGGATGCTTAACCGACTGAGCCACCCAGGCGCCCCATGACAAAGCTTTTATAAAACACTCATTATTATGGGAGTAAGTTCTGAATTGCAAATGGCCTAGTAAATCTGGGGAGAGGACACCTTTTCTGTTTTGCCTCCTCCTCCTCCTCTCTCCCTTCCTCTTTCTTTTTAATGAAAGCTTCTTTACTTCTCTGTTCCTTTGTATTTTGAGAATCTGGGAGGAAACGAAGCAAAACTACGGAATATCCTAACAAGAATCCAATCCGGACATAGAAACTATTACAGAACTCCTAATGAGGCAGCCTGCTGAGTAACCAGTAACCCCATTTCCTAGTCTTACCAGATCGTTTTTTTCTAGAAAAGCACATGAGTTTGTAGCTGACTCACTGAACTTAATGTGGGTGATGTGCAAATTTGACTCTTTGAAAAGACAAGAATTTTTGATGAAAATGTTTTCCTATCAGGCAATCATCCAGTTAACAGGTGCATCAAGAATTCTCTGTATGCCGGGCTCTGTTAGAAGGTATGCAAATACAGATTTATGGCTCCCTATTTACAATTCTGAAATTCTAAGTCTCAGAAAACTAAAAGCTTTCTTTCAAGTCATTTGGCTGCAAATTCTGACCTCAACTGAGCTGAGGTGATTTATAATCTTTTTAAAACTATACTCAATTTGAATGTTCATACATTTGACTACAGAATATTAATATGTTTAATTATGGGGTGCTGCCTCAGACCTCACTGGAGGTATGAATACACAGACTTTCCAGTATATTATCTTTCTAAGATCAGAATAATTCCGAATTCTGATATGTGGCCCAAGAATTTTAGTTAAAGGACAGTGGACCTGTGCTTCCAGCATTGTAAATCATTTGGCAAAATGCTTTGTAATCAATTCTTCAGTATTTATTTTTTCAATATCATATTGATTTCATCCTATGATCAATTACTTGTTTGGCATACCAACTGTTTTTATTTTATTATTTTATTTTTATTTTTTATTTATTTTGAGGCAGAGAGAACAAGCGAGAGAGAGCAAGTACATGGCAGGGGAAGAGAGAGAGGGAGAGAGAGAGATTCCCAAGCAGTTTCTGCACTGACAGTGTAGAGCCCAATGTGGGGCTCATACTCACAAATTGTGGGATCATGACCTGAGCCAAAATCAAGAGTTGGACACTTAACCGACTGAGCCACCCAGGTGCATCTGTTTTTTATTTTTTTATTAAAATTTGTTAATGTTTATTTATTTTTAAGAGAGAGAGAGACAGAGTGCTAGTGGGGGAAGGACAATGAGAGAGAGGGACACACAGAATCTGAAGCAGGTTCCTGGCTCCAAGATGTTAGCACACAGCCTGACATGGAGCTCAAACCCACGAACCATGAGATCATGACCTGAGCCAAAGTCGGACACTTAACTGACTGAACCACCCAGGCACCCCCAGCACATCAACTTTCTAAGAGTAAAATAAATTTATTTTTTGGGATAGCTTTCTCCTGAATATTACTGTCCATGTCTCCCACTAACTGTGTTTAATGTATGTGGATAATGCAGTTTAGAAGACTGAGATTAAGTAATGTGCCAAGGATCGCATCTATAGGAAGTATCCGAGCCAGATTTTAAAGCCAGGGATTTGCAACTCTTATTATTATTCCCTCTTCTTACTCTGTTGTATTGCTTCTGTGGTTCAAAATGAAACCAAAAACCAGAAACCAAAAATAATAACAAAAAAGATAAGAAAACCTAAAAAAAGCAAAAAATGAATTATATGGGGTTTAACTCTTGTAAGAAACAATAAACCTATGAGGCATTGATATTTCCATTATCTAGATAAAGAAACTGAACCTCAGTGAGGTCAGGGAACTAGCCCAAGTGCTACATGACAAGTAAATGATTGAGTCAGATTTTAAAACCAGACAGTCTGATTTCATGTTCTTAATCATTATCTCAAATGTAAACCCTCTAGAATTGCTTCTGTGTGGACCTTTGAGTCAACCTGTGACCTGTGAGTGTTTAGGTCTTTGCTCATAGTCTCCATTTCCTATAAATTTCTATGGTAAGTTAAATGCTTAGCTTTATCTTGCCCAGTAGCAAATCATTAGACTGTTATCTACTGGCATTGAAGGGAAACAGAATGTGCCTCCTGCAAAATATGCCACTTCATATATTGATTATTTTGAATTAACATTACTTTAGAGCTACCTGGTGCAAGAAGGACATTCTAATTCATGTTTTTCCCCTTGAAAGCATGAGATAAATCTTGCATGTGAAATACACTCTCCTTGTACCAGGAGGGTAGAATGGATCCTTACAACCAGAGTTGGACAATTTAGGGTGGAGAAGGCTATATAAACAAAATTTGTTACTTATTTACTACTTTTACTACTTCAAACCCACACCCCTTCGTGTTGTCAATTCTTCACAAATTTATTGTTTCTTTGTCTAAAAGGTGTAAAAACTTCCTGCTCTAGTCATTTACATGAATCTCATATATAATTTTTTAAATGTTTATTTTTGAGGGAGAGAGAGAGAGCATGAGTGGGAGAGAGAGAAAGAGAGAGAGAGAGCATATGAGTGGGAGAGGGCAGAGAGAGAGGGCGAGAGAATCTCAAGCAGCTTTCACACTGTCAGCACAGAGCCCAATGCGGGCTGAAACCCATGAACTGTGAGCTCACGACCGGAGCTGAAATCAAGATTCGGAAGCTCAACTGACTGAACCACCCAGGGGTCCCATGAATCTCATATTTAACAAGGCTCCTATACAGACAAAATTAAATTTATTCTTCTGTTAATCTGTCTTATGTCAGTTTAATTATTAGACCAGACAAAGAGCCTAGAAGGGAAGAGGGAAGATTTTTCTGCCTCGACAGCATGATTCCTGACAGTAAAAATGTGTTGAGGCAAGTCCTGGTGGACTTCAGAGAGACCTCAGGCATGATCACTATCATGAGTCTTAAATACTGATACAAATATTTTTATTTTATCTTTTAAAAAAATTTATTTTTGAGAGAGAGCAGGGTCGGGGCGGGGTGGGGCAGGGCAGACGATCTGAAGGGGGCTCCATGCTGGCAGCACAGAGCCCAGTGCAAGGCTTGAACTCACAAACTGTGAGATCATAATCTGAGTCAAAGTCGAATGCTTAACTGACTGAGCCATCCTGGCACCCCACAAATATATTTAGAGTGAGAATTAAAAACCAATGATTTGTCCTGGGCTATATGGGAAGAAGTTTCCATTTTTAAGTTTTATTCTTTTAGCATCATTTTTTATGAATATAAATATATATGTATATCCCCTGCCACCAGAAACTTTCTTTTTAAGTCCAAACATTAGCATACTATCTTTATCTTCTGTACCTTCTTTCTTTCACATTGATATATTTTATAGATAGTATCATGAAGGCCATATAAATTAAAATATAGTACTTTTATTTCAAATATAAATAAATATTGATAAAATAGGAGAGGCATTATTAAAACACTCCCATGAATTACCATACAATGTTCCAACATTAACTTACAGTCAGCCTTTCATCTGTACCTTCACCTACTTACTTTCTCTCCTACACTGTTTTGATGCAAACTCCAGATTGCATATTGTTGGGTAATTGACAAAATGGCCAATTTGTGAAGATGGAGGGCGTGTTTGAAATGTATCATGTGCGATGCTTCTCATTTTTTTTTTTTTGAAAGTTCTGTTAGCATACAGCTGCTCTAAAGACTGTATGTAGTAAGAGAACCAATAAATGCTAATAAAACTTTGGGCTGCTTATCTATTGCAGTATTTTTTCTTAATGTATGGTCAATTTTGAAGTTAACTTTTTTTTTTAAATGTTTGTTTATTTTTGAGAGAGAGAGCATAAGTGGGTAAGGGGCAGAGAGAGAGGGAGACACAGAATTCAAAGCAGTCTCCAGATTCTGGGCTGTCAGCACAGAGCCTCATGCAGGGCTCATACCCATGAATTGTTGAGATCAGACCTGTGCAGAAGTTGGATGCTTAACCAACTGAGCCATCTAGGAGCCACGGAGGTTAACTTTCTTATCTTACTATTGATAATTTTCAGTAGGTCAGAGCAAGTGACTGCTGTAATACTGGCTCTGAAAGACTCTATGATTATATTCATACTTACATACTCAAATTGAGATGCTTATCTAGGAATCAACTGTCTTAAGAGTTCTCTGCTTAGAGATTTCATGATCATGTATTTTACCAGGAATTGAGGAGAGTTCTTTTATGCTGAGGTAGAAACAAGTACAGTAACTCAGACCCCAAGAGAATCTCATGGATAATATTGAAACATGGCTTCAGAAGAGATGAATAAGGAAAAGAGAAGAGATAAGGTACTGCCTTGAAATGCACTGAACATTGATTTCAGTGAGTCATGGACAACAGTAGGCAGTAGAAAAGGGTCAATTATATATATATTTTTCTTACTTCCCATCAAGGAAATGGGTTTATCAGAATGGGTTGTTCTTAAAACCTACTGCATCTCCATTATTGTCCAATCTAACATTGAACCATTTATTACTATATATTCAGTATGTTTTTTTAAATTTTTGTACATTTTTATTTTGAGGTAATTTTAAGCTTACAGAACAATTGCAAGAATTCAAAGAACTCTCATTTACTCATTAACCAGACCCCTCAATTGCTACCATTTACCACATTTGCTTCATCATTTTCTGAATACACAGATATACAAATGCACATACAGACACAATTATTTTTTCTGAGCCCTTTGATAGTATGTCACAGATATGATGCTCCTTTATCCTTAAATACTTCAATATATATTACCTAATGACAAGAACACTCTTATGTAATACAGAACAATGACCAAACTCAAGGATGTTATTTTGTATAATATTATCTAATCTATAGGCTTCATAAAAATTATACCCGTTGCCTTAAATGTGACAGGTAGCTGAATATATGTTTATGGATATGTGTACATACCTCTTTTCTGATCTAGGCTCTAGTCCAATATCACACGTTAAGTTTGGTTAACAGGTCTCTCTAATCTGGAACAGTTTTCAATATTTGTCTTTTATGAAATTATTTTTTAAGAGTAACTAGATATTTGTAGAATTGAGCTCAATGAGTTTATCCAATTTTCCATATGAAAAGGTTCAGGATATGAACAAGGTAAAGATCTTTAGAGCACTGAGGAATACATATTTTTTAAGGGTATCTGGCAAAGAAGATAGCATATTAATTGCATCTTTATTAAACTGGTGCTTTAATATGTTGTTCAGTACTTTATGTCAGTTTCATATCAACTGTTTGGTTTTAGGCAATTAATATTTCTAAAAACAGGTATATATTAATTTTTTTGATGTTTGATATTTTCATTTGCTTTAAATAGGTATGTGACAGGTATGATATGTCCTCAGTGCACCATTATCAGGAGGCATCAGATGTTGGTTTATCCTATTATTAGTGATGTTAATTTTGATCACTTAGTTAAAGTGGGGTTTGCTTTGTTTGTTCATTAGAAAGTGGGTTTTTTTTTTCCCATCTTTGCAATTACTAAGTAATTTGTTGGAAGTATTTTAGGACTGTGTAGTTTGCTTTCCATCTACCTTTCACCACTAGTTTTAGCATCCAATGATAATTCTTGCACAATTGACTCATTGTAATAGATGCCTATGTTCATTTTGTAACTTCACCATTGTTGCTACCTTTGTTAGTTGGATTCTCCCATAGGGAGATTTGTTTCACCTCTCTTTGTTATATTTGTATCAGCATAGATACAAGGATTCTTTTGTTAAATCAAATTGAGGTATATTTACATATATAAGTACATTCACGTTTAGAGTGTAATTCAATGAGTTCTGACATATATAAATGCCCATGCAACGACCCTATCATCAAATTAGAGAACAGTTCCATTACTCCAAAAATGTCCCCACGTCCTCTGTGGTCGGCTCCTCCTGCTTCAGCCTCAAACCCAGGCAAACAGTGATCTGCAATGTATATGTGTTTACTGGAGTTCCCTTTTATTTTGTGTGTGCCTTCTTCCAGGCAGCCTAATGTTTTTGACATTCATCCATCCTGTTGCACATATCAGTACTTTGCTCCTTTTTATTGCGTTCTATTACTTTTCATATGGATAGACACATGAAAGTTCTGTCAAACAGTACTACTTTCACTCATTAATGTTTGCTTCTATATTTCCTTCCTGTGGTTTTCTTTGGTTTACTTTATTGTTGTTTTCTTCCCTGTAATTGGAGAATTTAATTCATTTAGTTCATTTTTCAATTTTAATTGACATGAGTTTCAGTTTATAAATTTTCATCTGATTACTATTTTCAGTGTAGCTTAGAAGTTATGATACATAAAGTTTTCCTTATTATTACTTCTGCAAAATTCTTTTTTTTTTTAATGTTTTATTTATTTCTAGGAGAGAGAGAGAGACAGCGTGAGCAGGGGAGGGTCAGAGAGAGAGGGAGTCACAGACTGAAACAGGCTCCAGGCTCTGAGCTGGCAGTCAGCACAGAGCCCCACGCGGGGCTCGAACCCACGAACCGCGAGATCATGACCTAAGCGAAAGCTGGACGCCTAACCGACTAAGCCACCCAGGCGCCCCTACTTCTGCAAAATTCTATCATTTTAGTTTGCTTTTTGCCTTTCATGCAAGAGTTGTTCAATATTGTTGTTTTTTTAAATTTCTATATAGAAAGCATTGTAAAACTTTTGTTATTATTTCTAGTTTTATTTTGTTTAGAACAGTATTGTTTGAAATATTTCTAGTTTATGGAATTCTTTGATGTTTTATTTATAGCAGCATGTATAATAGAATTTTGTAAATATTTCCTCTGTTAAGAAGGATTTTTCTCTGCGGTGAAGGTATAAAGTTTAGATACACACAAAAATACACAAGTATATTATTGATTATATTGTTTAAATTTTTTTTAGTCTTACTTACTTTTTGTGCCCTTAACTTGTTCTTATGTTGAGAGTAGTATATAAAACCTTCCATTAGTAAACCTTTCATTAATGTATGTCTCTTAGCATCTTCTGTAGATTTTACTTCTTAACTGTGGTCACTGTGTTGTTTGATGTATAGTCACAACTGTTTTGACTTTATAGTTATTTTTAGCATTTTTAATTGTTCTTTTACTTTATTCACTTATTAATATATTTTAAAAATTTTTAAATGTTTATTTATTTTTGAGAGAGGGAGAGAGAGAGAGAGAGAGAGAGCAGAGGTGGGGGTGCAGAGAGAGAGAGGGAGACACAGAAACCAAAGCAGACTCTAGACTCTGAGCTGAGAGCCCAACACAGGGCTCGAACTCACAAGCCATGAAATCATGACCTGAGCCCAAGTCGGACGCTTAACCGACTGAGCTACCCAGGCAATCCTGATATCAATATTTGTAATCTCTCCTTTGTAAAGAAGTATACTTTCCTATTTAAGAAGGCTATACCATTTTTCTAATGGTTACCCTAACAATGATATATTTTTATGCCTTATTTCTCTTTTTAAATTTAACCTTTTAGTGTCTTTTTTGTCAGCTTTTACTAATATATTTTGGCTGCTTCTTACTGCCAATTAATTGTCTTATTATATTTCTATTTTATATCTGCTTGCTTCACTGGTTTTTTAGTTGTATTATTTCTACTCTTCAGAGCATAAAACTTTTCTATGTTATTCTTCCTCTCTCACCACCACATTAGTAAAATAGACTTTATTTTTAGGACAGTTTTCGATTCACAACAGAACGGAGAAGAAAGTATAGCAGTCCCATTTACTTTTGATCCTACCTCATAGGCATAGCCCTCCTATCAACATTTCACATGTGAGAGCAGCACGTTTGTTTTGATCATGAACCAAGTTGATACATTATTACCCACAGTCCATAGTTTACATAGGGTTCACTCCTGATGTTGTACATTCTACAGATTTTGACAAATGCATGATAGCACGTGTCCATCATTATAGTCTCATCCAGAGTAATTTCACTGCCCTAAAAATCCTCTGTGGCCTCTTCATCCCTTATCCCCCCCTAAGTCTTGGCAACTACTGATCCTTTTACTGTCTCCATGGTTTTGTCTTCTCCAGAATGTCGTATCGATGAAATCACACAGTTGAAGCCTTTTCAGATTGTTCTCTTCCACTTAGTAATTCACACTTAAGGTTCTTCCATTTCTTTTGATGACTTGATTATTTGTTTCTTTAGGGGTGAATAATATTTTGTTATCTGGATGTACCACAGTTTGTTTATTCACTCACCTTCTCAGGAACATCTTCATTGCTTCTAACTTTTGGCAATTATGACTAAAGCTGTCATAAACCTTTGTGTGCAGATTTTGTGTGGACCTATGGTTTTCAACCATATGGGTAAATACAAATGATTGCTACATCATAAGGTAAGTGTGAGTAAGAAACTGCTAAACTGTCTTCCAAAATGCCTCCACCATTTGCATCCCCTCTAGTAATGAATGAAAGTTCCTGTTGCTCCACATGCTTGCCAACATTTGCTGTTGTCAGTGTTTCAGATTTTGAAGATTGTTAACATGTAATAGTATTTCATTGTTGTTGTAATTTTCAGTTTTCTAATGACATCTAATGTGGGGCATCTTTTCATATACTTCCATGCTGCCTGTATATCTTCCTTGGTAAAATGTATGTTCAAGTCTTTCAGCTGTGTTTTTAATTGAGTTGTTCCTTTTCTTATTGTTGAGTTTTCAGAGTTCTCTATGTATTTTAGTTAGTAGTTCTTTATTGGATAATGTATTTTACAACATTTTCTGCCAATCTGTACTTGTCTTCTCCTTCTTTTGACATTATCTTTCACAGAGTGAAAATTTTAATTTTAACAGTCTAGCTTATCAATCATTTCTTTCATGAATTTTATTTTTGGTGTTACTTCTAAATAGTCCTCTCCGCAACCAAGGTCATTAGATTTTCTCCTATGCTCTCTTCTAGGAATTTTATCATTTTGCATTTTACATTTAAATCTGTGATCCATTTTGAGTTCATTTTTGGGAAGTGTGTAAAGTCTGTGCACTATTTACTGAAAAGACTATCTTTGCTTCATTGTATTGCTTTTGGTCCTTTGTCAAAGATCAATTGACTTGGTTTATATGGTCATTTTCTGGACTTTTTAAGTTTCATTGATGTATTTATTTATTCTTTTACGAATACCACAGTAAATTACTTTAGGTTTACAATGAGTTTTGGAATTTTGATGACTTCCAACTTGGTTCTTTTTCTTCAATATTATGTTGGCTATTCTGGGAATGTTGCCTTTCCATATAAACTTTAGACTAATTTTGTCAATATCTATAAAATAATTTGCTTTTGTTTATTGTGCTTATGTTAATCTGTAGATCAAATCAAAAAGAATTAACATCTTGACAGTATTGAATAGTTCTGTGGCCATGTAATATCTCTCCACTTATTTAGTTCTGTGATTTCATTCATCAGGTATTTGTAGTTTTCCATATAGATGTTATATATATTTTGTTAGATTTATACCTAAATATTTCATTTCTTGGTGCTAATGTAAATCATATTATGTTTTTCATTTCTTTTTTTAAATTTTTAAAATGTTTTATTTATTTCTGAGAGAGAGAGAGAGAGACAGCGTGAACAGGGGAGGGTCAGAGAGAGAGAGAGACACAGAATCCAAAACAGGCTCCAGGCTCTGAGCTAGCTGTCAGCACAGAGCCTGATGTGGGATTTGAATCCACTAATCGTGAGATCATGACTTGAGCCAACGTCGGACATTTAACCAACTGAGCCACCCAGGCGCCCCCTTTTTTAAAAAAAAATTAATGTTTTTCGTTTCAAATTCTACTTGTTTATTGCTGGAAAGTGATTGACTTTTGCATATTAACTTTGAATCTTGCGACTTTGCAATAATTGCTTATTAATTTTAGGAACATTTTGTTAATTCTTTGAATTTTCCACATAGATGAACATACTTTTTGTGAACAAAGACATTTTTATTTTTCCTTCCCATTCTGCTTCCTCGAAGATAGCTTCTATTACTTTCTTCTGTAAATTGGCCACACTTTTTTATTTGTTTGCATATTTCCTACTTTTTGGTTGAAGACTTGATATTTGAATATAATCATATGGTACCTGTAGAAATCAGATTCTTCCCTTCCTCAAGGATTATGTTGCTTGTTGTGTATGGGCTATACATATTTACTTGTTTAATAAATTTTTCTAACCTACATTTGTAAAGTCTATATTTTTTGTCATGTGTGAGCTCTGATGTCTGTTTTCCTGTTAGCATATATTCAGCTAGTTGTGACAAAGATTTTCTTGAAGGCCAAAAGACCAAAAAAAAAAAAAAAAAGGAAAATAAAACTCTTCCAGTTTTTGCAGATTGGATCTTTGGAACTCCTTCAGTGTTTGGTTAGGTCATTTACCATTCTGCCTAAGCCTTAACTTAGTGCCTTAACTTGAGCCTTAAAGATAGCTAGAGGTAAAAGCTTAGGGTCTTCTCAAGTATTTTCTGAGCAAGCATTTTTGCAGTGCACATGAACAGAACTTTAAAAAATTGTCCAGTGTATATACATGCACTTTTATTATTATTTTTACTTTTATTATTTTGTTTAAATTATAAGTAGGCTCCATGCCCAATGTGGGGCTTGAACTCTTGACCTTGCAACTAAGAGTCACATGCTCTACCAACTGAACCAGCCAAGTGCCCCACATTTGATCTGAATTACCTAATTTCCCAAAGGAGCTCTCTTTCTAGAACTTTCTCCCCAGTTTCTTCCCCAGGGTTTTCCAGGTGTCCACTGTTGGCCTCACTTGCTCATTTCCTTACAATATTTTCTGGGAAGCCTATTGTATTGCTGCTTTTCTTCCCTGAGCACATTCTGAGTTAGGCAAAACAAAAGCAAATATCTTAGTCAGCTATTCAGGTAGGTTAGAACAGATGAAAACAATTATTTGAAAATAAGATCTACTCCGTTCCCTCTAGAACCCAAGACCAAGGTGTCCCACTTGAATGTGGACTGTGTCTCAAGACCACAACTGAGCTGTGAAGGTAGGTGGGGCAAGAGCAACTAAAAATGCTGCATGGTTGGGGTGCCTGGGTGGCTCCATCAGTTAGGCGTCTGGCTTTGGCTAAGGTCATGATCTTGCAATTCTTGAGTTTGAGCCCTGCGTTGAGCCCTGCAGTGAGCTCTCTGCTGGCAGCTCAGAGCTTACAGCCTGCTTTGGATTTTGTGTCTCCTTCTCTCTCTGTCCCTCCTCTGCTCATCCATTGTCTCTGTCCCTCTCTCAAAACTAAATAAACATTACAATTTTTTTAAATGCTGCAGAATTTTCTTACCATTTTTAAGTTTTTTTTTTTTTTCTTGATTATGGGTTTACTAGGTTTTGAAAACCTTTGACTTCTTTTTAGAATTCTTACCAAGTTAATTCTTACAGCTATACTTAATTTTTTAATCATTCTGTGGAGGGATGAGCTCTTGGAGCCACCTACTTCACCATTTCTGTTGACATCACTATGTTAATTTTTACATTATTGCTCTGATGTAGGATGACTCTATCTGGTTTTGGTTCTTTTTGGTATATTTTATTTATTCTCTTGGGATATGTTTTATCTCAATCCCCTCTTCTCTCTTTTGGACTATCTTTCCAAGTTTCACTAACTCTCTATAAAAGATTGTATGGGGGCTCAAGAAATAATTCTGATGAAAATTGGTATTTATTTTTTGACTTCTAGTTTATCTGAAGTTTGTTATGTTCTCTGTCTTCTACTTTTGTCAAAAACACAGAATTTGTCCTTTTGGTTGATCTATATAAGTTTTGGAAGATGTGTAGAGAGCCTTCGGTTTAGACAGCTACCATTATCTTGGCTACCTGGAACTTTCTTTACTGTATGTTTTATTGGGCATGATTATGAGACCAGTGATGTCACTGAGTTTTCACTGATAGTTATTACATTAACAGATAGTCAGTAGTTATAGAACATACCTTAAGTGTGAAATTCTGTGTTGTGTGGAGTTTTGGAAGTGTGAAGGAGGCTGATATGACCAATATCCTAAGGGATTTGTATTCTAGTGTGGTAATTGTTCTTATCACTTTTCACACTCCATTTAAAGGATAAATATATGTATATATCTCATCCTCAGATCTTTAAGAGATATTTTCTGCTGCCAAATGGGAAACTTAAAAACTCATCTGTATAATTCAGCATCAACATTATATATATTATATATATAAATATGTATGATATATATATAAATAAATCATATATATTTATGGTTTACTTTTATATCTCTAAATCTCTAAGTTCTTCTATTTCAATTAATTTGTAACTATCTGTTGAATACCCACTACTCTGTGCAAGGTCCGATGATTCGTTGGTCTCCTATGGATAAACAAAAAATAAATAATAATAAATAATAAATACTTTCCATGTACCTCGTACTAATCTGTGAAGAAAAACACATACACAACTTGTTTAAAAACAAAGCAAGGCTTGAAAAAAGTTCTATAATAATGCTGTACTTGAGGCATGGGGAAAAAGGTAGAGTAAAAGGGCTGTATAAGAAGGTTAGGTGTCAAATTGCTGTGTGGTACATCCAAAACTAATGCAACTTTGTGTGTTAATTATACTTCAATAGAAAAACTAAATAAATAGATCAATACCAGTTCCAATGCTATAAAAAAAGGGGGGGGGTTAGGTATTGGGGGCTCATCTGGAGCTTCAGAAGCAGGGAGGCATTTTCAGAAGCCTTAGGAAATGTTGCACCTGGGGAAAATGTTCCTTCTGTTGCATCGTTAAACTTTGCTTTAAATATAGTTAGCAGTCATTGCAGCCTCCCTGTGAGAGTAGATTTTTCATTTCCAGAGTGAAACAATGAATATCAGGGACAGCTACAGACAGGGTATAGGAATGAACAATAAAGCCAACTTCACTAGTCAAGCCTGTGAGTACTTCCAAGCTAGGAAGTTGACAAGACTTTTGACTGGATTGCATCCTGTAATTGTTGTACTTGTGAAAAAAACTAAATGGTGGATTTTTTTTTCCTTTCTAAAAGGGAGGCAGGTGCATACAGCCTAGAAGCTATAACTTATGTGTATGTCAACTTAAGATTTATTTCTAGATAAAAAATAGCTGGTTTGGCAGCAAGAATTTTAACTGTTGAATCTGTTATGATTCTAGTTTTAATTAGATGTTTATTGCTTATTTAAAACAGATTGATGATGTTGATTTGAAACAGTTTGTGATCATAACAAAATTGCTTATATAGGATTTTTCCTGAAATTTTTCTTACAAATTGTTCTGCCTGTCAGAGCATTGTGTGTTTCCCTAATTGAAATAAGCCCACCCCAATCTTACTGCACATGTAAGCTAATATTGCTCAATTAGTTTGCATAATTTTACAACAGGAATTGGATTTATTTTCTATATTAGTTTTCATAAACTGAATCATAGTTCACAATTTTATGTTTGAGCATCTGAGATGTGTATCACTCTGTTCCCATTAATTAAGGAAGGATGCATGATATGAAATTAATTTTTTCTCATTTTTAGGGAGGGGTGGGAGGGGCAGAGGAAGAGGGAGAGAGAGAATCTTAAGCCGACTCTGTGCCCAGCATGGACAGAGCTTGATGCAGGACTCAATCTCATAACTGTAAACTCTTGACCTGAGCAGAAATCAAGAGTTGGGTGCTCAACTGACTGCACCACCTAGGTGCCCCAATATGAAATTAATTTTAAGTATCATTGACCAAGAAATTGTAAGTGAATGGCCAGAGGTCTGAAGATGAGGCTTGTCCAAGTTCCCATCACCTTCCCATCTGGCCACCATTCATAGTTTTACATTTTAAAAGTACATTATTGATACTTTAATATGAAGTTTGGATTTCTGGCTTTCTTGAAAATTCAGTTTCTGATAATGTTTGGCTTTAGTCCCCAAATGGCAAATCTGAACTAGAATGCAGAGATTTTGTTCTACTTCACATGAGCCACATTCTCCATGTTAATAGTCTGTACCTTTGCATTTCTTTATCCCTGCTCACTCCACTGCCTACTCATTGTAGGCATTTGAGCTTAAATTAAAGCACATTTAACCTACTTTTCAAATGCCCAAGTTTCTACCCTTTAAACTTTATTTTTTTGAACACATATACAGTTATAGTGATAACATAAAATAGGTCCTATACAAGTCAGGTACAAATTTAAGAACTTATTGGGTATTTTAGCAAGATACTAGGAGTCTTGACCATGTGTGTTCATATCTGGAAAATACTAGAAAGTAATGAAGAAATGAGACCCCAAAAGCATGCATCCAACTTTATTCACCGTTCTGAAAATGACTCTTTACTGCATGAGAAAGATTCTTCATTTTGTCACATAAATATTTTGTGGTATATATTTAGTAAACAGCAGATAAATAATAAAATTTTAGAATGAAAAGAAAGCAGTCACATCAATTCCTTTTTGTTTATCTTGGATTTAGTTCTATATTGTCTACATATTCTGGTACATTGTGGTTTTACCTCTGTATCTGATAAGCTGGCAATTATATGTTAGCCAATATATAATTACTTTTGTAGTCAGGAAAATATCAATTATATATCTATTTGATCTTTGCTTGGTAGAGATAAAGATCTTACCAGTAATTTAACATGGCCCAGTGATTTTTTTTTTATTACTGTTGTTACAACAAACTTTAATGCTATAATATTTTGAGGGAATACTGGTCAGAAAAAGTCTTTCCTACATCTTAGTTTCACAGAGATGTAGACACAGTAAGAATCTATGATGGGTTTTTCCTCCCAAATTTATAATCAGAAAAGGAAAGAAGATTTATATCTTAAACTTTCAAGTGAGAACATTTTCTTTTCTATTCTTCTTCAGGGCTTACTGAGTAGATCAAAGGTGAGAACTGTAGGTTGGGAGAGAAACTATACCACAAGAAGGTGGCCTTTTCTAAAATTGTGATTTTCTTGTTCTATTTTCCTTTATTATATGTAGCAAGAACAAAAGTTAAGGTAATCCAAGCCTTGATCTGCCACACTACAGTGTAGAACATTAACCTTAAAATTCTTTGTGGTTATCATATGACATCCCTCTCCCTCCTCATGCCTCCAACCATCTACCAAATTAGGTTTATACTAATAAACCTTAAAGTCGATGTTTTTATTAATTTCTATTTATTAGGATATTATTAGTAATATCATTCTATAATTGTTCTATTAAGGCAAACCTAATTTTTAAATGCTATTTTTAAATTCTTGGACATTTTTTCACAACTATCTATTGAACACCTAGTAAGTCATTCTGCTTGTAATTAGAGTTAAGTGATTATGAATCTAAATTTGTTTCCAGATCATCATTAAAATCCCAGGGCTCCAGAGTTCTTTAATATATGAACTTGAATAAGTACTTAAATTTTCTGAGCCTCGGTGTCCTTCTCTATATAATATTGATAGTAAAACTATCTCAAAATGGGAAAACCTTTAGTAGTCAGGATTCTCTAGAGGGTTGACTGAGAGATTGTGACTCTGTTTTTATTATTCAAGTTAGACTTTTGTTCACTTGACCTAGAACTCTTTCCCTTACACAGATGAAGTAGAAATTTTGTTGACTACACATCTGTTTCACTTCTAGGAATACCAAGAACAGCTAGCCAAGCCATTAGTCTCTATGAGTCAGGTTATTCTGATTGCTGTTTGACTCTACTGTCAATTGTGATGACTATGCCCACCTTGCCTTTGGCAGTTAAGCACTGCTTCTTGACCCCTATCACTCCAGGCTCCAATGATTCCTACTGCATTTAGATTTCTGATTCAGTGGAAGCAGTTGTCATTGTAATTCCTAATATAAAACAAAAACAAACAAACAACCTAAGAAAGAAAAGAAAAGAAAGCAACCATAGAGCTCTCCAAGGATTCTGGAACTCCTTTCACAAATTTATTTCTCACAGTCATGGAGAAAACTGTGTCCTCTGCACTCTTCCAGGATGAGTGAGCAGGTCTTAAATGACAAGTGCACTCTAACATTCAAATCTCCCTAAGCATTTGTGTTCCTTCCTCTACAATATACCATGGCAGTTTTGACATGTCATTTTATGTATTATAGGTCACCCGTGGAGTTATGTTTCAGCCAACCAACCAGCCAAACTGTTGGAATTATTTCTTACCCATCAAACTGTAATGTTAAATTTAGAATCTCCACTTAGTAGGCTCACACTGATAAATTTGGCTTGATAAAACTCTATGTTGCACTACCATCTCACACCATTAATACCCATTCTCATACATATTCCTCAGATTTCTGTCTGTATAAACTGGAAACTTTAGAGAGTTCTTTAAGAGTATAGCTCACCTTCTTATGGGTCATGATTTATAGATAACCTTATTGGGCCTGCTGGCACTTGATTTTAGTTTAGGTTTAGAAGCAAAGAGGAAGTGTGGGTGTGGGTGCTAATGTGAACTTAGAGTATTTTTCAAGGCAATTCCTTAGGGAAGGCCATTTCAATTTCCTCAGGCAGAGTCAGATTAATTCCCTCAAATGGGGGTTGAATGGATGCTTCTACTGGAAAAGAAACTTCAACAAAATTTCGGGGTTCAATTTCTTCAGCTTCATCAGGATTTTCCCATATATCCCTATGCTAATTTTCAGAGTCCCATTTCTTTCCAATCCATGGCCTCCTTTTTTTCTTTTCTTTTTTTTAATTGTTTATCTTAAGAGAGAGAGAGAGAGTGCTCGTGTGTGTAAGTACAAGTGTACAATCTGAGGAGGGGCAGAGGGAGAGAGAAAATTCCAAGCAGGCTCCACACTGTCAGTACAGAGCCAAATGTGGGGCTTGAACTCATGAACCATGAGATCATGACTTGAGCCAAAATCAAGAGTTGTATTAGGGGCGCCTGGGTGGCTTAGTCGGTTAAGAGTCCGACTTTCGCTTAGGTCGTGATCTCATGGTTCGTGGGTTCGGGCCCCGCGTCGGGCTCTGTGCTGACTGCCAGCTCGGAGCCTGGAGCCTGTTTCAGTCTGTGACTCCCTCTCTCTCTGACCCTCCCCTGCTCACGCTGTCTCTCTCTCTCTCTCCTAGAAATAAACAAAAATATTAAAAAAAAAAAAAAAGAGTTGTATATTTAAGCAACTGAGCCACCCAGGTGCCCCTATGCCTTATTTTAATAGCAGACACCTTCTGAGATTAGGAATTCAATTTGTGTTGTAATTCAGCCATTCATAGAATAAGATTCTGGGTTTCCTTTTCATGAACCTCAGTCCTGCAGCTATATGAGATTAAGGTTTCTTTCGAGGTAGACACAGAAACTTGTAGGTCATTTATACAGTGCTCTAGCTGGGAATTTGAATCCCTGAACTCATCCTTTACTCTTCCCAATTTGCCCAGCACAATTAGGAGCAATCAGTCAATCTCATAATACTTATTAGTTTGGCAAAAGTGTTCTAAGTGACCAAATACATGGTCACTTAGAACCTGTCTCTCATAAATATCTGATTAGGAACATCCAATGGTGGTATTTTTCATATCTCTGTTGCCACCTCACACTATGAACTATCAGGGCTATCTTTACTACTGGAAATAGAGTCATTCATGTCTTCAAATCTAATCAGAATAGGAATTCCAGAAACCCCAGAACCAATTTAGAACTGATTCTTAAGATTCTGTTTTGCTAAAACTGTTCTCAGCACCAAAATCTGTATTAGTTAGGGTTCTCCAGAGTAACAGAAGGAGCAGCCAATGTGGCCAGACTAATACCAGATGATGCTACCTCTTGGAGCAAGGATGGATTCAAAATCTAAGCTGAGAATATCAAATTCTCTTTCTTTAAAAAATGGACATATTCATAAGAGAAACAGAAGCTGAATCTGATTTCTTAAGTGTGGAGACTTAGAAGCTTGGGGAATTAAGAATTTGGCATCAACATCATGGTGGTCCATCATAATCCAATGTTTGGAGGGGCAAAAGTTACCAGCCTGTTAGAGACAGTTGGCAGATGGAAGAATAGATCAGATATATTGCAGAGTAGAAGAGAGAGAGGGAAAGTAAGAAAAAAATTCATTTCCTTTGCTAGCTGGATATACTTTTAGTGCTTGGAGACCATGCAATTCTCCCATTTCCTTGTATTACATTGTCTTCTACTTAGTATGGTTTGTTTCTAATATTTCCTCGGATCATTTCCCTGCCTTTTCCCTGAATCGTTTTATGTAAGTTTTATTTATCTTTTAGAAAAGTATGTAAGTTTTAGAAGAGTTAGATATTGCCTTAGGTTCTTTGTGAGAATACAGTACTCTGCACTTAGAAGACCCTAAAACATTTTTTTCAGATTAAATACTAAAATATTTTCTTAGACTCTACAATCTTTTCTTCATAGTATCTATACCATAGTTCTTAAATTTGTTGAGTAAAAATCCTCTTTGAAACTCTGATGAAATCTATGATTAGAAAATTCATATTATACACACACATACATGCACACAGATTTTGGCATATAATTTCGGGGATTTTGCAGACTTCAGGAAACTTAGCAATGAACCCCAGTAACTTAGGATAGAAATCTCAGTCTTTAAAGTATAACTACATTTCTATAAACATGTTGACATCTATATATTAATAATTCACTATGAGAGCTTTCTATTTAATGGAATCCTATGGTGATTTGTAGATTAAGGAAACCTTCCTGAAACACAAAGATATTTAATTTTTTCTCTTCTGTAATTCTGAATTTTAAGGTAGTTAACATTTAATGCCAATATTATGGAACTCTAAACATGTGTCAGACTTCAACTGCTTCTATTTCCTTGGTTATAAAACTACCTCACCATATGTCTAGTCCAGAGAATGTAGTTACATTTGTCTTTCATATGGGAAAAAATTCCACTTATAAGGGAGGTTTTTTAAATTTAATATTAAATAATTAAAATCCATCCTCACATAAACATCTCAAATTAAGATTGTTTACATGTTCTTTAATTAGATGCAATTAAGCAACTCTCTCAAAGCATTTAGGCCCAGAGGGAGTCTTGGTTGCACTGACAGAATGACTCTTAACACACTGGAAGTTGCCTCGGTATTTGTGGAGGAGTTTCCCTTTGGAAGACACGACAGGTACACTTGTTTTTGCCACCTGAGGAAACAGATGCTGAGAGCTCTCAGTAGGAACGGACAGATGAAAAGTTCTGCCCATGAGTCCCGGACAGTAGGAAGGCTCCTCTGTTCTGCTCTTGTCCTGCTGAATCATCCCAGCAGCCACCATGACACCTAAGGTAGACTGTGTTGTTGCTTTGCTCAGAGGCCCTCAATGGCACCCTGCCTCACTGAGGGTGCCTACCGTGGCTGGCCAGGCCCTGGGGCTGTGCACGATTGTGCTCCTCCCTCCCCACCTGGCTGCATCTTTGTGGCCCTTTCTTTATCTCCATCTTATCTTGCTCTGACTCACTTGGCTCCAGGCATACATCTACCCTCTTTTTCTGGAATGCTCCCTGGATATTTACATGGTTTGTTCCTTCATCTCTGTTCAATATTTCCTCATGGCCCCCTTTCCAGTGGGTCCTTCCCTTGTGACCTTCCTTGTCCCTTCTTGCTCCTTTTCCTCCTTGACCCTGCGTCCTGTACTCCACCTTCCTGTTTTATTTCACCATGGCACTGATTACCAGCTGACATATGACATATTTTATTTATTTGGTCAGTTGATTCTGTCTTTTTCTGCTAAGGTATAAATTCTAAAAAGGCAAAGGTTGTGACTTCTTAGCACCTATAAAGTGATACAAAGTAGATGCTCAGTAAACATTTCTTGGGTGAATTAATTCTTAAATAAATGAATGAAAAAGAGCTTAATATAGTTTTTCTGATTAAATTGATTACAATTATGGTTTGTTAAATTTTTCTTTTTTTAATGTTTATTTTTGAGAGAGAGAGAGAGAAAGAAAGAGCATGAGTCGGGGAGTGAGAGAGAGAGAGAGGAAGACACAGAATCTGAAGCAGGCTTTAGGTTCTGAGCTGTCAGCACAGAGCCCAAGGTGGGGCTTGAACCCACGAACCATCAGATTATGGCCTGAACTGAAGCTGGACACTCAACCACCTGAGCCACCCAAGTGCCCTGAATTTTTCTTTAAGTGATATTTTTAACTTCCTGGTTGCTTGATCTTGTCTATGCCTGTTAGAAGCAAGCTAAACCCACTTTTCACATGTATACTGGACAAGTTAACATTGTTTTATTCAGTTATGGTAGCAATTCCTTGAGCTAAGGTAAGACCTTCATGAAATGTGGTGACGATAGTTGCTATAAACTGACAGGATTGTTTGATGTCACCATCTGTTCACAACAGGGTGAATAAACTTCATGGAGGAGCCAATCCACTTGAAGAAGTAATTAGGCATCATGAGACAGAATGTAGAGTTTGAGAATGCCTTGGAAAAGAAAATAGGTTTGGGGTTAATCTTAATCATTTTTCATCTGTTCGGTAATCATTAAAAGCTCAAGCCAAAAACGGATGAGGAGGAAAGCAAAAGTAACCGAAAATTTCACAAGAAATTTTAGCAAAATTCTCCAGAGACTTTAATAAGGAAGAGCTGCAATATGTTCTGACTTCTGAGTGATGGGTTCTTCAATAGAAGAAAGGCTCTAGCTTTGTTGCTTGGAATTGTTTTGTGTTAGAACAGTGTAAGAGGCAAAAGATGAACAAGTTTCAGAGACAGACCTTTTTGCCATAAAAATTATTCATAGCTGATCCTTTTTTTTTAACTACAGCATGAAGTGAGTGATGGGAGAAACCCCAAAGGGATCAGAACTCTAACTTTGAACCATAACATTATATGCAGAAAACATATTCATCTTTTTCTTGGAGTCCAAAATACTAGGCACCTAGAATTGGATTGTATTCATAGGGATCCTTTGGGCCATAATGTTCTGTCTTTATAACCAGACACATAGAACACGAGGTCTGGCAAGAATATTGGAAGTTACAGCTGTGTACTGTTAACAGATATGAAACAAACCACTCCTCCAGCAGGAGCTGTTGATGGGCCATCTTCCCTCCAATGGTGGATTTGTCAGATTGGGTCATTCTGCAGTTTTGTTAAGGGACTATGTTACGTCAAAGTCAAATGGATGACTCAAGAGTGGCCACTTCAGCAGCTAACTTTGCTAAAAGAAGGCAAGGAATTTAGTAGTTACTACTTGGGTAATTCGGGCAAACTTCAGGGTGAGTCAAGTGACCTTGTGCAATTTAATGTGAAATGCAGTGAGAAGAACAATTTGCTTAGTTTGAACTGGGCTATTGTGATTTATTTAATTTCTCTGTTCAGTTTTACACCCCATGGATTTGTGAAGCTACATCACAGTCATAATCTGTTGGTGGTTATTCATATAAATGAGTTTATAGATCCTGCAAGGACAAGCTTTATATTTGTTTTCTATGAGCAAATATTATCAAAATTACTGGCACATAAAGGAATCTGGATCCATGGTTAAACTGGTGAGATGTTAAATTCTCTTTTCGTTTCGTAAAATACAAATGACAGATTATTAGTTCATTGAAATAAAGTGAATGTACTGATTTGTCAACACATTTCACCAGTCAGAATACTTAACAATAATTACAGGATGTTCCAAATTTTAAATGAATATGAAAGAGAAATAATTCTTCTACTAATGAAAGGGTTTTGTTTTGGGGTGGGTTTTTTTTTTTTTTTTGAATGTTCAGAATGTTCGAGTCTGTTTTCCAAAGTAGTAGTAGGTGTCATTTGAATGTTTAGTTTCTGTGTTTATAAATTTCTTCAAACTTACTCTACACTAGTTGTCTTCTTGGCATTGCAGGTAATCATTAACTGTAATCAAATAAATCAATCCCTTTTGATATTCATTTTAGAATTTACAGTTGTCCACATAAGAAGTAGCTTAGGTAGAAAAAATAGCACCTGTAATTGAAAGCATCTGTCCCTGAAACTTTAGTTTTGAGGCTTAATCTGGAGCTACTTCTTTCTTTTACCATTCTCCCCAAGTGTTGTTACTTTACTAGGACTTTATCATATATGAACCTTATATTATGGCACATATGCATTTGAAGCTCTGAAAAGTACAGATTAATTAAATTATTTGTTACCAAGAAAACACTGTTTTAAAACTCTGTTAGTGAATCCATAGATTCTCAACATTTCTGGGTGTCCCAGATAACATTTAGAGCATGAGGACAACCTGCGTGCCACGATACAAAGACTATTTCGAAGAGCAAAGGTTCATTGTGCTTATCTTGCAAAGATGAAGGATAAGTGCCAGGCTTCAGCAATGATTCTTTCCTGAAGGAATCATCAGGTAGTGCTTTCATAAGGTGGTTGGTGTTATAAGTAAACAGTTTATAGATTACCTTACATTATTCCAAGGAAAGACCTGAGAGTCAAACTACAGTAATTGAATACCATGTCACGAACTCAACTTATTTGGGAGCTGACTTTGTTGGCATTTTTTCTAGCATCAACTTTGTAAAATGAAGCCAGGACTCAGAAAAGAAGCTGTTAAAGATGTTTTCTCAAATGCCAAGTATAAATTTTGTCCAGGAGTCACAGTAGTCTCAGCCCCAGCTGACTGACCCCCATGGCATGTGCCACCAGACCAAAGGCTGGAAACGTTGCTCAGTCATGGCAAGAATCTTCAAATAATCATTAGGAGTTCCTTTATCAAATGCAGTATGTCCTAACACTGCACTGGTTCAACCCATTGTGCAATGAACAAGAGTCCCTCATATGCTAATAATAACCCCCCCGCCCCATGCATACAAATCCCCTGGAATTTATATTTTCTTCAGCATGCTAAAACAAAGATTTATTACTATGTGTTATACTGTGATATGAACTGAAGGGTCACAGAATATGCTGCCCCAGAATAGGACCAGGAATCCTGGATATGCCACCCCCAAATATAGCACTTCAGCATACTGATGGCTGTGAGCTAGAGGCACTTGAAAAAGAGCAAATGCAGGGAGAAGCTTTCTCTGAACTCCCTTATCTGCCTAAAGACGTGTCTTCCAAAGAGAACTCAATTGTCTCCTCCACAGGAGTTTCATCAACAGGGGAAGATTGACTCTCACAGGAAAGAAAAATAGAAGTCAACACCACACCCAGACACTCTGTCACAAACTGTCACACCTCTCATCTGTTTTTCAAAAGACCCATTCATTTTTCCTAAAACTCCTATTCCCTGAAGAGACCTACATTCCCTTTTAGAAGGCCTCTTTTGCTTTTTCCTAGCATGCTACTTAAGCCTGAATTCTAAGGTTACCTCATTGGGTTACTCATTTTTCCTTGGGCATCTCCCTTGTATACATGAGGTACACATGTTAATAAGCTTCTGTTTCTCTTTTGTTAATCTGTTGTTTATTGCCAGGGTCCCAGCCAAGAACTGAGAATGGAAGAAGGAAAATTGTTTTTCTTCCTCTATGGAGCAGAGATCAAAAACACAGGAAAACATGCAAATATGACACAATATGGTGTAGCATGCAAATATGACTCAATAGTAAAAGGAAACTTAGGAGAGGCATCTGATCCCTCCAGGGCCCCAGTGTTTGTTAAGGAAGGATGGGAGCAGGGACATCTTAAGAAAGGTGCTTCTGAAAGTGTTTTGGGAGGCTGGGGTTCGTTTGCCAGGGGATTCAAGCAAGGAGAGATTAACATCATGACTGTCTATTAGGGAACCTGAAAATCATCTTGATGTGATTTATTGTGAACGAGAAACTGTAATCAAAATTTAGAAGAAATAATCCCCAAAAGGACAAATCTGATTATAAGGAACATGAATAATTTCAAGATAAATGCAATGGAAATTTTTCACTGCTATGCAATAGTGTAGGAAAATGAAATTCATTGGGATCTTTATATTATTAAAGTAGAAAGTGAAATGAGTTATTACTAGAATACATGTGGTTCATCTCCTGAAAGTCAGGAGCAGAGGAAGCAGTAATTTTAAAGGAGTATCCTAAAGTAGAAGATGACAGAGAAGGGGCAAAAGATCATCCATCTCTAATTGGAGACTGGTTTGTCTTATCTTAGTGCCCAGAAAGAGAAGAAAAAGGTACCCTATGTTAAGTGAGGTCAACATGAGACATCCACAGAAATTAACCTGCTTTATTTTTTTTAAAGTTTACTTGTTTATTTTTGAAAGAGAGAGAGTGAATGAGCGAGCAGGGGAGGGACAAAGAGAGAAGGAGACAGAGAATCCCAAGTAGGATCCACGCTATCACCAAAGAGCCTGATGCAGGGCTCAATCTTACAAACCGTGAGATCATAACCTGAGCCAAAATCAAGAGATGGATGCTTAACCAACTGAGCCACCCAAGCACCCCAAACTGCTCTTTTTTAAATATTTTATTTATTTTTGAGAGAGAGATAGAGACAGCATGTGCAGGGGAGGGTCAGAGAGAGAGAGGGAGACACGGAATCTGAAGCAGGCTCCAGTCTCTGAGCTGTCAGCACAGAGCCCAATGCGGGGCTTGAATCCACGAACCATGAGATCATGACCTGAGCTGAAGTCGGACGCTTAACCAGCTGAGTCACCCAGGCACCCCAAGCAGCTCTTTTTTTAAATGGATAAGTGGTCTTTGTTTTTTACCAACCAATTGGTATTAGTAACACCAGAGTTTATTAATACTTCTCAGCTTATACTTTAGAGATACTAAAATATTTTTGAAATTCACATTTTAAGCATATTTTAAAGGCGTCACATCTCTAATTGTTTCTTGCTGCAATGAAAAGGGCTGGCAGCTGGCTCCTCCGAGCTGAGGTTCAGTTGCCGTTTCTTCTCAGTGAGTGTCGAACCAAAGATAGGGATTAGTTTTATAAATATGTAATCATAAATTTTTTTCAGATTCTGATTAATAATTCATCTGTAACTCCTGTAACATTACGTTATGAATGTTAAACAACTGGGTGAGTCAAAATTTGGTATTTAAGGAGATTAAGGGGAATGTTGTGCATGTATTTTAGTTTCCATTGCTGCCTTGTAGAATCTTAGTAGAGTATAACTTAAAATAAATTTGTTTCTTTTACTGAAGCCACATATCTATATATTTTACTCAAGAAAGGTTATTATTATCAGTGACTTTTAATACTCATATGGACTACCTGATACGTCTCTGATCCAGAACAGCGATGCTGATTTATACCAGAAAGCAGAACTAGGTAGAACTTATTTTTATTTCTCCTCCTACTTTTTTAAAACACAGAATCTGAAATCTATTAAAAAAATGTCTATCATATAACATATCAGTTAAAGGTTAGAATCTTTTAATTCAAATTGTAGTCTAGTCTCTTACAAGTTGGGCAAATCTAGGTGAAAAATGACTTAATCTTTCCTTGTCTTGTAAATAGGAATAATAAAAGTCTTTCCTCACAAGGTTATTATAAAAATCAAATAAGATAATGTATATAAAGTGCTAAGTATAGTGTCTAGTGCATCCTAGGAATAAACCTATTGAACCTTAGGCATTTTTGTTATTAAGTAGGGGTATAATGGAGTAAAAGTGTATGTGTGTTTGTGTGTGCATGTGTGTGTTTGTGTGCACGTGGAAGCATGCATAATGGTGCCTAAGTACAAGCAGGATTGGCTACATGATTTATGGGGCCCAGGGCAAAGGACACTATGGATTTTCTCAAATTTCACTAAGAATTGCAAATAGCAACAAAAGAGCATTAAGCCAAGCACAGGACCCTGGCCAGCCTGGGTGAAGTTGGCCCAAGCTAGGAACAATAGAAAGCATAAGGGCCCACTTTAAATAAATAGCCAGGGGCACCTGGGTGGCTCAGTAGGTTGAGTGTCTGACTTTGACTCCGTTCATGATCTCGTGGCGCAGCATTGCGCTCTGTGCTGACAGCTCGGGCCTGGAGCCTGCTTGGGATTCTGTGTCTCCCTCTTTCTCTCTTCCCCTCCCCATGCTCATGCTCTCTCTCTCAAAAATAAATAAAACCTTAAAAACATTTTTAAATAAAGAGCCGGAGCAATATACAATTATTTGAGTGATGCTATAAACACAAAGAATATCTGAAAGTTGCCTTTGTTGCCTTTAAGAATCAATTATTGCTAACTGATTACCAAGGAAAAACAAAAGTAAATGCAGGCGGACCCATAGTGCATAAGGAAATCATACAGCAAAAGCTATGATCATTTTCTGAATACAGCCTTTCAGAGTGGATTGGTCTATACATTAAGGCCCAGTATTTAGTTAGAAAACTGTTGTTTTAGAATTGAATTTTGTGGATAGTCATTGAGAAAAGTTAGAAAAATGCTTATATCACTTGTTTTGTTTTGTCTTTTAAACCTTCCTGTGGCTTTCTCCTGTTGCATGAAGAATAGAATCCAGCTGTCTTACCAGGGTTTACAAGGGCATATCAGTTAGGATAGTGCCAGCTGTGATAACATAACTGTGCCTCTAGTGGTTAACACAGAGTTTTCAGGTGACCATAAGCTTTTTAAAGGGAATGCCACTAAGGGTGCCTGGCTGGAGCCGTTGGTTAAGTGATGGACTTCTGCTCAGGCTATGATTTCGCCTCTCATGGGTCTCTGCGCTGACAGTGCAGAGCCTGCTTCAGATTCTCCCTCTCCCTCTCCCTGCCCCTCCCTCACTCAGGCATGTGCACTCTCTCTCTCCTCAAAATAAATAAATAAACTCTAAGACACTAAAAAATGGTCATTTATCTGTTTCTTACTAAATTTACCAATCGCAGTTTGAGAAACAAATGGACCCCTTTTGAAAATTTGCTGGTTGTGTCTCAGCCAATCAAAGCTTTGGTTATTTATTTATTTTGATAATTCTGGCCTCTCCTTTGCCCAGAACCGTTCCTCAGCTTAGTGGAACAGTAGAATAGAGAATGAGTTGTATTTGCTCATCTAATTTCAAATATGCTTTGTTCTAGAAGTATATAGCATTATAGCAGAACTGGCCATATCAGGTCCAGATGGCAAATCTTCATACCGCATTGACCAGTGAAAGAGTAAGAGCTTCTTTGGTAGTTTTCTCAGATGATCAAGAAAGATGTTTTCTGCACAAACATCTCCTTACATTTATGGAGCCATAAGTCATGTTCCCATTTCTGAACCAATTACTGTGATCAGGGCTGCGCAGTTTGGCTCAGAGAATCAGGATGTTTCCCTGTCTCCACCCCAGGAAACACCCACTGAAACACGTGGGCTCCTTGGAGGTGAGGTAGATACCGAACAAGCTGTCAGGATAGTAAGAGTGAAAGGTATCTTCTAGTATTTGTAGGAGCAACTGGGAGACATAGAAGAACAGGTCAGTGAAGAGTAAATCATGGAAAAGTCAAGGAATTAAAGGGCAAGCATATTGGAAGCTTCTTTATGTAACAAAGTAGAAATAGAAGTACCAGTTATGGGCCAAGTATATTTGTGAGTGTCAGTGAACCAGAATGTTAAGTTTCATGAAATAAAGGAGTGACTCTCACCCTACCCCCCCCCCCCCTTTTAGGAGTCTGTGGATTACTGTGATAAAGAATATGGAGACACTTACACACTTTACTGTGTAAGTGGCAAGTCAGATGGAATGGATTTTTAAGAGGATTGGAGGAAGAAGAGCACCTACCACACCTCCGAAGACAGTAATGTGAAGAATATGGAAGGGAAAACCGCCACCAGTTAGAGGCAGTGTGTCCTTAAGGTAGAGCCAGGTTTCCCTTAACCGATTGAGGGGAGGTCTAGAGAAAAATCTGAATAGAAGCATTTGCATATGAGTAAGGAGGAGTTTCAGTGGCTTCTTGAGGATGCCAACCTTGTCTTTACTCAGGGTTGACTCCAATCTATTAATTCTCTCACTACCTGTGAGTCCAATGCATGCCTGTGCTCCAGACATACACACACACACACACACACACACACACACATCCCTCATGCATTTGTACATGTTCATCTGCAATGTGCATGACTCAGGGAGATTGCTCTCAGGCATCTGCTGAGCCACAACGACATTATGGAGAGAGTATCACACCATGTTGGATTCAGTAATGTGGTTTCCTCTGGTTTGTGTGCAGAGCGGTGGGGTCCTAGTTTGGATTCTCCCAACCCTACCTGTGCTATATCTACCCCTTAGTGTTTCATTCTTTACCAGCTCACCCCTCGATATTATGAGCTGAAGAATCTGGCCATCCTTTTCCTCTCTAGGCTCTACTACCACTCTTTCCTTTAAAATAGAGAGCCACTCTCACCAAGTAAGTTTCTCCTAGTTTTTCTTCCTTTGAGGTGGATGACTATACTACATCTTTCTTTCCTCTTTTAGGCAATATGTCTCTTGGCCGACCCGAATGATCCAAAGCTTAAGGAAAAGGGAAAATCTGTATCAAAAAGAGATAGGATATACCTGAAAGTTTTTCAAAATAGCATCCCTGCCTCATACCTTCCTAGAAGGCACATCCCCATATAATATACTGCTTATTTTCATTTACATTGATCCAGAAGTAGCTGTATAAGACAATGCTATTCGTCGTATTTCTGTACATAAAGTATATAAAACCATTTTCACCCATATGGGACAGTTCTCCTTGCTCCTCTTCCCTGTATTCTGAATTAGTCAGATTTTATAGTGCCTATTTATTACTTCCCTTTCTCTCTTTAATTGTCTTTTTATTGTCTACAAATAAATATTTTACTACTCCAGTGGTTCCCCGATATCTGCATAAATAAGCCAAATAACTTCTATCTAGAAATAGGGAAAGAAAACAAACAGGCTTGGGAATCCAGTGACATTCTAATTCTTTGTCTGATGTTAACTTTCTGGTTAAGTTTGTGCCCATGCATGGTTACTGGTTGTTTCCCCTACAGCGCATCCGCTCTCAGCCACTTACCTCCTGGAGTTCTTATTTCCCTCATTGGTAAATGGAAAAGTTTAATCAAGATAATCTCTAGGGTCCATTTTAGCTTTTTAGTTTACGTGCTGGATGATGTTTACCGTACATTTTTTCCTCTAAATATTTATAAACCATGAATTCCTAAAAATTAACTTATTGCTGATATAAAAACCATAGACTTCATTAAACATAAGCATACGAATCAGTATGTTTTTACTTTTCTTTTCTCCCCTTTCCCCTCAATTTTGTGAGAAGAATTCTTTTACAACTCCCCTTTTCTTTCCTCTATGGAAAACTTAGTCACAGCAAGCATTCAAGAAATATTTGTTAATTGTACCCCATTGATCCGCTTCTCTGGGCTTCTCTGAGATGAGGGAAAAAAGGTGAAACTGTAAGTCTTTTCCTGTTGGTTGCCTGTTGAAACATGTGCTGAGGGAGGCTAAAGGCGGTTGCCCTTTCTGAGCCAGGCTGGAAGCCTTCAAATGCTGCTCTCTGAGCTGCACACTGTGGATTGTCTCCCTCCAGTCTTACAAGATTCATTTACCTGCAAGACTGGAAAATGCCAATATTCTAAAGGTTAATAGGCTGACATGACTTATGAAAACTGTCCTGGCGCCTCACAACGTCTGTGGCAAGGAAGGAACACTGAACAGAACCAGAACGTACTGTACTATGGGGAGGGCGGGGGCGCGGAGGGGTGTCCCTAAACTGGGCTCTTCAGACCTGATGGTACAGATAGAACAGACTGACAAGGTGACAAGGCTGGGATTTGCCACAGGACATTCATGACTCATTCCTGGTGATTGATAGCATCTAGTGGTTTGCCGTGGGGTTTTCTTTAATGATATGTAAATGACAGTAATACTTGGATACCCTCCAGGGTCCTGGAAGTCGTTCACATTAAGGACTCCTATTCCGGTAGCAGTTAGATACTGGGGATGACTAGACAGGCGGCTTCCATCCCCTGAGGGACGTCCCAGAAGACTTTCTTCAAGTCACGACTGATCGTTAGGGAAAACCCGGAGTCAGTGTTCTCTGAGAGCGGCTGGGATTCCTAAGAGTACTAGAGCAGCTTTCGGGGCTCCAGGCTGACTTCTGCAGGCTGCTCTTGACAGAAGCTGAACCACCTTGATGGTGATTACCTGACGACAATTTCACAGGCTGTCAGTGTCCGTTGTGCCTGAGTGGCCCTGCTGAAGGGTAATGGGGTTTAATTGCTCTTTGGAGGGAGGATGTGGGGATGTTTGGGGGTGAAGCATGGGAAGGTATTTTATGAAGAAGTGTTACATAGATACAGAGGAATCAAAATCTATATTCATCTGCACAGTGGGATGGTACTGTTTAAAATAACACCCTGAAGTTTCCAAAAGTATTTTAAATCTAAATTTGAGAGTTGTAATGGGTTTTCTCCCTTCCTTCCTTCCTCCTTCTTATTTCCTTTCCTTTCCTCCCCTCCCCTCCCCTCCCCACTCTTCCCCTCCCCTCCCCTTCCCTTTCCTTTCCTTCATATTTGGTGGTGTTAGTGGAGGATTTCTTCCTCCTAAGAGCTTAGAAGGATGCCTATCTTGGCCATGCCCCATAATTCAGCCAAGAAAGGAGGCTGAGTGATCCTGCAACTATTTCTTTGTGCAACCCCACCTCACCACCTTTGGCATTCTGGTCTAGTTAAGCACACAAATGCAGTGAGTGTGGTAGTCTCATTTGTGTCCCTAGCGAATTTCTATCAGGAAAACAAATCATGCCCACCAAAGCACAAAATGAATGTAGCACGTAACATTGTCAACAATCTCTATGTGTTCCTGCTCCAGAGGAGAACAGAGTGAGCTGAGGGATGCTTTGGGGCGCTCCTTACTGTCGCATTCCGTGCATGAGTGTGTGTCTCCCCTCACTACCAGAACTGCAACATCAGGCTTCATGGTAGTTAAATGGAGACAAAGAGACTTTTCCTAAACCGTGTGCATGGCCCTAGAATGGGACGAGGCCACAGTAGCTTTTCCTCTTTGTTCTCCTCCGTTGCTGTGACTGGTGATGCAGGCTCCGGCGGGTCCAGTTCGTTTACTCATTTGTCATCCTTACCTGTGTATCTGAAACTTAACTACTGTTATGGGAAATGAGCCTTACTTTCTGAGCACAGGTCCCTTTAGGACTAAGCTCTAGTCTGAGCCACTGAGGGCTGTGACATCCAGATGGAATCAGGCTGCTCTTTGCCAATGTCTAAGATGCTTCCTATACATATAACATCAGACATTGCTTAAGTGTCCACCAAAATCACTACCTGGTTAAAAAATTTAGAAAGAGCAATTTAACAAATGTAAGAAATGCATCTACCACTTGTTTTATGTCTGTGAACAAGCATGCATGTTCATTAGAAAGTGAAATTCACTAAAAATGAAGTTTGATATTTATCTAATGGTCTGTTTTACACACATTCTCTGAGTCTTCATTTAAGCTCCAACAAATGCCATTAAGTCTTTTGAACGATAATAGTTTTGTCATTTGTCAAAAGCCTTCAAAACTTAAACTTTAGAAAACAGTCTTGCAGGGAAGCAATGATAATGCTGTGAATAATTAAGCTGATGCTTTAAGACATAAAATGCTACACACAACAACTGTGAGGCACCCCCCTACCCTTTCCCAGGACTTCATGGCTGTACACCTGCCAGATGACATGGAGGTTACGTTATCATGTGTTGTTCTGAGACATACCTAGAATATTGTCTAGGGGTTGCCTCCAGAATACTATAAACATTTCTTTAAATTTAGAGTTCAGTTTTATGAGGAAGGAGAAATCATATCTGAGATATAATTTTAGGTCTATCTGAACACAGTGCTCATGTTCCATCTCAGGAGATTGTAGCTGTCTACACTCACTACAATGTGAGTGACATCAACGCCATATATGCTGCATGTTTTGTTACAAGTCCATTTAAAAACCTCTCAGTTGGCAGAAATTCCAATTCTTAAATTTGAATACCAAGAGCCTTTGACTGATTTGATTCTAGCTGTTAAGCTCATTGGGTTCCTATAGGAAACATGTATGTGCATGCGTGTATATGTATGTGTACGTATACAACCTTATACTTTGTATTTTTTATTATCCTTTTTTTTTTTTTTTTTTAAGAGAAAGAGAGAGTGCGGGGGAGGGCAGAGGGAGGTAGAGAGAGAAAATCTTAAGCAGGTTCCATTCTCAGAGTCAGCCTGATTCGGGGCTTGATTCCGTGATCCTGGGATCATGGCCTGAGCTGAAATCAAGGGTTAGTTGCCCACCGCATGAGTCACCCAGGTGCCTCTACAACCTAACACTTTTAATGAATACCATCTATCTTATAATTCTATAAAAAGCTTATATATAAAGCTCCTTTTTATTTTGCAAATTTTATAACTTGAATATATACTACATATATGTCACTTATGAAGAACAATAAAACAAACATCTATGATCTCATTCTAAGAATTACAATTTCTTTCTACTCTCTTATAATCCAAGCATTCTTCAGTTTTCAGGTCAAATGTCATTTCCCCAGCAAGGCATTTCCTCACCTCCCAATGTAAATCAGTTCCTTTATTTTTTTTTTTTTTTATAAAAGCACATTCCCCCTCCCCATACCACTTGCCACATTTTGTAATTATGGATGTTTAGTATTTTTCTCCTTCTCTAAACTGTAATCTCCCTGATAATAGAATTTGTGTCTATTTTGTACATTACTCTTTTGTTCATCTACTATTGTGGCTGGCACATAGTAGATTTTCCATAAATTGACTGATAATTATTTAATTGAGAATATATAAATCTCTGAAAGTTAATAATTGTACAAAATCAGTTATTAACAAATGCTTGGATACAGTGAATTAAGTTACAGATGCCTAAGATCACTCCATTTTTTGATGTGGAATGCCTGGTGTAATGATAATTTCTAATCACAAAACATGAACATTAATGAGCAGTCTGAAAATGTATTCAGTGCAAGAAGAACATATTGAGTTTCCTCTCTGTGTGCAATGAGAATATGTGTGTGTATATGTACATATGTATGTATTTATATATGTGTTTGTATATATGTGTATATATGTGTGTGTAAGATGCATATGTTGGGTTAGAGATTAAAAAGATGAAGAGAGAAGCAGTACATTCAACATAAGTTTTGTGAGGAGGAAAAAAAAAGAATTATTAAAAGCTATTAAAAGAACAAAAAAGAAAGAGCCATTAGATTGAGAGGGCATAAATGATAAATATTGAGAATGTTTTAGTATAATGGTAATGGCTGGGACAAAGGCAAGATTAAATGCATTAAGAAGCAAAATATTGATGAAAAAGTAAAGGCAAGTATTATCAACTACTAGTTCCAATCAAATAGAAGGACAAAATATATGTCTATTATGATAGAATAATATATAGATAGCAATGCATTTTCCCCCCAAGACATTCTTGTCTTTTATCTCTTGGCTTTTAATCTCTGGAGCTGTCAGGGAACTTGATACTGGAATTAAAGATTGAGAATGCTAGTGATGTGTAAGAGCTGAAGGAGAAAGGGCTCAAAAAAATAAGGATGCAATAAGGTCATGGATACTTCATCAATTTCTCATTATATCTAAATCAAATTCAAGATTTCACAAAAGCAAAACTTTTCACGGGCCCATTGGCTTTTGACAAATCCTGCCTGTTCTCTCCTATTTGATCTGAATATCCTGCCAGGGAGACAGCCTTTAAAAATTACAACACAATGACCTTTCATTCATTTACATTTTTCTCCATGGATTTATCTTCCTTAAGAAAACTGTTAAAAAGAGGAGAGACAAACATGTCGTAGCAGCATGGAGGTTCTCTGCTTCTTTCATCCCTGAAATGCAGCCAGGTCAGCAACAAACCATTTTGCACACCTAGAAAATTAATCTGAGGATTAAACAAAAGTCTGCATAATTTGAGCAACAGGACTCAGCAGGTATGCGGTACAGACAGGTCAACTGGGGGAGAGAGAAGCCGTTGTGGGTAGGGAGCTGTTTTGTTTGTAGAAAGAGGAGAGAGGGGGGAGAGTACAGGGAAAGTACTCCCCTTGAAAGCTGCTGGGGAGAAAAAGAGTGGAAACACCCACAAGGGTCTGAACAAGAAAAGGAGAAAGGAGAAAAGAAAGGGTTTCAACATCATTAGGACTATAAACAGGGGAGCTCAGAGTAGGAAATTCTGCAGCTTGATACCTGATGGTGCTCTGGTGGGAAGGACAAATCCTTATGAGCAGACAGCAAGGTCTGAGGGGTCCTCGGTCCACATGGGGAGAAGCAGTAACCCTGCTAGAAGAACATTTGGTAGAGACTGTGCAGCCTCCCCATGGAATAAGGTCCCAGCAAACCCCAAAGAATAGCCGCATTTGCTCATGTTGGAACAAGGACTCTAGGGTGTGGTGAAAACTGGTGGCCGTTTTGTGTTGTGATTTGCCATGGTCCATGAATTGCTTCTGCTACATGATTGTGCAAACTTCTCCTGTGGTGGGCTGACACCTGGATGCAGTCTCTGGGCCTCTGCAACAGCGTGGCTGTTCAACTGTTCCCGGTGGCAAGCTGGAACCTGGCCATTGCTCGGGAAGACCTACCCCCAGGGGGTTGGAGTTGGCCCAAGCTAGAGAGGACTCAGAAGTGAGGGGTTGGAAACAAAGTTCCATCTGAGATAAAATTCAGGAGAGAGGTGCCACCTGGCAGGCTGATGGCTTAGTCATGGACAGTGTAGAAGTGGGGTGTGGATGGAAGCTGGAGTCAGAGGACAGGTACCTGATGACTGGTGGGTGAGACCACAGAGTTCTGATGCTAAACTCTGGGAAGCTGAGTGACTCCATTTTCACATCTCCCTCGCGTGGCCATACATTCATACACATGCTACAAAAATTCATCCCATTAAGCTAAGCAGCACCACTTAGTGGGAAATGGAGTTCTTACACTAAGCCCCATCCAACTGTGCCAACCAAGCCTGGAGGACAACCAAGCCTGCTTAGTGTACAGACTATAAAGTGCTTCATAGTTTTACTTCTAGGGGAAACTGGATGTAATTTTATTCAGATTTCATTCTGTTTGCTGATCCATCTATTTCTTTCTTTTTCTTTTTCTTTCTTTTTCTTATTCGTGGATACAGAAAGAGAAAAAAAACATTTTTATAAAAATATTTTTTAATTTTTTTACTACATTTTTGATTTTTCTATTCTATTTTACTTTTTTCATTTCATTTATTCTATTTCATTGTATGCAATTCTTAAAGTTTTTAAACATTTTCTTACTTTTTTCTTTCTTTTTCTTTCTTTTCTTTCCTTTCCCTTTTTTCTCTGCTCTATCAAAGATAGACCTATCTTACAGACAAAAACACACCTAGGATCTAACTTCCTTTAGTAGATTTTTTGTGTTGTTTTAATTTTAATCTTTTATTTCATTATTTTTCTTCCTCCAAAATGATAAAAAGAAGGAATTCACCCCAAAAGAAAGGACAGGAAGAAATGACATACAGGGTCTTAATCAACACAGATAAAAGCAAGATGTCTGAACTATAATTTAGAATCATGATAATAAGAATACTAGCTGGGGTTAACATAAACATAATACCCCTATCTGTAGAGATAAAAGATGTAAAATCTAGTCAGGACTAAATTAAAAATGCTATAGCTGAGATGCATCTTGAATGGATGCTATGGTGAAAAGGATAGATGAATCAGAACAGTGAATCAGTGATATAGAAGACAAAATTATGGAGAATAATGAAGCAGAAAAAAGAGGGAAACTGAGACACAAGAGCACAATATGAGATTTAGAGAACTCAGTGACTCATCAAAAAGGAATAACATCTGGATCATAGGAGTCCCAAAAGATGAAGAGAGATAGAAGTTTTATGTAAAGAGGGGTAGAAGTTTTACTTGAGCAAATCATAGCAGAAAACTTTCCTAAGCTGGGGAAAGACACAGACATCAAAATCCAGGAAGCACAGAGAACTCCCATTAGATCAAACAAAAATCAACTATCAACAAGGCAGTTCATAGTCGATTCACAAAATACACAGACAAGGAAATAATTATGAAAGCAGCAAGGAAAAAAAAAGAAGTTCTTAACCTACAAGGGAAGACAGATTAGGTTTGCAGCAGACCTATCCACAGAAGCTTTCTGCAGGCCAGAAAGGAGTGGCAAGATACATCCAATGTGCTGAACTGGAAAAATATTCAGACAGGAATTCTTTATCCAGCAAGGTTGTCATTTCAAAATAGAAGGGTGATAGAGAGTTGCCCAGACAGACAAAACTAAAGGAGTTCATGACCAATAAATCAGCCCTGCAAGAAACTCTCTGAGGGGAGAAAAAAAAAAACCATGAAAGACCAAAAACAACAAAGACTAGAAAGACCAGAGAGCATCGCCAGAAACCCCAACTCTACAGGCAACACAATGGCAATAAATTCATATTTTTCAGTACTCACTCTAAATGTAGAAGGGCTAAAAGCTCCAATCAAAAGACACAGGGTGACAGAATGGATTAAAAAATAAGGTCCATGTATATGCTGTTTACAAGAGTACCATTTAGATAGCTTCAGATTGAAAGTAAGGGGAAGGAGAACAATCTATCATGCTAATAATCACCAAAAGAAAGACAGAGTAGCCATACTTATGTTAGACAATCTAGATTTTAAAATAAAGACTGTAACAAAAGATGAAGAAGGGCATTATATCATCATTAAGTGGTCTATCCACAGAAGATCTAACAATTATAAATTTATGCCCCCAACATGGAAGTGCAGATATATATCAATTAATCATAAACATAAAGAAACTCATTAACAATAATAACATAATGTTTATGATTAACATTAACATTATGTTAATAATAACATAAAAACATAATGAAACTCATTGACATTAATACCATAATAATAGGGGACCCCACCATCCTACTTATAGCAATGGGCAGATCATCTAAGCAGAAAATCAACAAGGAAACAATGGCTTTGAATGACACTGGTGGAAGTCCTAGCCTTAGCAATCAGACAACCCTGAGAAATCCCTTTGAAAAATCAGGAAAGAATATCCAATGGAAAAAAGACAGTCTCCTCAGCAAATGGTGTTGGGAAAAACAGCCACATGTAGAAAAATGAACCTGGACCACTGTCTTACACCAGATTAACATAAGGAAAGGGAAGTGAAAATAATATAAAAGCAGAGAGGGAGAGAAAACACAAGAAACTCTTAAATTTAGAGAATAATCTGAGGGTTGCTGGAGGGGTTGTGGATGGGGGGATAGGCTAAATGGGCAAGGGGCATTAAGGAGGGACACTTGTTGGGATGAGCACTGGGTTTTATATGTAGGAGATGAATCACTGGATTCTATTCCTGAAATCATTATTGCTAACTAACTTGGATATAAATTTAAAAAAATTAAAAAATTTTAAAAACCCTGCTAATTAAAAAAACTTACATAAAATATACTATGTGTATATTTTATAATAAGTAAGAATATCTTGGGGCATCAGGGTGGCTCAGTCACATGAGCATCAGATGCTTGATATCAGCTCACGTCATGGTCTCATGGTAGTGAGGTAGAGCCCTCCTGCCCTCACTGTCGGGCTCTAAACTGAGCTGAAACCTGCTTGGGTTTCTCTCCCTCTTTCTCTCTGCCCCCGCCCCCTCAAAATAAATAAATAAACCTAAAAAAATAATTTATTTAAAAACATTATTAGTGCAAATGAACTATGATCCTTTGACTCTATACAGCATACTATCAGTCTGTACACAACAGGGAAAATTTTATAAATTGATCTTTTAGTGATGGAATTGTCTGAATTGTGTGTACTTCCACTTTTAATTGTAATGTAATGACTTTAGTCTGATATTGTGGTACCAGCACCTAATAAATCTAGTTGGCACATAGAGGAGGTCATTTAACATTGCTGGCCTCATTCACAGTCATGTAAGTACTTTGAGTCAGAGTTTCAACTAGATAAGTTGCTGTAGATGCTTGTTAAAAAAGAAAAAAAAATATGTTTTCTTCAGGCTTCATTGGTGAGGCCCAAGCCGTAGCCTTTGAAATCTACATTTCCTATGACAAGATTGACTATTCAGTCTCTTCTTAAGCACACAAGTGAACTGAAAAGAAATGCTGTGAATGGACATGGATTTGTAGGCAGAACCATTTATAGTCTCTTCCAAACAGACAGAGAGCCCTTTAAATAAAATAGGCTCCTGGGTTGTCTCTGATTGCTAGGGGAAACACATGTAGGTAGGTCTGCGTCTATTGTTGCTAAATTCTATTCTTGCTAACAAAAGCCATGTCTATTAGTTTCTTGAATAAGCTCTGGTATTTCACAAAGAAATGCATCCTTTGACTTGGGTCATAAAAGACTTTCTTGGTATATAGTGAAAGATACATTTACCAAGGTGTTTTATTACTCCACGGTTGGAATTAATCTCTCCCTGCTTTATGCTTCCTTAGCACGTTGTAAGTGTTTCTATTACAGCACTTATCACCATCTGCCTCCATTCAGAGTTGTTAATGTGTATTTTTAGATTATGAGCTCTTGAAGGGCAAGGACCATGCCTTTCTCATTTTATATCTCCATTAAGGCTATATGCATTGACTTGTATTTAGTTGGTGCTAAATAAATGTTTATTAAATTGACTGAGTAGGTGACCATATACCTAGAAATAGACTGCTGTTGTTCAAAAGTAATGTTTTGTTTTAAAATCTTGTTTGCCAGGGTGTTTGAGTGGCTCAGTTGGTATGTGTCTGACTTTTGCTCAGGTCATGATCTCGTGGTTCATGGGTTTGAATCTTGCATCAGGCTCTGTGCAGACAGCATGGAGTCTGGGGCCTTCTTCAGGTTCTGTGTCTCCTTCTCTCTCTGCCCCTCTCCCATTCTCTTTCTCTCAAAAATGAATAAATATTTAAAAATTATAAAAATAAAAATCTTGGTTGCCAGAAAAATTTGGAAAAATAAACAAGCTTAAATATTATGGGGACTTTGGAAGAGCAAACCTACTCTCTTGGTCAGTTTTCGTTGGTGTCACATTTTAATATGCATTAAAGTATGATATTTATATGCTCTCTTAGAGTTCTCCAGAGAAACAGAACCAATAAGAGGTAAATAGATAAATGATAGATGATAGATGATAGATAGATAGATAGATAGATAGATAGATAGATAGATAGATAGGAATTTGTTGTGAGAGATGGGCTCATGTGATTATGGAGGCTAGGACATCCCATGATATGTCATCTGCAAGCTGGAGGCCCAGAAAAATGGGTGGTACAGTTCTAGTCAAAATATGAATGCCTGAGAGTCTAGACAGCCATTGGTAGAAGTTCTAGGCTGAGTCTAAAGGCCTGAGAACCAGGAGTCCTAATATCCAAAGGCAGGAGAAAATGTAAGTCTAGCTCAAGTAAGACAACGTATCTGTTCTTCCTCCACACTTTCATTTTATTTAGGCCCTCGAGGGATTAGGTGATATGCACCCACATGAGTGAGGTCAATCTTTTTCACTCAATCTACTGATTGAAATCCTAATCTTTTCTGGAGAAACCCTCAAAGACACACAGAGATATAATGTTTTAACAGCTGTCAGGGTATCTCTTAGTCTGGTCAGGTTGACACGTAAAGTTACCCATCACACATGTAGTATGCCATAAAGACTTTGACTTTGGAGTCGGACAATCCTGAAATAAAATCCTTTTCATTCTCTTCCTAGATAGGCAATCCCATATGATTTACCTAGCTTCTGGGAGCCACAGTTTCCTAACTATAAAATGGAAACAATAATATCATTGCCATAGGATTCTTGTGAGGCTCAAATAGGCTATGTATGGAAATCAGGTTGCACATTCTGGGAGCTAAATAAACTGTTACCTTCCATTTCCTTTGCTCCTTCTCTTCTTTAAAATTTTTTGATTGAAAAATGTATAGACTTTTTGATGAATTATGATCTTTATATGTGGATATATATTAACATATTAGTGGCTGGGATAAGCACTGTAAGCACATCTTGCGACACTCACAGTCATAAGTGGAATAGTCACTTAGGAAGATAAAGTCAGTGCAATGCTGTCTTAAAATAGTTGTATTTTGGGTACCACAAGAGTGGAGGGGATGAAAACCCACTCTAGCCTGAGGTCTCAGAAAAGGTTTCCTGGAGATGGTGACGTCTGAACCTCTTTTAGTCACATGAGTGAAGTTAGTTAGGAGAGAAGAAGTGGGAAGGACAGACATTCTAGGCAAAAGGAAATAACATGAACCAAGGCAGAATCAGTGTAAACCATGCCCTGTGTTGCAAAGTACGACAGTGTAAAGGTATAGAGATGGCAAGAGAAGAATCTACAGAGTGAGGGGATAGTTCACGGAGACCTTGATTTTGAGGAGCTTTGCCATTATTCTGTAAGCCAGTGATTTTTAACTTACTTTAAACAAAGAAAATCTTTTTTGTTGTTGTTTCCCCAGTGGAAGGCTATAAGGGAATCTCATGTAATAAGAGTAGAGAGTAAGGTAACTCAGATTCTCCCATGTAGGATTTACCAATTCCTCTCCCAGAGGGACCATTGAAACAATTCTAAGGAAACCTTGGGACTGGGAACCTAGTTTGAAAACCATTGCTGCAGAGGATGAAATATAGCTGGTGAGTTTCAAACAGGTTGTAGACTGAAATGGAGGTAGAAATACCACTCTTTAGGGCATTGAACTTGAGTTTTGAACTCTGCAAAATATCTCTCCTGGGTTGTCAAAGGGCTCACTTCGGTTGTTATGGGTTCTTTTGGGGTGGAACCTTTTGAGGTCTTTGTAAATGGAGAGATTCATTCCATAGGTCAGACAATTTGGTTGGCTGGGGTGGTTTCCTATCTGGCTACTATTTTAGCTCTCATTGATAAGCTTTGTGCCAGGTTTTGAACGTACTCTATAAACATGTATCTACCTTCAGAGAGCTCACAATCTAGGGAAGATAACAGGTTATAAATTAGATAATTTAGTGATTAGAAAAACTAGATCAATTAGTAATTATATGTCATAGCGATTATTATAATAATGTCAGTAATTGTGTGCATTGTGGGCAAGTCCTTCTGACAAGAAGTGATAATTGATTGGAACCTAAGACTAAGAGAAAATTGTCAGGGAGACATGAGAGAAGACTAGCATGGGCAGGTAAGCTGTGGCCAGGGGAAGAGCATAAGCACTTATAAGCAGGGCATGTTTAGAGGACCTCAGCTACAGCAGTCTTGTACATGGATATTGTGTGTCAGATGTGTCAGTCAGGGCTCAGGCAGGAATCAGAAATAAAGAATTTATGAAACATGAAATAAGGAATTTATCTAAGAATTAGACCTTACACAAATATAGGAAATGGAGAAGTAGGAAAGTTCAAAAAGGAGAGTTGAAGAACCAGAAAAATGTCACCCTACTCATACCTAGTATGGAGCTGGCAAAGAAAAAAATGTGAGAAAAGAATAGCTTCTGAAGTAGAGCTGCAAAGGAAGGCTTGCATAAAAGTCTACAGCATTTGTTAATCTTGCTGACCACCACCTCTGTGAGTTTGCAGTATAGAGTCTGCTCTTTGGCTTGAGGCCTCTGTCACTTAGCATCATTGGCAATCAGGAAGAAAAGCTGTAAGTGGAATGGAAAGAGACAAATTGGAACTTTCCAGCATATATACATTGTCTCATTATCTCTAAACAATGACCTTCACAATGTAATGGTGGTTGCTTCACTTCTGCCTCCCAAATCTCTTACAATACCACTTTTGGTCAATTTTAACCTGGAACTCTACAGAAAAGTGGTTTCTAGGAATTAGTTCCTAGTGTAACCAAGTTGACCAAAAAAATCTAGCACATCAGAATTTATGGTATACACTCTTGAAAAATTAACACTTATCTGCCATAAATAGCCTTTAATCAAGACAATGACATCATATTTGCATTTAGACTATGAAAGATGAATTGTCTGGGCCTGGATTTCAAGGTGGGAGGTCATGTCCCAAAGCAATGAGGGTAATGTGAAGCTGTCAAACTTATCCAAATGAGAGAAGATGAGGGCCGATCTGAAGCACCGATAATAGTCAGAAAGACAGAGGAAATTGGGATAATACTCATGTTTTTGGTTTGGAACATTATGCAGATGATGATAGGAGATATTACATTGGGAATTCAGTAGGAGGAGCTGGTTCATAAAGAAGAGAGTTAAAGCTGTTCATTTTGGGTATAGTGAGTTTGACAATAGCTATGACCTAGTAAGTAGTAGGCAGTTAGAAATACAATTATGGAGCTTGGAAAGGTGACTGGGGCTAAAGGTATAGATACATTAGCTGTCGCCATAGAGGTGGTGGTTGAAGTAATAAATGAAATCAGCCATGGAGAGTGCATAGCATGAGAACACCTAAGGCCAACACCAACATTTAAGGACAATATGGATAAAGGAGGGCCAGCAGACAGGAAAGGGATGGGTGGGGTCCTGGGAATAGAAGAAAGAGTCTGGTAGGTTAGAAGTCAAGGCAGAAGAATATTTCCAAATAGAGGGAAGCTTCACTGTGTTCAGCTTGACATAGAGATAATACTAAGAAAAGCATTGAGAAATACTGGTTTTTCATTGAAATCTTGAAAGTTGAGCTTGGCTTGAGGATGAGGGATGATGAGAAAATGGAAAGAGTCCATGTAGGTTGAATTTTGGCTATGAATTAGAGAGAGGTAAATAATGCTAAGAAAAAGTGTAGTAAGTAAATTTGAAGTTTTCTTTTAGTAACTTAAAACTGTATCTTGTCACTCTTGCATGTATTCCTTAGTTGTGTATTGTTTATTCTATGTGTATGATCTGTATTAGCTGAACCAGGCTGCAAAGAATCGGACAATGATACTAATTGATGGACTGGATTGAAATGTGCTACTATTGACAGTTTTCTTCTATACATAGAATAGGTAAATTGAAAAAGCTACTTTCAGGAAGTAAAATGTGATATCTGGTATTGGTCTAACTCTGGTACAGGAGGGTAGAGTGCTTTAAAAATATTTATTTCATAGAGAGCTTGAGGCTACATTACTCTCACATTTTCAACCTCCTATGGTGGGAAATGCTTTTTTATTTGATTTTATTATGGATGATGATAAAAGATAATTTTATCTGAATATTACAAACATGGAAATGGGCAAGAAACCAAATGTTTTCCCACTTTCCCACTTTCTTACAGGGCATGGGCTATTTACTATTTTATAGCTACAGACTGAAGTCTCCTGTCCATGTTGACAGTGTTCAGTTCATTGGCAAGCCTACATTTTCTGAAGTCTCAAATTTGAAAAGAAGTGTGTAGTGCTTATGGACCCATAAGCACATGGGCAGAAAAATTTTCTCTAATGAAACACGACTTTTATTCCCACTAAGCTTGACAGCTTTTGGTTTGATCTCTACATGCTGCACATTAAATTAGAGATTTATCATCGATATTGTTACGTACAGCTCGCATGTAAAGAGTTGCTTATAGCTATCATGAAGCCAAATTCTTCCCTCATACATATTATCTCATGGAAGAGCAATTCAAATCCTATCACAGCCTATTCCAAGGAGATGCTTCTTTTGTCATGTTGAAAATAGATTCAAATTTTTCCTTGAAATAGATGAAGTCTTGGCTGAAGTTGATACAGAGATTTCAGATGGGATAGAGTTTGGCCAGATTTTGACTCTTGTAATTATATTGAAAGTTAATCTAGCAACATTGATATGGAGAAAATCTCAAAGAATATGTTTTAAAAGCCACTTTTAATAAAATAGTTCTTCCTCAATCAACCTAAATAGTATTTCTTAACCTTTTTTCAGACTGTTTAGTAAACAAGCTTGCTCTGTAGGAATGTGCTTTCCTTTACCTGAATTCCAAATATGTTTATGTTTGGCCAGATGTTAGTTAATTGAAACTAATTACATTTCCAGAGTAATCCTAGCATCTGGAGTCAGTCAGGGTGTAAAGCAAACCTGAACTGAAGCATGGTGTTGTCCCGGCCTTTCTCCAGCTGCTGCTGGAAAGGAAAGATTGGTGACATAAGTACTTTTAAGTCAAATAATCCAATTCTGTGCATTTATTTTATTTTAATTCTTTTTAATTCTTTAACCACATCCTCGGTGGTTATTGCTAAGCAGGGTTACCATGTTTAGGCTAACAAAAAAAGTCCTGAAAACATAGGAATGAAAAGCAGCATAGAAATTATGAATTGCTTTTTACTAAGCTGAATATTTTGTTGGTGCTCTGCTTGCATACACATTAGTGCCTGAGATGTTTTCTCATGTGGTTGTAGTTCTAAGCCATTACCACCACATTTTGCATTCCAGAAAGGAGGTTTATGATTTTTAGTCATGAATTTTGCTTAACAATGTCTTAATGAAGGACAGAAAAGATTTTAAATTGCTCAGTTTTAAAATTGCTTGTTGTTTTCATTAACTTTCAAAAGACTGAAGGGAGTTTTTAGCGGCTCTTAATTATTGATGATTTTCACGTGAGCTCATTATTTTGCAAAAGAATCTTGTCAGAGACACGCTGTGGTTTTTGCCACCTTGGCACCAGCCTGACAAGCGATAGAAAATAGCTGTCCCTATCATGGGACTGTGTTCTTTCTGAGACCAAGTGATAAGGTATTGGACTTTAAACCACCTTAAACACCTAAGGCCCAATGCAAACACTCATCCAACAGTGAGTAAGTGAATGAATGAATGAAGTAGTTATTCTGCCATATTATGATATATCTGAATATGATAATGCTGAGAAGCTTGTGAGGCTTCTAGAGGTGTAATGACTTTTGCTAAGTCTTTTCCATCCACCCATACCCATCACTGGAACTGCTAGTGACTTGTAGAGGGAAGCAGAACTCCAATAAGAAGGAATCCATGAGCTCACAGGAGAGGCTGAGTCTGAGAAAAAAAATGTTTTTGAGGTTTGTTCCAAAAGAGGCAAAATTAAGATATAGGAAAAGCCTGAGATGAGATATTATCTGGGATATAGATTTCTTTATAGTTCTAGAAGAAAGTTTAAGATGACCATATTATTAAGAGAAGGTATTGGTAGGCGTTGGTATGGACAGGAAGATTTGGGAAATAAGAATTCCATTAGGAGTTGTACTAGTAAGGGCTTTAACCAGTAGAGGGCCATTTGAATTGATGACTGTATAGAGAGATAGCAGGGCAAGTCTTCATCATTATGAGAAAAATCATGGTGTAACTACTATTAGTAATACAGTAAATTGCTGATATGTCTGCACTCCAATATGTGAAACATCTTCTCTGGAATAATAATACAATATCCACATTGATTTGGCCATTTATTTTATAGAGCCATACAATTTTTTGGCAGCAAGCATATCCAGCATGGTCTACCTCTCTGTGGTTATTAGAAGCAGGAGAGAATTCATGGCATGTGAATCTACTTCTGTTTTTATTCCTGGTAAAATTTGAAATTATTGATTTTTAAAATATGCCCAATTGCATTTCATCAGGCCAAATATAAAGGGTTCTGGAGGGAAAGTCTTGAGTTCCTTTCCTTTCTTTCTTTATCTATACTTTCTCTGAAACAGCAGCAAATTCCAAAATCACCTTTCTATTCAGTGGATCATTTACTTAAAATAAAACAAACAAAAAACCTCCAAAGACTCTACTTTCCTTCCAGAGGCATGTGGGGATTGTGAAATCTACTTGTAAGTTCATCCATCTATATGTTAAACATGAGTTGAATTCCTCCCAGATGAGAGACACTCTGCTAGGGACCCCTTTCCACTCATGGGAGACCTCTGGACACATGGAGAGTTCAAGCCAAGGGTCTCTAAGCATGAACTTGTCCTGCTGTTTGCTCAGTGCTCCTAAGTCCTCAGCTCTATCAGACCCAACTCCTTTTGCGTAGTGATCATTTTGTAACACCTCCTTATTCTCCTGATATAAAAGTCACAGATAATGAAACCCATCTATTTACCTAACTCCTTAAAACAGTAATAACCCTAGAGCAATATAAATTAAACAAAAATTAATTTAAAATAAAATATTGTATATGTCAGTATTTAAGATCTCTAGTGAAGGATATAGGGCTGACCTAACCAAGGGGATGTAACAGACAACCTGTCATGAATGCTTACATCTAAAACTCCTGAGGCTTTCTAGAGACTCCAGAATCACTGAAATTGTCTTTTTTTTTTTCATATTCTACTTGTCCTATCCAAAGCACAAATTCTTCCATGTTTATTTTCAGCCAATAGGCTTAGTGTGCCAAAAATTTGTACACACAAGATTTACTGTTTTCAGGCTATAGACTCCTTCCTCTTATAAATTCCTGTGTGGTTTTTTTTTGCCTTTATTACTTTATTCAACCTACAAACTTACTCTCTCATATTTGAGGAAACAATTTTTAGTGGGCAAAATAACTATGTAAACATCTCTGAATTATTCTTTGACCCCTCTAAGAGCATATTCAGGAACCACCACAATGAAATAAATGATAAAGTAAGAGCTTGTACATATTTATCGTGAACAGGTTTCTAAGATTTATTTAAAAAATGTGTTTTACCTGTGACTTTTTAAAGCTTACTTATTTATTTTGAGAGAGAAAGAAAATGAGCACATTAGAAAAGGAGGGGCAGAGAGAGAGAGAGGGAGAGAGAATCACAAGTAGACTCTGCACTGAACTGAGCCAAAGTCAAGAGCTTGATGCTTAACCGACTGAGCCACACAGGTGCCCCTACATGTGATATTTAAAAAAAAAAAACTTTATAGCTTTTATTTATTTTTGAGACAGAGAGAGACAGAGCATGAGCGGGGGAGGAGCAGAGAGAGAGGGAGACACAGAATCTGAAACAGGCTCCAGGCTCTGAGCTGCCAGCACAGACCCTGATGCGGAGCTCTAACCTACAAACTGCGAGATCATGACCTGAGCTGAAGTTGGACACTTAACCAACTGAGCCATCCAGGCGCCCCTACATGTGACATTTTGAAGTCAGTGAAATGTAAGTATATTTCTGAGTATGGGTACAACTCCTGTAAAGACAACAGCTGCAAATACAAAATGACTTAAGTATGGTATATTGGTGATGGATGCTTCTTTGCCAAGAGGGCCATGATATTTGAAAGAGATTAACAGACTGTGGGGAAATTAAAAACAACTTCCCATTGTTTATATGGTATAAAATCCAGTTTATATTAGAACCATATGAAAATACATTTTATTTATATAAAGAGACTCAAATAATTGCAGTTAGGATTATCACCCATTCTGCATCAATACCCGGAAGAAGATTTTAAACTAGTGCAGAGCATAACTTACAATGGTCCTTTATTAGACTTGACTGTTCTGCACATTGAAGACCATCTAGGATCCCTGAGCAGTAAACCATGAGTGCTCCTCAAGCATTGCCACAACCAAAAATATTTCTATACATTTCTAAAATACTCTCTATGTGGTTTCACCAAGAATTGCTTCTCTGTGTTCGGTCTCACCCTGTGCTTAGCATCCTATGGATCAATAGCTTCTTCAATAATATGCTTCTTGGTCCCTTTGTCACCACTTGACCAGCCAATGTGGGCTTCAGATAATCCTGGTTTCAGCAGGCCTTGTTGGTAACTCCCTGAAGCTAGCTTCTGGGACCCTCCCCCAATTTTTCTAGAGAACTAATAGAACCATCTCTCCACTGAACTATCCAGCATCACACCACTGAAATGTAAATCTGTTGAGAGCAATGTTACTAAGAATTCTCTCTGTGTTGTTTGTGATTGCCAAGGAGACAAATCCATGCAATATCATAGAGTGTCACATTCCTGACTCCCCAGGGCTTCCTTTATGTCTCTTGTGCTCCATTAATATTCCTTTGCTCCAAGTGAGTTACTTCTCTCTGTACTGCCAGGCAGACTCCCTGCGTTGTCCTGACAGCATCTAAATTCACAGCATAAATCTGTATTGCTTTTAAAGCCCTCCTCCAACAAAACCAAACTCAGGGTTTTTTTCAGTCTGAAGCTTATTCAATTTGGGGTTCTTCTTTAAGAAAAAGAATATAGGGGTGTCTGGGTATCTCAGTTGGTTTAGTGTCCAATGCTTGATCTCGGCTCAGGTCATGATCTCACAGTACATGGGATCAAGTCCTGTGTCAGGCTCTTTGATGACAGTGTGGAGCTTGCTTTGGATTCTCTCTCTTCCTCTCTCTCTCTCTCTCCCAAAATAAATAAAAATTAAAATTAAGAAATGGAAAGAAAAAGAATATAAAATTACCAAAACAAAATAAATATTTTTGTAGAATGAAAAAAAGAAATCAACAACAAAGTACAAATTTTGAAAAAAGCAACAAATACTGCAACAATCATTGAATCCAGAAAAATAGTATGTTATTTCTTTTATTAATTAAATGCCTGACATGCCTCTGTAAGAAATTTTGGCCTACATTTTGGCTGTATAGTCTTTGACAACAATTTTGAAATATCCTTTTCTACAGAGAAAAGAGAAACATGATTCTTTTCCAGTGTTTGTAAGAAAAAAAAACTATATCTAATTTTGACAACATGGTGAAGTTTGTTTTTAAGTTATTTACTTTGAAAGAGACAGAGAGAGCATAAGCAGGGGAGAGGCAGTGAGAGAAAAAGAGAGAGAGAGAGAGAGAGAGAGAGAGAGAGAATCCCAAGCAGGCTCTGCACTGATAATGCATAGCTCACAAACTATAAGATCATGACCTGAGCCAAAATCCAGAGTTGGATGCTCAACTGACTAAGCCACCCAGGAGCCCCAATGGTAGCAGGGTAAAGTTCTTTTAATTTTTTTAGCTCTATTGGTTCCATCATGTGAATTCTTGGAATTGTTAGATTTAGGAAAAAAATTTCTTACTTGAATTATAAGGTATCACAGTATTACCCATTTCTATGTACCGTGAGTATTCTTAAATGCTGTCTGACTTGATAATATCATTAAGCAATTGCCATTGGTATCCTCATAGCAGTGGCTTATTATGATTTTTATTATTTGTCAATGTCAGTTTTTTAAGTTAAGTCATTCAGAACTTAAGAATCTGTAGAAATATTATTGGGTCTGACTATTCAGGCCAAGGAAAGAGCATGTGCAAGAAGACCTGTATGAATAGAAAATGGGGAATTGTAGCAGACTTATTGTGTACAACAAGGGAGAATTAGGGATATGGCTAGACAAGTGTGTCAGAGTCAGGTGAAGAAATGTGATCTGCTGTCAAAGATTGGCAAGTAGCTGAAGCTCTCTACTCCTGCCTTTAGGTTAAGGAATCAAATGCTTATGGATGCATCACTAAGCATATGAAGGGCCATATAGTGTGGTACTAAGTTCATTAGCATCATAGTCAAAGGTCAGTTTAAGTTCCATCTCTTACACTTATAGCTGAACAAACTTATTAGCAGCAACTTAACTGTACAGGGAAGTGACTTTAAACTACACAAATATATTTGGAAATTCAAATTAATGTATCTCCTTTAGCCAGTTCCATAAAGTGCCAGTAGCTACTCTAATGCCACCAGACATAAGGGAAAATATAATAGAAGAGTAGACAGAACAGAAAAATATAGCAAATATAGAAAAAATTATGCAAAATAGATGACTATGTATAGATATTACTAGGATTTTTTCCCAGGGTCCTGGAGGAGGCCCATGCACATGAGGGGTCCTACAGCATAAGCTTCTTTAACTTCAGATTGAATCTGCCTCCCTCAAAGGACACAGGAACATATCTGCAAGTGGGATCCCAGGGTGAGTGCAGGTATCTCAGGGCTCCCCAAACAATGCAAAGTAACTCTAATTACAACCTTAGTCTAACTATAAATACTAACACTCTCCTCGCACAGTGCCAGGCTGACCTAGAAAGCCACAAATAGACTGTCTCTGATGGGTGTGCCAACTGGATGTCAAGGATGATTAGTGAGAAAGGAAAGAAGCCCTCCTTCCCCCACTGACTTCAGGGGCATGCAGAGCAGAGTGTGACAGAGGTCTGGAAAGCAGCTGCCACATGGTCTGGAAGGTGTGCATCCCTGCAGAATTACAATTATCTCTTTCACTTTGAAAGGTTGTCCACCTGTGCCTTTACAGACTTCTCTGTCTTCCGCACAATTTTCCAATTTTTACTGCACATAGATCTGTTCCACTGAAGGGCTGTTCCTAGGAGTTTAAGGTTTGTTCTTTAGTCTTTCATTTTACTTATCAGTTTTAGTATTACCACTATTGTACAGCAATCCAGTGTGGCAGGTGTGAGACACATCCTCTGTTTAGTATATGCTGGTTTGTTTTCAATGTCCTAAGTATGTCGAACTCTGTGGAGTGCATGTGGACCTAGAGTGGTGGAGAGAAAGCAAATTTCCAAAGAGAATGGGTAAGGACTTGGTGAAAAACATTTTTTTAAGTTTATTTATTCACTTTGAGAGAGACAGAGACAGCACGAGTGGAAGAGGGGCAGAGAGTGAGAAAGAGAGAGAGAACCCCAAGCAGGCTCTGTGCTGACAGCACACAGCTCGATGAGTGGCTTGAACCCATGAAACTGCAAGATTGTGACTTGAGCCAAAGCCAAGGGTTGGACACACAAACAACTGAGCCACCCAGGTGCCCCAGGACCCGGTCAAATTTTTATTAGACTGTGTGTACCTAGGCAAGTCAGCTTCTCTCAACTTCAGTTTCTTTTCCTGTATGTTGAGAACATAAGATACTTCTGACTCTACAAAACAGTTATGAAGATTAAATAAGGTAGTGTATATCGAACTGCTTTTTGAAGTGTAGCTGCTGATATGGGTAGGGTTGACTGTTTCATCTTCTTGCTTTTATACCTTCCTGTTCTGTCTCTCAGTGATAGCCTTATAGTGTTTCACTATTGGACATCCAAAGAAACAATATCTAAGTAGGAGACTCTTGAGTGCCCAGAACAAACTGAGGGCTGATGGGGGTGGGGGGTGATGGGCATGGAGGAGGCCACTTGTGGGGATGAGCACTGGGTGTTATATGGAAACCAACTTGACAATAAACTATTTAAAAAAAACTAAATGTCTCCACTATATTGATTATAGTGTGTTTTTGTTGTGTGTTTTTTGTTTGCTTGTTTGTTTTGTTCTTTCTGTAAATGGGTTTTGATTTAAGAGAACATTATTTGGACAGTAAGGTGTCAGTCAGGGAGCAAGGAATGAATGTAGACAGAATCACACAGTGTCATGAAGCATCAAAGGCTATAGAGTGATTAACTGAGATAGAATGTGAAAAAATTTAACAAATGAATATTTAGTGTCAATTACGTGCTGAATATCATTTGGGTACTAGGCATGCATTAGTAAACAAACTGAGCAAAGATGCTCTCCTCATGGAACTTATATGTTAGTGATTCAGAGTAATGAGAAAGGTAATGCTATGACAGACTTATAAAGAAGTTTGGAAGTTTTAACAAAATATTTTGGAGAAAAATGAAATGAACAATTTATAGTTAGCGGTTCAATTTCAATTCTAGAATCTCATTGTACAACAAGCTTGGGGTGGGGTAGTTTTCTTGGAAGAACGTGGTAGCTGACAAATCTTGAACTGAAATGAAGTATATATACAAAGATAGTAAATTATTTCCACTTAGATTTCATGTTTGTTTGAAATGACTTCGGAGAAGAGGTGATGGAGGCATGGATTCTAAAACCCCCTCTTTCTTATCCCAACTACACCTTATTTCCACTACTGAGCTAGTTATTTCAGGCCAAAATGAGTTTGTTGAGTTACTAGGTTGCTGATACAATTCACTGATTTACTCATTGATTGATTTATTCATTCAAAAACCAACAAACATCTACATTATACCAGTTATTATGTAAGTTGTTAATGATACAACATAATATGAAAAAAAGATTAAAATGTTTGCCTTTAGAGAATTTATAGTTCATAATTATATTTTTAAGTTCCATATGATCCATGTCATAATGTGAAGGTCATTAGTAGAGAAAGCTTAATATTTCATATCTCCATGAGTAAAATATAAATCATTTTAGATGCTATTAGCAAGAGCTATTTCTCTATGTAAATTATTCACTCCTACCTGAAATGTTTAGATTGCACCTTCTATACTGCTTGGGGAATTGAATTAGACATGGAGGATATATTCAGATATTAAAATGTATAGACCATTTCACCTATCACAAGATAAGTGTTTAAAAAAAATTCCCAGCATGTCAGCATAAGCCACCCATCTATGACTGAGAACTCTACAGATAGAAGGTGAGAGAGAAAAAGAATGAATAAGCAAACATAATGGCATACTGAAAGTCTCATAAAACTTATGCTGCAATGTATTTCGGCAAATTTAGTGTTTAGATCTTGCTGTCGCATAAAGGAAGAACAAGGTGAAAAATATCAAAGTACTAATCAGAAAGCTACATTAATATGTATCTTACAGTGGAATGCTGGTACTGTATGGAGGTAGATAGTTTTCAGTGCACTTGGAATAAGTTTTAGTAATTCCAGATCTCTTCTTTGGCTTGAAATTTTGATAGCTGAAACACTTCCTTTTTTCTCTTCTATTTTCATATATATGAGGTTTATTGTTTTCTCTTTGGAGGTTCTTCTAAACTCTTTGGAGTAAGAGGCACCCACTTGGTTAGCAACATTTTTAAAAAGTTTTTTAAGTTTATTTATTTTGGAGAGAGAGAGAGACAGAGTATGAGTGGGGGAGGAGTAGACACACACACACACACACACACACACACACACACACACACAGAATCTGAAGCAGGCTCCAGACTCTGAGCTGTCAGCACAGAGCCTGACGTGAAGTTTGAACTCTGGAATGGTGAATTCATGACCTAGGCTGAAGTCAGACACTTAACCTACTGAGCCATCCATGTGTCCTGATTACCAACATTTTTTTATGGTTCTTCACATTCTTGCTGTCAGTTCAACTTTTAGAATCAGTTAATAATAAGAAAAATATGTAACAATCAATAGACTATGCTTTCAGGAAATATTTGAAATACATTTGTGTATTTATTAGCATCAGTGTACATTTGAAAGTATGTACACAAGATATTTTATTCATTCTATTAGCAAATCTTTTGAATTTGGATTTGAAGACTCTTAGTTACTCCACAGAGGCCCCCAGAAGCTTCTAGGGTAGGAAATAGTTCAATGAATCCCATTGGAAAATTCTGGAACAATAACCATATATGATCCACAAATGATTGTAAGAAAATAATCATTGATATTTTGTGCTCTGATTTGTACAACTATGTTCTCTTCATTTATTCAGTGGTTCATGGATAACACTTGGCCATGTATTGCCATTAATTTCCTGCCCTGGTCCCTGGGGCTCCTTAGATCTCAGAGTTCCAGGAGTTTCTGTGATTTTAGAGCTAAGACTTTAAAGAATAGCTACAGATTGGCTCCACTACAATTGCACAGGCCTCTCATTTCCATGACTTAAAGAAAATCTTAGGATTTCCCTATATACAGTCTATAAACCTCTTTCTGATCTCTGGCAACTTGTAGGCTAAGTATGTAAACTTGAAAGTACCAAACGCTGACCCGTATGCAGGTTAATAAAGTATTTAGTTAGGAAAGTAGGCAGAAAGATAGGTCAGGAACTGCTATTGTACACCACTTGTAAAAGACCATGGTTCTATCGAAGAATTTTATTTATTTCATGACATATTGTAAGGGATTAATAAATCAGTGAGCCCCTGAGAAAATTCAGGCATAGCTAAGGCCTAAAAGTAGTTCAGAATGAGGCAGTGGAGTAGTCTGCAAATGTAACAGTGTTTCCTAATCCCCAAATGCCAAGCTGCTGACTCCATGTAGAGACAACTTGCTCTGAACTAGACTCTGGGTGTCCTCTGCCCTTGCCAAGTGTCATTTAATTAGAGGGATTTTGTTTAGTTACTCTACTGTTCAGAATCCTGTCTGTCTTACTGGTCATGAAATTGCTCAGTAGAGCTAAAAGGCAAAGTGACAATAATTGGAAACAAAATGTCTTTGTTCCCTTTCCCTCTGAGCAACAGACTGCACCTTACAAGTACCATATTGGTGGAGGTGGCCTCTTTATTGAGCCTGCTGACAGAGGCATTCTGGCATATTTATAACAGCTGAGGATAGCATGCCCTGAAGAGTGAACTTAATTCTTAGACTGCCAGGTAGTCTTCTGTGAATGACAGTGATTTGTCCCTTGTGATTTCTTTTTCTTCCTTACTGACTATTCATAAAGCAGCATTTGACAGCCTAATTTTATATAGCTAATAACACTAAGGAGCATTGTGATTTCAGAATGTCTATTATACTTTTTCATGTTAAACTATTTTTAATAAATAGTTCTTTTCGATCTCCATCTTTTATGGCTTACCAAAATTTGATTACAGTGTTTATGCTTTTTATTAAGTAATCTTTCAGAAGTGCAAGCTAAGGATCATGTAAACGATCCTTGATTCTGTTTGGCATTAAGTAAAACATGAATTTGGGTGCAATATTGGAAAATTCATATGTAATTCAGTGGTTGCATTAAAGGAATACTTTGTTCCATATTATATCCAACAAATTTATTGTCTGCTATGTACTAGAGGCACTCTATTAGGAGCTGGGCATATAAAGATGACTACATGAAACATACTCTGAGCTCTTGGAGAACTCATAGTTAAGGAAGAAGAAAAGCATTTTTCTTCATCATACCATGACATTGGTACCAATGTAATCCTCATTTTACAGATCAACAACTGAGGCTAAAAGGAATTAAGTGACTTGCCAAAAATCACACTGCTAACACCTGATAAGATTCATTCCTGGACAGTTTGATGATAGTGTCTAGGCTTGTACACACTATAATAGATTTCCTTTCATAGTTTTGTCTAGGGATGAAGAGCATTTACATCATCTTTATTCTGGTTTTGCACTAAATTCATTCATATTCCTCCAATCTGTTATGCTACTCTGTAGTATTTGCACTTATTATCCATAGGTGATATTTACACCTATGGTATTTACTCTCAAGAGGTAGTGAGAACAGAAATGAAGAGGAGAGAATCATTTGCTGTTCTTTTTATCCCAATCTAATAAAATGTTTCCTTAGACTGGAGGTTTCCCAGGGACCACAGGTCATCTTTTCATCATTTCTAGCCCTCAGCTGTATTTTACTTTTATGTGCTCTTGGACTCCATAGGCACCCTTTAAGGAATTTGTTTCCACTATAGGACATGGTCTCTGCCGACTTTGCCACTCAAAGGTCAAGCTTCCATGCTTGATAAATAACTTTACTTTGCCATCCTGATTTTTTCAGAATTTTATTTTGTTTTCATGTGGATTTGACTTTAGAATTATCTATCTATATCATCTATATCTATATCTATATCTATCTATATCTATCCTCCTTTCAATTTACTTAGCCAGTGCTGTTAATGCTATGAAGGGGAAGTACCATCTTCCCAGTTATAACCCTCTTTCCAGGAGTGAATTCATCCAAAGATGGGTAGCTACATCAAGGCAACCACACATAATGATCAGAACAGGTGACTCAATGGTTAACTCTAAAGTGGTGGGGTGCTAATGTCACTTTTTCAAAGGTAGTTATCCTCTAGAACATCCAGAGAAATAGAATTGCCTTCTCTTCCTTGGAGTTTTCAGATTAGAAGAGGAACATTTTCTAAGATGAGAAGGCTGACTCATTCCACAGCAGGGTAGACCTGTCGGGAGCACCATTGTCCTGTCCACTTGGCTACATGTTGTGTGTTATGAATATTCAGGGTTCAAACCAAGTCTCCTTATCATTCAGCTACAGAATTTAAGGATACTCTTTCCCACAATCTCTATACTGTAAGTAGAGAAATTATTTTTTGTTTCTTAATGAGTTTCAGGCATAGATCTTGGAAAAATCTGGCCTGACTCTCATATTCTTTGGCAGCCCACATGTATCTCCTCACTCATGAGACTGCAGGAGCTGTTCCAGATGGAACATTCTCTAAGACAACGTTTTGTAGTTTTACCTTTTGTATTTCTTAAGCCACAATCTTTGAATACTTTCAAAGGAAATATCACAGTTATGGTTTTCCTCTTTTAGTCACCCTAATAAAAACTAATGATACCGAGGATGAGAAATAACTTTCACAAATTAAGTATTTACCATGTGGCAGTAACTGTGCCAAGTATTTTGCATAAATTATATTATGAATTAGAGAGGAAAGATTCTAATCCCCATCCATCAGATGAGGACATAAAAAGAATAAATAACTTGCCCAAGGTCATAGACCTTAGACAATCTGGTTTCAAAACCTGCGTTCTCATCCTCTGTGTTCTTCAGTGTTTAAAGGATTTCGTGTTTCCCATGCTGTTTTTCTAAACACATTCTATTGCCACTCAATTTCTCTAGTCAGAATGAATTTTAAGTTGCACTCACAGACCTATTTTGTCCTCTTATACAGTATTTATACTAGCTGATTTTGATAGCTGAGAATAGTACCATATAAATAATGATGTAAGACCTCAGGCAAATCACTTAACCCCTCTGAACTTCAGTTTCCTCATTTGTAAGAGGATGAAATACTAATACTTGCCTCACAGGATTGTTCAAAGATCAAATGCAATAATGCAAGCAAAGTACTCTCCATGAATAAATGTTAGCTCAATTCCCTTCCTTTCTCATCCCTTTCCTTATAAATCCAAGGATAAGGAAACATAGCAAGACTCATGGCAAATTTGAACACTATAAGGATCCCTGATTGACTAAATCATTAATTTCTCATTCAATCACCAAAAGGATTTGAAGCAGCTTGAGGAATGAAAAAGAAATATAATCATCACAAATGTATGTTTCCTTAATTTTATCCTGTTATCTATTTTCCCCGTTTCTTTCATTCATTCATTCTGGTAGTCATTCAGTCATTTATTCCTCCGGTATTGATTGCATACCTATTATTTGCCACACATTGTTTTGCATGTTACACTACTCATCTTATAAATCCTCTTCTATTGTCCTATTGGTTTTTATTTCCCCTCCCTCCCTCTTTAGTAGCCATGGGTTCATTTTACACTTCCATTCACCATCAACTGGCAGCAGCCCAACTTCTGACTTTTTTTACAGTTCCAAATGATGACTCCTCTTCCTCCACCTCCTCATTCTTCTTTATGTTTATTTATTTATTTATTTGTGAGGGGAGGGGCAGAGAGAAATGGAGAGAGAAAATCCCAAGAAGGCTCCACCCTTAGGGCAGAGCCCAACATGGAGCTCAATCCTATGACCCTGGGATGATGACCTGACCCAAAATCAAGAGTGGGATGCTCAACCAACTGAGCCACCCAGGCACCCCCCTAAATGACTTCTTAAATGCTAACGAAATGTTTTCCTTTTTTTGTCTTTGTGGACCTCTTTGTTTCATTTAATGATGTTGATAACTTCTTCCTTCTTAAACCCTTTTGGTGGTTTTCTTGATACAGTATTCTTCTTGTTCTTCTTATTTCTCATACTGCATTTTCTCTAACTCTATCATACACCTTTTATGCATTGTCCATCCCTTAAATGTTGGCCCATAGAGTTCAAATTTAAATAGATTCTTCTTTTCTGTCTTCTGCTTTGCTATATTTTATTTCTATTTATATGTTAAAGACACTAAATAAAAATGTCCAAACTAGAATTGTCTTCCAAGACTCAGATTCGTATATATATTATTGCTGACTGACCATCTCAGGCACCCCAACCTGAAAATAACTAAAACTGAATTAATCCCTACCCGCCAAATAAATATTTGTTCCACTAACAGTCTCTACACCACCACCCAGTTATGGTACTTGGAAATGATCTAGGGTATATTCTTAAATCCTCCGTATCCCTGAATTTTCCATGTATAATCAATTATCAAGTCTTTTCATTCCAACTTTACTTTCATTCTCACGACCTCTCTCCTAGTTTGGGCTACTTATCTTCTTTTTCTAGACAACTGCAATAGTCATCTAACTCTTGCCCTGCCCTCCAGCTCACAAGCTCAAGTCCATCTTCTTACCCACCTTAGAATGATGTTCAGCATCTAACACATAATTGGAGTATGCTCATCTTTTGCTTAAAACTTTCAAATATTCTTCATTGTTTACAGGGGCAGTTTTCAAAAATGGTTCTCTGAAAGCCTTAAGGTTCATTGGAAATGTTTGTGGGTCCACATGGTGATGGCAGCAGTTGGTGCAGGAATTTATACAGATAGAGACAGTACAATTTCTGGCTTCTCACCATATCTATACTTTATCCTTCCATTCTTAACCAGAGTAGTTCTAGGTTTATATATTTTATATATATATATAGTGTCATATATCATGGAAGGGAGGAAAAAGGATAGAGGAGGTGGAAGAAAGGAAAAGAACTGACTGCTTTTCCAAAGCCTGAAAGCCATCAGCCTGTATAACATCCAAGATTGGCAACCTTCTTTATGATCTAGCCTCTGACCAGCTCACCAGTCTCATCCCTTAAAATTCTTCTGCCTTTTAATTTATGCTCCATCACATTCATCTAGCCACTTACTTAATAAAAGAAAGATGGGGTTTCACTGTGCTACTGCCCTCAGAAGAATATTTAATTTGAATTAGACCAGTTCTAATTTTGTTTCTTCTCAGACTCATGAATATGCTTTACGTTGCACAGTTGTTTCATAGAATCGAGATACTGAATCGTAATCTTTTCAGTTTTTCATGCTCATTTCCAGGAGGTTGGCTTTTTTCCCTTGCTATTCAAAGCGATCCTATCCCTTTCATCAGTATGGCAGGTGGCCCTATAAAATTGAACAGCTGTGAATCTTTCTAAGAGACCCTTCGGGGATGAGTTGAGAGCCACATTTGACCTGTTTATGTTTGGGAAGTTGTGTGTATGTGTGTGTGTTTTTCTTCAAAATCCTCTTCCCAGATTACTTTAAAAATGGACCATACAACTCTACCCACTAACTATGCAAGTATTTCCCAGTCAGGAAACTCAGCTGAGTGGGAAGCTGAATCTAAAATTAAAGTAGCTTCCATTTGCTTAAGTGTCATTTCTCAATGTAATATACTTTTCCAAAAAAGCATTCATTAATATGCATTTTAAGACTTAATTTAGAAACAGAGTCTGTCATTGATCACCTCCCTGTTTACATTTTAGCAGTGTGCTGAGAGTGCACTGTTAGACTCCCTTACAAGCTGCTTTTCCTTCTCCCTTCTCTCTTTATTAGCCTCAACACCTTCCTCTAGGATCTTTATTAAAAAGATCAAGAAGAGAGGTTTTAGATTTCATAAATATTGCAGCAGTTCCATGCTCTTTGGAGAGTGGCTTCTTTAGATCGAAATGACTTCCTATGGGGCCAGAGAGTGTTTTGAAGCCAACAAGCCAGAAAGAATAAAACTAAAAGCTCTCCTCAATAAACACACCAGCACATTAGTGCGTGGGCCAGATAAATCAGTGTGATCATGTAAGAGACACTCAGTTCTTTAAAAACTAGATTTTCTACAAAATCCTAAAGTTAAACACACTGGAGTCCCTGACTTGTGCAACTCCTGATGACTGGGATAATTTTGTTAAAAAGCTAAAGGGAATTCTGTTAACCTTTAAAAAAAAATTGATTGCCCCGTCATAAGTCTCTGGTGAGGAAATTTTTCATTGTGCTGAAGTCTGTATGTTTTGGAAAAGCTGACTGTTTTTTGTTTGTTTGTTTTTTTAAGTTCACTCAGTCTCAAATATTGTGTGCATATTCTAAGATATTCTAGGTGTTCGGTTTCTTGCTAGGTGTGTGAGAAAGGAAGTCATGAATAAGAAGCGATGTAATAAATGGTTAAGAACACTACTATATTGGTAGCTTATAATTTGTATCTAAGATTTGTAATTGGGCCCATTCAGCTGATTTTTAGTATGTTACAGAGTTAAAAAATGAATTAAAGTGTGGGAGGCAGGAAGCCTGTTCAAACCATTTGGAGGCCTGGATAACTCTTTTACAAGAAACTGCTACAAATTACTTAACCTTTTGTTCTGTAATATGAAGGTTAAATCTAGGGCTTGACATGTGGGGTTGGTGAATGAGATGGAACAGAGAAAAATTTGTATGGAGCTACTTCCCACTTTGTGCTGCAGATTCTATATTTGTAAAGTATGGTTTTTTGAAAACACAAATGGAGAATAGAACAGAAGTGCACCAATGTAGTTAGCTCTTACTCTGATGTTGGGAGAAGAATTAAAAACAGCAAAACAACATCCCAAGTATCACTTCCCCTTTATAGCTTCTACCTCAACCCCTGAGTAAAATAAGCAGAATTTTTTTTGGCGCCATCACACTTGAACGAGGCGGGGGGTTGCATATCATCTTCTTAACTGGCCTTCTAGCGGTAAGACCCCCTGATTTCCAGTTACTGTAATACTTGTTGCAATTTAGAATAATTAGAATCACCTGCTTAGCTTTGAAAGCCCACTGATGCCCTGACTCACCAATTAAATCAGAAATTAGGGGAGAGACCTAGGCAAACCCCCCATGTGATTCTAATGTGTGGCCACGGTGGAGAATCACTGTCCTGACTAATATTTTATAAACACTGAAGCTGGGCATTATCCTTAATCCCTACTTTTATCATGGACCCAATCTTTTCTAGCTTTTCATTGGTTTTTGAATGAAATCTAAATTCTGTCCAATCTTTAAGCATGTTTATTATCTCATGATTTTGTAACACTCTACAGCTCACATTATCTGTTCCAAGCATACAGGTCTTACAACCTACTTATGCTTATCCCAGTCCATCTTGCCCTTACTCTTGATTATCCTTACCTGTATAAATAGCTGTCTCCTGTCTACTTTACGTCATGAAATCCCATCCAACATCAACCACATCTCTGTCCCCTCTTTGATAAATTCCCAGTTGTAGTTTTTACTGTACAAGCTAGCACCAATCTCAAATTGCCTATTTGAGTGAAGTACTCATGGAATTTTTTAAGGTAAAGATTTATTGAATGTCCACAGTATTTCCCTATATCAGGCCACTTCTGTTCTATAAGAAACGTTATACTTTGTTAATGAAAAACAAACCAAAAGTCTCAGTAGAACAAATGAGAGTTTGTTTCTAACTCATGGAAACTTTGTTATAGGTTTTCCATGCAGTGACTCAGTAATTCTAGTGTTCTCATTTCATCCCTCTGCCCTCCCAAGACAAAGCCATCACGTTTACCAAAGAGAAAACACTAGTGGTGTCAAACTCCTTAAATGATTTGGTCTGGATGTGACTCATGACACTTCTGGTAAATCAATGCAAGAAATAGTCACATGATCCTGCCTAGCTGCCAGGGGAGAAGGGAAATATAAGCAAGAATGTGATGTGTAGAGTGAACATAAATATCTCTGCTGCACATTTTCTTTCCTTTTTTTTAAAAAAAGAAATTATTTGTTTATTTGTTTATTTGATACAGAGAGCTTGCGAAGGGTAAAGGGAGAAAGAGAATCTCAAGAAGGCTCCAACCCTATCAGTGCAGAGCTTGATGAAGGGCCCGGTCTCACATATGGTGAGATCACAACCTGAGTCGGAATCAAAAGTTGCATACTTAACCAGTTCAGCCCTCCAGGGGCCCCTTCTGCTGCACATTATCAAATGTGTGAGCTCATCTATCTTTTGCTACAACTGTACAATGTTAAGAGGTATATTTTAATCTCTGTTATTTTATAATTATTACTATTATTATTATATTTATAGATGAGGGTAGGTGAAATGACTTCTCTACCATCACCCAACTGGATGTAGGACTCATAATCCATAGACTGTCAACTCCTTGAAGGTAGATGCCACCTAGCGTCTTCATTCACAAGTAGATATGATGGTTGTTTTTCTATTTGATTAAAATTGGATGGATTTTACTTAAAATTCAAGTATTTATTGGCATTTATTCTTTATTGTGCCTCAGACATTGCAAGATAGAAAAATAGCAGCTCATGAATGAATGATTATATTTAATTATATTTACTTAGGAGGCCTTCACTACTTGGGATTTGAGTTCCATCAATGAGCATCAGTTAGAGGTTGTAGGTACAGGAAAGACACACGTGGTAGGTGAAGAAGAGAGGATGAGAGTGTTCAAGAAAAGGCACAAAAAGCTGACATTCATACTTGTGTGTAGAGATCATATGGACTATTTCAGTAGTTTTTATATGGCCTTGAAATGTCAGTACATACCCACTGAGAACTTATTGTCAATTTGCAAGAAAATAAAGCAAACAAAAACCAAAATGCTTTCCAGGTAGAGCTAAAACCCAGAGCTGTGATTCACCAAACCTTAGAATATGTCTCATGGTCGATTATGGAGTGTTTTGCTTGTGGCACTGACTCATCTGTCTGAACAATCAACATGCAGAGGAGACAGAATCAGGGAGGCACTGATTGGATGATCCGGAGTCTTGTCAAAACTCATGATGTGACAGTGGCAAAGGGATCTGAGAATTTTCAGATTTTTCCTGAGTTTACTCTGATGGTGGCTGAATCAAATTGCTATTGAACTGCTGATCTGTAGCAATGCCCCTGCTCTCAGACAGTGGTGAAAACAATCAAAGTAAGGAAGGCAATCTGCTGTAGAAGAAAGAACATGGGTATTAAACAGCCCACACAACCTTGGCTTGAATCCAGGCTCTTTTATGTTTTAGCTGTGTGAGTTTGGAGAAGTTAACTAACCTCTTTGAACCTTATTTTTTTCTTCCGTAGAATAGGATAACAATATGTATTTTACAATAATTACTAGAGGACCAGAAATAATAAACCTAAAACATTGTTTCTATGTGACATACTTACAAAACTTTTTTTTCTTTGAGTCAATAGTTCTAACTCTAAAAATAATATCCCTCTGGGGTGCCTGTGTGGCTCATTCTGTTGAGCTCAGTCTGTTGAGCATCTGACTTTGGCTCAGATCATGATCTCATGGTTCACGAGTTCTAGCCCTGTGTTAGGCTCTGTGCTGTCAGCACAGAAGCCTGAAGCCTGCCTCAGACTCTGTGTCTCCCTCTCTCTTTGCCCTTACCCCACTCATACCCTGTCTATCTCTCTCTCATAAATAAATAAAATATTAAATAAAATAAAATAAAAATAATATCCCTTCTTGATTTGCCAATTGTCAATCATATCTGAGTTGAGAGTAATAGTATCAAGAACTAGTAAATATAAAATGGAATATCTAGTCTAACATAATATTCTAAGATAATTGGGTTGTAAGTCTCTATAAAACCTATATCAGCAAGGCCTGACATTATTTTTTGATCTTAAGACATCTGTTTTATGTGTTTTATACATATGTATGCCCATCTACTTCTTATGCCTGTAATTCATTGTACACAAAGCACAGAATTCCTATGGCTTAACAGCAGACATCTGTATATCTAATCAGGAATTACATATAATCAGGCATTCAGTGACTCAATTTGAGCCAATACTCAATTGTATCTGTCTTTTACATTCACTTATTCATTCATTCATTCATTCAATGAATATATAATGAGTGCTAGATAGTATTTTAGGCCCTTGGTATATCTATGTTTCAACAAACAAAACAGACAAAAGTTTCTAAATGTATGGAGATTACAAAGCATTTCAGTGGGGAAAGAAAACTCAGACAATAGATAATAAACATGGTAATAAAAATATTATATGTTAGATGGCAATTGAGCATTGTAAAAAAATAAGGGGGCAAAATATATAAAAAAGAGAATTGAGAGTGCCCAGGGAATTGTGGTGGAGAGGGTTGACTTCAGAATAAAATAGAGTTTTCAGGAATCAGCTCCTGAGAAGGGAATACTTCAGCAGTCTCCTGAAAGAAAGAGGGCTAGCCATGCAATGTACTAGAAGGAGAGTTCCAGGCTGACGGAACAGCCGGGCTGCCACATTCTCAGCAGAGCAAAGCCTAGTCTGACTAGATGGGATGGGGGGTGAGGGGGTCAGGCTAGTGTGAGATTATAAAGGTAAACCAGGCAAGGTGGCAAATGATAAAGGGCTCAGTGATTGTAAGGAATTTCCCCCACCTATTTATTAGGAAAAGGCAGGTAGATTACAAATACATAAAATGTGACAATGTGATAATAATAATGAAACATTCAAGGAGAATAACACATTGGGAAAAAAATTGAAGAATCAAGCAAATCACACTGTTTTTCATTGTAAACTACAGTATGTTTCATCTTAGAGGAAAAAACTTTAACATGAAAAGGTTAACACTCCTTGGCAACGACTATACTGGACATTATGTGTTAGGACATTAGACTCAGTCTCTGTACTTTTGAGAAAGGAAGCTTTATAGTTCTTATACCTACATTTTTAAATGTTAATAATCACTCTACATTTTAAAAAGGGATTCCTAAAGCAGTCTGTTTCTATTGTTTTTAAAATTCTGCTGTGTTTTAAAGTGTATTTCCTCATAGTCAGTACTCAATGGAAATAAGGAACAGCTGATCAACATCTTGCACATCACAATCTATCATGTGAGTAATAATTATTATTAATTTACCTGGAGGATGTCTCTTTTCCAAGATAAAATATACTATTCCTTTAATCTACTCTCATAAATCATCTTTTGTATCATTTTAATTCTTTGGGATTACAATTGCTGTCTAAATGTAATATTTTCTACCTGATTAATACTAAATTTCTTCTAATTTACACCAAATCAGATTAAAAATTATTCTCATAAAGAATGATCTGATAAATTATATGATAAACTTATGCTAAAATTCCTGGCTACTGGGGAAAGAAAATTTTGAACCTGTTTTCAGTATTGCCTAAGTGTTACAGAAGATAGATTAATTCTTATAACTTATCTCGTTGTATTAAGATAGTCAAAGACACACGATATGTGTTGGTTATTTTTACTGCGTCATTAACTAATAAATGGAAAAATTCATAAATGCAACATAAAAGAGCTTTATTATTCCCAGGCTTAACTATAAGTTCATTAGTCTCTCATCTAATCTCTGGGACAAAGAAGGTATTAGAAATTCATGAAGGGGTGCCTGGGTGGCTCAGTTGGTTAAGCATCTGACTTGATTTTGGCTCAGGTCAGGATCTCAAGATTTGTGAGATCAAGCTCTGAGCCAGGATTTGTGCTGAGCATGCAGCCTTCTTGAGATTCTCTCTCTCCCCCTCTCCCTCTCTCTACTCTTCCTCCACTCTCTTTCTCTTTCTGTATCTCTAAAAATAAAGAAATAAACTTAAAAGAAAGAGAAATTCATGGAGAAGGAATTATAATGCTTTCAGGTACTCCTTATGGTACAGGTACTTGAGAGAAAAGAGACCTCAGAAGATATAGATAGATCAAGCCACGTATCATTCTTTTTAAAAAAAATTTTTAAATGTTTATTTATTTTTGAGGGAGAAACAGTGCAAATGGAAGAGGGGCAGAGAGAAAGGGAGTCACAGATCCAAAGCAGACTGCAGGCTCTGTGCTGTCAGCAGGGCACAAACTCATGGACTATGAGATCATGACCTGAGCCAAAGTGGATGCTTAACCAACTGAGCCACCCAGGCACCCCAAGTCACCTATCATTCTTGAGCAAAGTGTCATGTACTGGTTACCAATCCCAGGGGAGGACTGATATTTACAAAAGAGTCATGGAGGATAACAAAGATCATCACTATGCCAACCACTAGGGACAGGTAGATGTCCAAATACTTCCGACCATTGCATCTTGGTATTCCAATCACTGAGGAAAACACAACACTGTTAGGCATTGGATGGAACAGTGCTTTACTCAAATAGAGAAAAATCAGCATTAAGAGTGCACATCAATGCCCCATTGTCAGTGTGTTTCCACATTCATTCTTCTCATGCTGGGGTGTAAGGAACTCTGTCCTCACTCCATGGAGGACAGATATAGCAGTGAGATTGGGCAGGTGTTCTGTGATGCACACACTGTAAATGAAACAAAAGAGCACACGCTGAGTATGAAAGAAAGAAGAATATTCCCACACAAGATGATAAGCCCAGCACAGCTGTGAGAATTCTTTATACTGGGAAAGGAAGTATTTCAGGCTCAAGGCTAATTCTTTCTAAAAGAATAATCATGGAAGAGATTGGCTCTTCAAAACATTGGCTAATGTTAAGAATGCAGTTTGGGTTTTGATTTTTCAGTTTGTTATTGGTTTGTGACACCCCTCCCCCTGCCAAATTTGGGGGGCCTAAAACAATTATTATGTATTTGCTTACAAATTTTCAATTTGATAAGGGCTCAGTGGGGCACCCAGTACATTCCAGTTCCCATCTTGATATAGTAACTCATTTTGTGGGGTTCCTAAGAAAAGAGAACCAACACTAAGGAATTGACTATACCATTTTTTTAATCCAAAGTAGAATACTTCTGTGTGAATACTGTTAATAACTGAGCTGAGAAAACCAGGACAGCCCTTTGAAAACTGGGACCTATATTCACCCTGTCTATAAAGGACCATGACATATGGGGTGGGAGGGAGAAGTACCATTTCAGTTAGGTGTCTGTGACTTTCAATACAAAGCTTTCTGGTAAACTGAACTGGGACGTTTGACCAGAGCACAAATATGCTTTTCTCTCCAAATCACCACTGACCTCCAAATCCAAAAAGTTCAGAGCACATAATTGGTGGTGGTGGGGTGGGGGGTGGATTTAATTCAGCTTTCAAGCAGGCCCTGGCTCCCTTATTGATAGGAGACATGAGACAGAAGGACAGAGAAAGAAGTTCCTGTGCTTATCTAAGAAAATATTCCTGGCCTAGCTTATCCCTCTGCCACACTACCATATGGAGAGAGAGAGAGAGAGAGAGAGAGAGAGAGATTCCTCTGAGAGCACTAAATTGGAATTATGCAAATCCAGGTATGTCTGATTTATTCTGTCTACCATATGGAGGGATGAGTTTTTGTTTTCTCTGAGAATTGATCTCATTCTTTCCTATTTGTAGTAAGAAAGGGAAGCAAAACATATTGAGGAGTAAAATCTAATGACACTTGGTTTAGGAGTCCCCCTGCCAACTCAATCCTTATATTTCCTGGTTATATAAGCTGTACACACACACACACACACACACACACACACACACACACACACACACACACACCAATATATAGTATAGTATATATAGTATCTCTCTCTCGTGTACATACATAATTTCATTTTTTCTTACTTGATTATAATCTAAACTTCTGTGAATTACAACCAAGAATAAAGACAGTAAACCAGCCTAGTATCTTTTCCCCCTAGAAAGAGTGATGGGAGAGAAGATTTATCTTCCTTGCTCCATTCCCTTATTTTTCAGTGCTTTCTGTTGGCTTACTGGACCAAATAGCTAAGATTCTGAAGATCCAAACATGAGCTGCGTCTGTTGGCAGATGATATTAATAGAGTTATTAAAGAAAGGAAAACAAACCACAAGTGACTCTTAACAATAGAGAACAAACTGAGGGTTTATGGAGGGAGGTGGATGGGGGAGTGGGCTAGATGGGTGATGGGTATTAAGGAGGGCACTTGATGTGATGAGCACTGGGGAATATATGTATGTGATGAATCACTGAATTCCACTCCTGAAACCAATATTGTACTGTTTATTAATTAAAATTTAAATTTAAAAAACCCACCAGAGTTCCAGATAAGTTTTATTCTAGGAGCTGTGAAACTTGGCATTATATTTACAGATGCTCTTGTTTATCTATGAACTAGACTCATCCAAAGGATGAACTAGGTTTCAGAATTGGTAAGAATAATAACTGAAACCTGGTTGAAATTAATTTTACTTTATCTTTACCATCAAAGTGATTTAGTGAGTCATGCCAAACACAAGGTCAAGTAACATATTTCCAGGTAATAAGATGCATCTCTCAGCTCATTTCTTGATTCTCATACCAGTTTTTAATAAAGGGAGGAATCTGTCAGATCAGAAAAACCCAACACTATAGATTCAGCCTATTTTAGCTTGTGGTAAGGATATGCCAACCCTTAAGGTTCTGCCTCATCACCATGCAAGGAATGTATTGTTATGTCAGCTATGTACATCTGTAATTTCTTTCTTTTTCTATATTTACTTAATTATCCATATTTATTTCTTAATATCCATTAACTGTATTTAAGTTTTCAGGGAAGCTAGCTGGGCACAGCCACAATCCACTCAGATGTTATCACCTAAAAACTTGACTTAGCAGCTTATTATAACTAATATTAACAAAACCTATCTCCTGAAGATTCACTAGCTATTTTATTTCTCATCTCAAACTATGGCCAGTAATGTTGCCCAAGATCATCAGAGAGGGTTTTGTAAAGAGCATCACATAAATCTTGTGTTAAAAAATATAGCTACAAAATAAGGGTCTCAAACCCTCTTTTCATTACTAATTCCTAAAAGGGAAATTAAGATCCACGCCATAACATTTCCCTTCTATTATTGTCAAAGCCATGTTAACTTCCAAAATTAAATCTCTTCTCCTTGGAAGAAAGGAGTTTGTATATCATTTCTTCTTTATTTTCTTGTGCTTATTCTCAGCCAGAGAAATCCTATACAGGTGCTTGATTGCTTTCTGGTTTCTGCCAGCAAATGTAGCCTGAGTTATTTCTCTTGGAAAAGGTAGGGATACATAAGAACCCTCAGAGTTCTATTAATCTAGTCTCAAATACCTTCCATTGCCAATTTTCAGTAAAGGTGTTTATAGGAAAATATCAGAGCACAACTATAACACAACTCAACTGTAGCACTTAGAAAATCATACAATTTCTTGCTAATTATAACATTATATAATCTGAGCACTAACGCCCCTATTCAGTGTTATATGTACATATATTTCAAGAACCCATCTCATATAATTAAAGTCTGCAATCTTGTTTCCTGCCATAAGCCAAAGTAGGAAGTGTACAGCCTTTTAGAAGATACTAGTGGAGGGTTTGAGATATGGGGATGTAAGGAAGAAAATAGTCATAGAAAGAAGCTCTTGGCTTCAGCTTCAACATATGTGTTAACCCATGGCAGTTGTTTAGAATTTATCTGTGGGATGAAGTTCACCTTTAAATAACACTGTTACCACTTGAGGCATAATACAGGTTTCTTATCATAGTGTATTTCCCTCCCATTCTATACAACATTGTTGTCATTCATTTTACTTATTCATATGCTATAATTACTATTTAAAAAATGTTTATATATTTATTTTGAGTGAGATAAAGCATGAGTGGGGGAGGGGGAGAGAGAGAAAGAGACAGAGGGGGAGAGAGAGAAAGAGACAGAGAGAGAGAGAGAGAGAGAGAGAGAGAATCCAAAGCAGGCTCTTTGCTGTCAGTGCACAGATCCCGACCTGGGACTCTATTCCAGGAACTGTGAGCTCATCACCTGAGCCGAAATCAAGAGTCATACCCTTAACCTACTGAGTCACCCAGGTGCCCCTATAATTACTATTTTTAAACACGGTCTTCTTTTAGATCAACTAAGAATAAGAAAAATAATATATTTTACTTTATATTTATTTACTCCTTTTCTGACATTCCTCCTTTCTTTATGTAGATCTGAATTTCTGACCTATATTGTTTCCCTTCTTTAAATTTAGCATTTTTTGAAGGATACTACTGCTGGCACTGAATTCCCTGTGGTTTGTTTGTTTTTTTTTTGAGATAGTTTTTATTTCTGCTTCCCTTTGTAAGCATAATTATAGGTTGGTGGTTGTTTTTCCTTTTTTTTTTTTTTTAACACTACTTAGTTCACTCCACTCTCTTCTCTTTTGCATGGTTTCCAATGAGAAATTCACTGTTCTTACAGAGCCAAGGCATTCTTTTTTTCCTCTTTGGCGTCCTTCAGAATTTTATCTTTGTTTGGACCTTCTGAAGTTTAAAGATGATATGTTTAGGTGTAGTTTTTGTTTGTTTGCTTTGTTTTTATTTTTTTGAATTCTTAAAAAATTTTGCTTGGCATGTTTCACATTTCCTGATTTTGTAGTTCGGTGTCTGTCATCATGTTTAGAAAGTTCTCCATCATTATTTTATTTTATTTTTAAAAATTTTTAATGTTTTATTTATTTCTGAGAGAGAGAGAGAGAGAGAGCGTGAGCAGAGGAGGGTCAGAGAGAGGGAAACACAGAATCTGAAGCAGGCTCCAGGCTCTGAGCTAGCTGTCAGCACAGAGCCCTATGTGGGGCTTGAACCCACGAACTGAGAGATCATGACCTGAGCCAAAGTCGGATGCTTAACCTGAGCCCCCAGGCGCCCCTTCCATCATTATTTTAAATAATTCTTCTGTTCTGTTTTCTTTTTCTTTTATTTTTGGTAGTCTATTGATGCTCATGTTAATACATTTGAAAAATTTCCATAGCAGTTCCTGAAGTTTCTTTTTTTTTTTTAATTTGTTTTTCTCTTTGCCTTTGGATTGTGGAGATCTCTAGTGGTACATGTTCAAACTCACGAATTCTTTCATCAGCCACACCCAGTCCACCGAGGAGCCTGTCAAAGACATTCTTTCTGTTATAGTGGTTTTGATCGCCAACATTTGCTTTCTATTGTTCGTAGAATTTCTGTCCTTCCACTTATGTTACCCACTTTTTTCTTACATGTTGTCCATTGTTTCCCTTAGAGCCCTTAGCCTTTTAATCATACTTCCAACGTCTGTGTCATTGTCTCCTCGCACTGTGTTTTTCCCTGCCTTTTTGAATATCTTGTAATGTTGTTGTTTTTGTTGAAAACCAGACTGTATTGGGTAATAAGAATTTAGGTGAATAGGGCTTTAGTGTGAAGCTTTATGTTCATCTGGCTGAAAGTTGGGCTTTTAAAAATGTTTCCTGGGGGCGCCTGGGTGGCTCAGTCGGCTAAGCATCTAGCTTTGGCTCAGGTCATGATCTCACGTCTTGGGTTTGAGCCCCGCGTTGGGCTCTGTGCTGACAGCCAACTCAGAGCCTGGAGACTGTTTCAGATTCTGTGACTCCCTCTCTCTGTGACTCTCCCCTGCTCACTCTCTCTCGCTCTCTCTCTTTCTTTCTCTCTCAGAAATAAATTGAAAAAACATTAAAAAATTTTAAAAATTGTTTCCTGTAGCAGTAGGCGTCAGCTTCTAATGTCCTCATTTTTGCTTCTCTTTTGAATCTGGGTTTCCCTAAGACCTTCCCTAAAGGTTTTTCCTAAAACATTTTCAAACAGAGTCTGGTTTGCTGCTCTTCTGTGATCTACTGTATTTAAGCTTGTGGGTGTATGGTGGTAAGGGATGGAGAGGGCAAATATTCCGTAATCTTATGATAAATCTGTGTTTCTGGGCTGTGACTTTTAATTGTTTCTGGTGGCATAGATTCCCCCCTTCCCCTCACTCAGATGAGACAGGAAGGCCAGTTTTAAAGCTGGAATGAGAGAGCCATTCTCACAGCCACATTGAGCCTCTGGTAAGGTTTATTTCTCTGGAGAATAGGTCTGTGTTATGGAGATTCCTCTGGGCTTATTTCACAATGATCACACTTGCCCTCCCCTTGCAAGAGCCATAAAAGAATCTTTACAATCTTTATCATGAGAACTTTGTGAAGTCCCTGGAGATAAAGCACATGAAAAAGTGGGATCCCTTCTAAGACTGAGGGCCCCCAGGAGTTTCTCTTTTTCAAGCTAATCCATAGTCAGCCTTCATCAATTTCTAAAAATTACCATTTAAATTGTCTACTCTAATAGTCTAGAGTTCCCAGCAGGTTCTCTTCCAGATAAGAAGATCTTATCTCCCATCTAGGATTCCAGATTTCAAGATGGCCTTGAGACCTCAGTACTTTGATGGGTCCAAGCAAAGACACTGATTGTCAGTCGCTGTTATTGTTTCTCCTCGCTGTTATTGTTTCTCCTCCTCGTCGTCGTCGTCGTCATCGTTGTCTTCTTGTTCTTGTTCTTGTTCTTGTTCTTGTTCTTGTTCTTCTTCTTGTTCTTCTTCTTCTTCTTCTTCTTCTTCTTCTTCTTCTTCTTCTTCAGGATGAGTGACAACTTCTAACCTCTGGAAGGAGAGCTGAAACATAGAAGGAGCAGAAACTAGAAGTCTGGGCTGGGATTTAAACCTTGGAAGTTTAGATTTTTCCCTTATGCAATGCTTAATTATTTAAGGGAAAAATTCCATCATTAGTAAGACTTGTTTTTCCAGTTAAATTTATTTACGCAACGTTTCCTCATATTTTTAGTTTTTTTCCCTCTTTGTTCCATAGTTACATCAGAATCACATACATAGTTCTATCAAATAAAGTGGGGACCTAGATGTAACAAGACTGAAATGGGCAAACAGTGGCTGATTTTAACATTATAGTTGAGGTTCTTTTATTTGCAAACCTGAGACATTGTAGAATCTATTTTGCCGTGGTTCAAGTTGCTCTAGTAAACACTTCAGACACAGACAAACAGTCAAGTACTTAAAGGAAAGGTGAATGGAATAAACAGAAAAAAATGAGAGCAGGTAGGACAGGGCTGGCCATTTACATGGGTCATTAAAGGAAGACACAATTTGACTATATCACTCCCTGGAGAGCTTCTTGGTGTGGGTTTATGAACTCTGGGAGAAGGGCCAAGTTAGTTCTAATTATATTTAGTTTAACACAGCAATTTAAATGCCTAATCTTTTTCAGTTCTTTTTGTCTTCCTCTCTCTCTCTTTAATTTTGAAGTGAGCTCATTTTTATTCTTTGACCTATCTACAGTGTTTGCTAAATGGTTTAATCAGCCATCACTTCTCTAGCTTTCCTGAAAAAATAATTAAGAGATTAGAATCTATTCATCCTTATGCTTTGAAAGCAAATGATATTATAATAAAATATTAAAATAAAAACATGTTGCAACAAATATAAGCCCACAATTATTTCTGCTTGTATGTTTTTTTTGCCTTTTCGGTGACTTACCTCCCGTTAAGTAAATTTTATTTTTAATTTATTTAAAAAATTGTTTTAAGTTTATTTATTTTGAGAGACAGAACAGAGGAGGGACAGAGAGAGAAGGAGATAATCCCAGGCAGTACAGAGCCTGATGTGGGGCTTGAACTCACGAACTGTGAGATTATGACCTAAGCTGAAACCAAAAGTCAGAAGTTTAACCAACTAAGCCACCCAGGAGCCCTTAAGTAAATTTTAAAAAATCAGAAAAGAAAAGAGAATAAAATAATTTGGGTTTTGGAGTTAAGGGAAACATCCTTTTCTCTATGACTATTTAGTTTCGGAGTATTTCTCCTCTTTTGCTCTCTCTCTACAATGAATATTTATTTTACCAGGCTTTTTTTCTTTTCTCAAGATGATAAATGAGAGGCTTTTTGCTTTGGTGTTGCCTTATAAAGTGGCACATACATGCTTTCTTATGTATAATACTATATATAGTTCAGTAGTTCTTAACTTTTTTGAGGGGGCGGTCACAGATTCCTCTGAGATAATAATAAAACCTGGGGAATCTTTTCACAGAAAAATGCACATATACATACAGTTTGCATATACAGTTAACTTCAAGAGATTTACAGATTCCCTAAAGGCATAATAAAGGTTTCTGTCTTATCTTAAGTTAAAAACACTCGACACCTCTTTACCTCTCACAAGTCGCTTTGTTATGTGACACAGCCAGCCTGCCTTCTGGAAGAAGTATCTTGTACTGTATTTGGCCCACTCTGTAACAGAAACATATTTTCTGGCTGATTCAACAATCTATTTAATCTTACGTGACACTGTTCTTTACCTATGGGCTTTATAAGGAAGACAATAGGGTTTGTGGAGAATGGACCCACTGTGTGTAATAAGAACAGCATTGCATTTACTGAGATAATGATCAATATAATAAGTTATAAAGGAAACCCAAGTAGTCTCCTATTCCCCTGTTCTAAGGGACTAATTGTAATGCTTCATCAGCATGACTAAGGAATTGGCCTTCCTATAACCGGGATCCATTGTTCTCCTTTTATGTGACCTTATTTCACTGGGTGTTTGCTTTATAACCTTATTATCAGATCTGAAATTTTGCTTATAAATTTGTGCAAAATATAGACTTTGACAGCTGAGAATTGATTTTTGCAGAAGACAGCTTCCTTCTAATATTCTCTGCAATATTTTGATGGTAGCAGTGTGTAGTTCTGCCCCTACATCTTTTTAACTTGAGTTCACAGAGTTGCTATTAGTGCTCTTTGAATAATTATTAGCTATAGAACAAGGCATTCAGACAAGGCATCACTGTCAGGAGCAGTGGGGAGGTATGGGCCTGTCTCTGCTGGTGTGAGGATGGTTAAGAAGAAGCTGTTCCATTTCAGTGGACAAACACCAACCACATGAGCTATAGTTGAGCTTACTAAATGTTCATGGTTTGTATTTTTAAAATATGTGAATATGCATATATACTTCTAGCATATGTCTCAATGTGTATGTATTTGTAGTATGTGTGTATGATTGTAGTCAAAGCTCTAGTCAGTTCTCTCAAGTTTGTGCAAATTCTGCTGTGATTTGAAAAATGGTTTGATGAAGACATCCACGATTTGTAAGAGGGACAATAATAAGCATGTGATTAACATGAACTAATTAAACTAAAATGTCCTAGGCTATTCTTTGCTAGACCATTATTCAATGATGTAAGGGAAATGTCATAATGCTGTTTTAATGTGGAATAGATTTATATCAAGAAAAAGAATATTAAAGCTCTCTTTATATTCTCATGCCCCTTGTACAGTTTCTCTGTACCAAGAGATGATATAGTGATTACATAATGCTAAGAATATAGGATTTGAATTAAAAAAACAAAAACTGAAAAACTAAGAGTATAGTCCCAGGCCTACCACCTATTTCCTGTGAGACTTTTATTTCTCTCAAGATAAAATCCTATGAAGAGGAATAGTAACAGGACTTACCCTATTGGGTTGGTGGGAATTAACAGATATAATGAATGTGAAGTGATTTGCAGAGTTCTGGCATATTATATATACTTAATAAAGATAGGCTACTATTGTCGATGCTGCATTGCCTGCTTAGTTGGTAATTTTCTTCGAGGACTATTAACTGGGTTGGAGCTTCTGGAAGTGAGGGACAGTTAACCTCCATAGTATAAACTCACTCTGTAAAAGGTTCAGCCCAACATCTTCATTTTCTTTTTTATTTCTATGAGAAATAGCTACTTTTGCATTTTTTGGGTGTGTGTGTGTGTGTGTGTTTTTGCTTTGGGAGATATCGTATTCACTTAAGGTCTCTCTCCAATGTGTATAGCAGTCTTTACTATTTTGGTAACTATTTTCTTTGCTTGCCTTGTTAATTAAAGCAGTTTCCTGCTTAGTAATGCATATTTTACCTTGAACCTTAATTCCTTCTGCTATTGTCTCTGAAATGGATCCAATTCCCAGATATCCTTGTCAGGATAGGTTGTCGACAAACCATAAGATAACCAGGTGACTTAGTGACTGTATTCTTGCTATGCTTACAGAATTAGAGCCTGCATATATTTTTCTGCACTTTTTAAAAACAGTTATCCATATTACCCAGTTTGTTGATATTTTTATCAAAGCCCTCCAAAGACATAAGCCTAGATAGGATGATGTGTTAATGTTATTAATTCTATTCCAGTTACCTGGCTAAATTTTCTAAACAGTTTTGCTTCAAGGATGGAGACCACATTAAACCTACTTTTGAAGCATAAATATTAATATATTCTGTGGGGTGTGCTTGTACAAACTTAGTGAAGTATCAGATAAAGACCAGAATATTTCTGGTTCTCTTAGAATTTATTTTTAAGGCCAGAAAACTCTCCAAACTGTCCTACTAAGGCATGAGCTTCTGTGTTTATTTTTAGGGTATCTACCTTTGCTCTGATATTCACCCTATACCTTTCTTGTGACATCACCACCCTGTTCAGTCTATGTTATCAGTTTCAACTAAAATGATTTTCCTTACAATTCGATGTTTTCCAAGTCCCAGTTACAAAATCTCATCTAATTCTCCTTTTCTTTGTATCATGAAATGTAAAACTTTTTTCTGTATGATATGATTAGGCTATATGTTTCTATTTAATTTCATTTTAGTTTATCTCTAAAGGATATTTAAACATTGCTTTAAGAAATACAATATTTGTTACTTCTTTATAAATGACACCATCCTGGCATTTTATTCATCATTCTACTCAATATCTGCATCTTTCGTGGGTTCTTTCTTGCATATAAATTAATTAATTTTCTTAAACTTTCAAGGAAAATACTGCCTCCCCAATTTTATAGATGGATGAATTGGGGAAACAGAGAAGTATAATGCTTTCCCATGGCATTAGATAGACTAAATGTTTAGAACAGAGATTCACACTCAGGGCTACTAATCTGAAAGCCTTTGCTCGTTCTACTAGACAGCACTAAACTCATAAAAGTAAGATTTATGTGACTAGAACTCAAGTCTACAAAGTCTCAAAGGAAATGGTTGACTTTGAACATGCACTTACATTAAAATCTGCCTCTCCTATCACTGTTACTGCGTCCTGGGAGAATGCCTTTTATATGCCCAGGCACATAACAATATGGTTTCTAAATGATAGTAATGTTAAAAATAACATTTGCCAGCAGTGTCATTCCAGGAACTAATCTACGGTGTAGGGGAAATCTCTTCAGTTTGATGCTTTCTCTGCTGTGAAGAGAAAAAGTGCAGGGTTTAATATATCATGATGTCTCTTTTATTCATTTCTTTCAACCTTTGGTTTAGCGCTTATAAATTACCTATTAGATTTGCAAGTGATGCCTTACTTGGTCATCAAATTGGGTAGCATGGTCCGGGAGCCTGCTGAAAGATTTTATGCAAGTTTTACATGCTGAAGAGTTCTGGTTGTAGATGTCTTTATGTATACATAAACCTTACAACCTGGCATCCTTACAGCACTGAGATTTCAGATAAAGGGCTAATTCATATGTTGTACACTGTGTTACCAAGGTTCTATTTTATATAGCAACTAATTTTGGTTGGTATAGACTTTTGAAGACATAAGATAACAATTTTACAATAAATGGTCTATTAGGGATCTTCAGAGAAACAGGACCAATTATTTATATGGGGGAAATGACAGGGAGGGAGAAATATTAATTTTAAGGAACTGGCTTATGTGATTGTGGTGGTTGCCAAATCCAAACTCTGTAGTGCAAACACACAGGCTGGAGACCCAGGGAGAGTCTGAAGGCAGCGTGGAGCAGAGTCTTTCTTACTTCCAGGGACCTCAGTCTTTTTCTTGAAATTGAAGCCCTTCAATTAATTGGATGAGACCCATCCATATTATAGGGGATAATCTGCTTTATTCAAAGTGTACTGATTTATATGTTAATCACATTTCAAAATTTTCTTCATAGCAACATCTAGACTTATTTGATCAGACATTTGGGCACCCTAGCCTAGCAAGTAAATACATAAAATTAACCATTACAACTGGATTCCAACTTCTTATGTTGATTTTTTTCTGAAAAATTGTTGTCATCTAATTCCAAAGATATTGGCCTCTGAAAATTTCAAACCCTTGTGTGTTGCATACACAAATTAATACAATTTAATATAAAATTAGTCTTTTTGACTTTAGAATTAATTTCTTTACAGCAATGAAATCTGCACTTAAAATTTGGGGAGCTAGTGAACACTATAACATAATTGAGACTTCTTGAGTGCCTGGGTTGCTGAGTTGGTTAAGCATCTGACTCTTGATTTTGGCTCAGATTATGATCTCACAGTCATAATATTGAGCTCTGTGTCAGGCACTGAGTGTGGAGCCTGCTATTAACAATGTATCTTAACATGTACAAGAATATTTAACTGAATAATATTTTAAACTGTTCTTATTGGTCCTATGTTTAAATTCTTCTAATTTTTAACATGTTTTAATGAAGTCATGACACCAGATCCTTGGGAAAAGAGGCCTCTGTCACCACCCCATGACCATTGATTTTATTATGTCAAAATGAGCCATGACAGGCTAAGTATTGCTGTATATAAAACAACTACAGTCGGAGAGGGCAAGATGGCGGAGAAGTAAGGAGCTCCGTACTTGCACTCGCGCCCATACATCACACAGAAAAGATCTGAAGACATTGGAAACCTTACAAAACCTGAGAGATTGGGAGAAAAAAGACGCAGAATCCACTGAGAGAGCCTTCTAACGTGAGTGCGAACCGGGGAAGATAAAATCGGGCCGGGATCGGAGACTCCAGGGTGGGAGGCGATCCCCCTCTACCCTCTACGGGGAGTGAGAGGGGAAAAGGAGAGAGTCCGAAACAGAAAA